>NC_057345.1:136742565-137342565 GCF_016509475.1 Prionailurus bengalensis | reverse complement strand
GCAGGGAGAAGGAGGGAGAAGGAGAAGAAGGGATGAGGAGGGAAAGGAGGAGGAGGAGAAGAGGGAGGAGGAGGGGGAGGAGATGGAGGAGGACGAGGAGGAGTGGGAAAAGGAGAAAATTCTACCATGCTTTTTCTTACTTCCTAGCTTTGGCACATGCTTTTCCTTTGGTAGGAACTCTCTTCTCTCTGTCCAATCCCCAAATTCATTCCTTCAATTAGGTAAGCCCCAGGTAAAATCTAGATTTCTTTAGATTTTGTTAGATCCCTCATTTACTTGCTTCTATTACATCGTTTTCTACCTCGAATATGAGACTTAACCCATGTATTGAAATTGTGGAATAATTTGTTTTCTCCATTAAACAATATGCTCTGTGAGGGTTGTAAAGGCATCTGCCATAATCAATGTTATGTCTGCAGTTCTTAGCCACATATCATAAACATAAGCATTTCATCTTTTCAACAACTCCATAAGGAGGTGTTAATATGGCCATTTTACACACGAGGTTGCTGAGGCACTGAATGTTTAGTTTTTCTCAAGGTCAGATAGCTAGTACGTGCTTATATTAGGGTTCAGTAGCTACAGTAATATACAAACGCAACATTTTGAAAGGCTTTCTATACAAGACATGTATTTTAAATTTTGAAATATCTCACCGCAGTTCCAGGTCAGTGGTGAGTTGAGGATGGGAGAACTGTCTTCACGAAATGAGGCTGATCAAAGTTCTGCTAAACTTAAACATGTTTTCCATGATGATTTTAAAAGATGACATCCAGACAATGAAAGGATAAACCTGTATCGGGTAGATGTAGATGTCAAGAACTCAGGTATGTGGTCATCCTAATAGCAAAGGACACTGAGAAATATGCTCAAGATAAAAAACAAAAAAGCACATGGTGCTTGGTGAGTGGTTTGCACTCTCTGCAATGGGTGCTGAGGCTAGGTTTGAACCCAGACAGCCTGACTCCAGAGTCCAACCCTTAAGACTCTATCAAACATTTTCTGGAATGTGTGATGCCTACTTAATTCATATTCTAATTAGATGTATTTAGTATGTCTTTTTTTTAAAGTTTATTTATTTTTTTTGAGAGAGAGAGAGCATAAGCAGGGGAAGGGGCAGAAAGAGAGGGAGAGAGAATCCCAAGTAGGCTCTGTACTAACTAATGTGGGGGTTGAATTCACAAAACCCATGAGATCATGACCTCAGCCGAAATCAAGAATCAGGTTCTTGATTGACTGAACTACCTAGGCCCCCACTTTCAGTATGCTATATACTGCTATATGTTTGCTGCTAAAATAAATACACATTGTATTTTTTAATGTTTGGATTCAATTTGACCAGCTTTTTGTTCCTCATGTATTTACACAGCAAATATCTGGCATAAATTGTTCTGAATGTCTAATGGAAAGAATTGGTGATGCCTTTGTCAAAACTCTATCCGCACCCTGAATAACTATTTGTGACTGTATAATAATAATTATATATTTAACTACGGACAAGGTATTTTTTCCAGTCTTCCAAGGATATTTGACTAAATCCATGAAGAAAACCAGTTGACCAGATTTAATAACAGTATTTAACACCCATAGATGGTGGTTTAAGGGACAAACCCATGGGAAAATTTTGTTAGTGACATAAATTTAATCATTATTAGTTAAATAAAATCTGAGGGAGATTTTCCCTGGGATACCACAAGTACCAAAGATTATCAAAAAGACAGGGGAAGGGAAAGCAAAAATGACAGATATTTGACCTATAAAGTAGAATATCAAAGAGCTTATCTGAAAATGAGAATTTACCTAACTTTAAGGCAATTACAAGCAGCTTAAAAATTAAAAAAAAAAGTCAGGTTAAAATGTTCCTCTGAGAACAACAAATATTTGCTGGTGGGTATAAAAAGACAATTTAGGGGGCGCCTGGGTGGCACAGTGGGTTAAGCGTCCGACTTCAGCCAGGTCACTATCTTGCGGTCCGTGAGTTCGAGCCCTGCGTTGGGCTCTGGGCTGATGGCTCGGAGCCTGGAGCCTGTTTCCGATTCTGTGTCTCCCTCTCTCTCTGCCCCTCCCCCGTTCATGCTCTGTCTCTCTCTGTCCCAAAAATAAATAAAAAACGTTGAAAAAAAAATTAAAAAAAAATAAAAAGACAATTTAGGAAATGAATTGTTCATGGTATAGTTTTTGATCAGATAGTTTTGATCATATAGAGATATGGCTTCTAATCTGTACTAGTTAATATACCTGTGAAATTAATGATGTCAATTCTTAGTTGCTTAAAAAATGATTTTACTTTTGGTCATAATTTCATAGATGGTGGTCAGACAATTCAGATGTACTCACGGGACAGTTCTTGCATGGGTCACTTGTATAATTATTGGGAATGCAGTTATTTGAAGGCTCAGCTGGGTGGAACATCTAAGATGGCTCACTCATGTGGCTGGCATTTGGTGCTGACATCGGCTGGGAGCTCAGCTGAGGTATAATTTGGAGCACTTATATGGGGCTTCTTTAGCATGGCAGTGATAGAGTGGTCAGGTTTCTTATATAAAGGCTGGCCTTCCCCGATCAAACATCTCAAGACAGAGTCACATAGGATCTCATCTGTTGTGTTTTATTTGCCACAAGTAAGTCACTAAGGTGGATCCTTATTAAAGAGAAGGGGGCATAAAACCTCCCTCTCAATGGGAGGTCAAACAAGTTGTGGACATCGTTTAAAACTACCACAAATTTTGATTCTAACACTAAATCTCTCGTCTTCCACCACCTTCTCCTCCTCCTCCTCCTCCTCTTCCCCAACTTTTCCTCCTCCTCCTTCTTCTCCTTCTTCTTCTTCTCCTTATTATTATTATAGCAGTAATTTTAGGGAAGGTGGTAGATGACTGAGTAGATAAGGATATATCTTTTGACAATAACTCTATAATTAGGAAATTTTTCCTTAATTCTGAAGATCCACATACTTGGCAGTTTTCTTTGATAAAAAATTTCCTATTTTTTGATCCATATCATGTAAAATATGGGTAAATATGATACACTGATCAAATTAAAGATTTTTTCTCATGGTGAGCCCCATTCTTTGCCAAATTAACTTACACTATTTCCTCAGAGATGGCTCCCTCTGTATGGATTCAAAGCAGAGCTTATACAATTTTTTTTTTAGATTTTTTTTTACTGTCTCAAGATTTCCCATCACTTTGCAGTCTTTTTTATTACAATGAAGTGTAAACCATTATTTGTTCTTAATAAGTTATAGATTTGGGTCTCTGGGTTCAATATTTTACAGAAGAAACTAGTAAATTTGAGGTTTTCCTATTGAATATGATTCTATGACATTTACATAAAATGGACACTTGCAGCTTACCGTAGTCAGAGATTTACTTAGACTCCTTAGGAGGGTAGGAACCAACTTTAGCAGCACAAGCTATGGCACATACATTTGACTGTGTATTTATCAGTATAACTGGAACCATAGGACATTAAATTGGCTCAGAAACCTGATCTACCACTGGTGCTAGACGTCTTGATGCCAAGACCATCTGGCTTCAGGGAATAAGTGACTTGTGCAGGACACCTGAACCCTGTCCTTGTTCTGACCAGTTCCCCCATGCTTGAGAGGGTGACGGCACCACACACAATGGTCAGTTAAAATCTCAGACCCCTAGCAAAAATGACTCACTCTTCTTTCTGAGTCTCCCAGATATTCTGTCTGTACCTGCACTCTGTCTATACTTTTAGTAAACTTTGCTCTCACTTCAAAAGAAAATCAATAAATGATCATATCATTTGATTATCAAGAACTTTGAGTAGTTTTGAGATAATGGTTCTGATAACTACTAACCAATAAAAAGAAGCAGAGCTTATTACAAAACCCAGCAATAACATTCTTTGTCCTTCAGAGTGTGTTTTGTATGGCGACAGATAATTTTCAACAGATATTTGATCGAGACAAAATTATTTCATCCAATTTGTTCATTGTTAAATATTTAATAAATATTAGCTACAAAATTAACCACGAAGATTCTTATGAATATAGTTAAGTCAACCGGAGGTTTGGGTGGAAGTCTATTAGCAGATGAAAGTCTATTAGGAGAAGATGATGAAGCATTAAATGAAAATGTTCTTTGGGGCACCTGGGTGGCTCATTCTGTTGAGTGTATGACTTTGGCTCAGGTCATGATCTAATGGTTCCTGAGTTCGAGCACCTCATGGGGCTCACTGCTGTCAGCGTGGAGGATGCTTTGGATCCTCTGTCTCCCTCTCTCTGCCCCTCCCCGTTTGCACTCTCTCTTGCAAAAAGATATAAAACATTTAAAAGTAATAAATAAATGGAAATGTTCTTTAGAAACATTACCGTGGCACCTGGGTGGCTCAGTCAGTTAAGCGTCTGACTTGGGTTCAGGTCATGATCTCATGGTTCATGGGTTTGAGCCCGGTATTGGGCTCTGCTGTCGTCATGGAATCGCTTCTGATCCTCTGTCCCCTCTCTCTATGCCCCTCCCCCACTCGTGTGAAGCCTGTTTTGGATTCTGTATCTCCCTCTCTCTTTGCCTCTCCCCTGCTCACATTCTGTCTCTGCCCTTCCCCCACTAGCACAAGTGTGCTCGCTCTCTCTCAAAAAAGAAACTTTTTTGTTTTGTGTGCTTAACCCCTCCACTGCCCCCCCCAGTTTAGCAAACTCTAGTGAGGGTTTGAAATGCCTAGGACATACTTATCCTAAAAACTATTCATTATCTATCTGAAATTCACATTTAACTCAGTATCCTGCATTTACTAAACCTGACAACTCTAGCTGGGAGGGAAGAGAGAAGAAATAGAAGAGAGAACTCTAAAATATGAAAAATAATAATATTAGGCCCTTGCTTGTCAAAAGTTTATATCTATCTAATTGGTGGTTAAATTTTTTGTTGTTGTTAGATTTGGTTAATTACATTCATCTCATAACATTACTGATGGTCTAATCATTTATTAACACCTTCTCTATTAATAACATTTAGGTTAAATGCTATGAAGATTTTCTATAGACTAAGAAGTAGCTTTTCAATGGAAAAGTAGATCAGTTCTTGGAGTAGATTTAAATTTATTCTTTGTGAGAACTCCAGCTTTGTAACACTGTCAATGAGTGTTAATTGACTGCATTCTATAAACCAGAAACTGTCGTAGAATGGAGCTACATCAGTGCACACACACACACACACAATTACATGAGTAATGAGTCAAGTGGTCCTGTGAAGAAAAATAAAAGAACACAAAGTACAGGGGAGTGGACAGAAGGGATGAAGTATATAGATAAAATGATCAGGGAGTGCCTCTCTGGTAAGAGATACTTTTAGTAGAGATGAAAAACAGTGAAAAAGACATAAGGGTCATCTCAAAGAGAACTCAAGGCCAAGGGTCTTGTCCTGTTGCGGCAGAATTTTCAGTTTCCTGCAAAGCTTGCTAGTTTCAGAATCCCACCTGTTCTTCTTGTCCCCTTCTCCCAGAGTAAATAAATGCTCCATCCTTCACATGAAGCATCTTTTCTTATCTACTGTATGAAAAGATGTTGGGCCCTGTCATTGGTATGAACAGAAGGAATTATCTCAAGACAGCTGTCTTCTTCGACACAAAAGACTCATTTGAAGGACCAGACTATTTTGTAAAATATCTTAATGTTTCAGGCTTCTATTTTTTATTGACAGATGTTTCCCCCCTCCCGGCCCCGATAGCAAATGAACTAGGTTTGTGTTTTACTGTAATTCAACTTTGCACCAATACACAATGTTTTTACATAAATATACTTTCTTTATGTCCAATAAATTAATTTCATCCCATGGTTCTCTACCTTGCAGCTTCTAAAATTTTGATGGCCAGGCCTTATTTTAAAACCATTTATATTAGAATCTGGGGATAAGAAACAGGCCTTGGTGTTAAAACACAGTAGGGCGAAACAAAACACAACGAAACTAAAATTTGCCGCATTACTCCAGTATTAGTCGAGGTTGAGAGTCACTGCTATATTACATAAACCACCTGCAAGTTAGAAATACAGAGAATACTATGTGGCAATGAGAAAGAATGAAATACGACCTTCTGTAACAATGTGGATGGAACTGGAGAGTGTGATGCTAAGTGAAATAAGCCATACAGAGAAAGACAGATACCATATGTTTTCACTCTTATGTGGATCCTGAGAAACTTAACAGAGAACCATGGGGGAGGGTAAGGGGAAAAAAAAAGTTAGAGAGGGAGGGAGCCAAACCATAAGAGACTCTTAAAAACTGAGAACAAACTGAAGGTTGAAGGGGGGTGGGAGGGAGGGGAGGGTGGGTGATGGGTATTGAGAAGGGCAGCTGTTGGGATGAGCACTGGGTGTTGTATGGAAACCAATATGACAATAAAATTCATATTAAAAAAAAAGAAATACAGAGAATATTATCACACCTTCTCCAGTTCCAACTATTGCTCAGGGGAGAAAATTGGAGCCCAGAGGAAGGAAATGGTTTGCCCAAGGATACAGAGTAAACAACCACAGCAGACTTTTCTGAGAGGAAGTAAGAGCTGATGAGTACCCATGCGCTCTTCAGAATGGTGGTGGTGTGAAAAAGTGGTACAGAGCGGGAAGAGACTATGTGAGGAGGTTTCAAAGGTTTTGAATGGTATCATTGCTGTGAGCCCTTTCCCCTGGTCTCCATGCCCTTGCGAGATGGCTGGTGAAGATGAGAAAGTCTTGCCTTTGGAATTCATATGATCTAGCTCCACGAAGAGAGGAGCTTAACTCATAGGAATATGAGCGAAGTTCTTAAATTGCCCTTGTCTTGTCTCTCCTTCTCTCCCTTTACTTTCTTCGGCATTTTCTTTTCACTTTTATTTTCTTCTTGTAAAATTTTTATGTGAAGGTTTGGGAAATATTGTAAAATTTGTAAGAAGCAAATTACTAATAAATCCATCTCAGTACACAATGCTTGCCATTTATGTTCAACATTCAACCTATAATGGCTGAATGAAAAAATAATGCAACCATCTTGAGTAACAAGAGAAATTCACCATAAATTTCCACCCCCACATCTCTTGGCTCAAATGATGCCAATATTTGATGATAAAATCTGTTTTTGATCCATGTGACAATTATTACATTATTATTTCCAGCATTTGTTTAATTTGCTATAACTAAACTACTGCTGGCTGCTTATACATTTTTTTTACCATTAGGATTAAACATTTCTTCAAAACAGAGTTTCTTTGATTTTCTTGATCTTAATATTTGTTGAGATGTATCAGTCTGTAACCCTGAATTTTTTATCATTCCAATAAAGTTTGTTCTTAAAAAATAATTTGGTCATTGCTCCTGATTTTTGTTCATATTTGGGCTTTTGTTTTATATTTTATTACCTCTATCGGTATTTGATTTTTCTATTTTTTTTCTCTTTCTGTTTTGGTTTTCCTCTGAGTCTTGGTCAAATTCCTTGAATTTGACTTCTATACATCAGTTTTCTGTCATATCTTTTGAAACCCATTATAGTTTCAATTAAGCTATCATATTTCTCTTTCTCATGCAATGTTTTTTTATTTTAAATTGTTTCTTTCACATTTCCCTCCTCCATGTAAATAAATAAAATATTCTCTCAAATCTTAATGAGGTCATAAATCAGAAAGCTCCTAATATAGTGCTTTTTAAAACATTCTATTGTGTGGTTTTTAGATTGCTTTGTTGTGTTTTTACAGTATATCTATTTCGTTGAATCGATTCCTCTAAGTATTCAGGAATGTCCTCTTGTTTTGACATAATGCGTCTTTTTATAGAACTGGTAGTATTTTTTCTCTGATACTCAGTTAGAAACTTTCTGTTTGTTCTGGCTGCTAGAGAAGGAAGAAATCCTGCCATATTGGGTTTCTAAAATGTTCATTGAGACCACATCCTGTCCTTTTCCCTCACTGAGACTGTGAACGGAGTTCTCTCAGCATTTTCTCCACTCAGATCCTGGCCGCATTGCTCTTTTGGGAAAACTTTGTTGGTGGGAGAGGGTCAGAATCTGACCTCGATTCCCTGATGTGTAATGAGGGTGAGGAAGGTGGGGCAGATGAGTTTGCTAAGTAACACTTTTTGATAGCTTACCATAGACGAAGGACCAGGCTGATCATTTCTTTGTCATTTCAATCTCACAAGTCTGTGAGGTAGATGTAAATATAATCCCTTCTGATTTTGTATATGAGAAAATGAGGGATAGGGATTTTTAATATTTCCTCCTAAACCATGAAGCTATTGAGCGAAGAGTCTGGATGGAACTGACATTCTTACTCAATTAGTAATTTCCTCATTAATTATTTAAAGTCCTTTGAACTTGAAGGTATGAGACTATTATCCTTTCTATTTTGTCACCACTGAACAGTTCCCTCCATTTTATGTTCTACTAACCATTCTCACTGATCTCTTTGAAGTGTAAAGGTAGAGGACCAAGTACACAAAAATCATCTTTCCCAGAATGTACAAAAGAATAGGCACTCAATTACCAGTTTCTCTAACGTCATATATCTCTTTCCTTTTTAACAGTGTAGGAAAACTTGAAACCATTACATTCTAAAAGGCATGACCTCCAAATTGTTTGATATCCAAGTCCTTTCAAAAACCTTGATGAGAAAAAGAATATTAGAGAGATACAACGTAAAGACTGATTTTATAAAATCTCAAGGCTTCTTAGCTCTTTATTTCAATGGCTTCAAAAACTTGGCTACGAAGCATTATTTCACAGGATTAACTGTCATTAGGTGACATTAATACCATTTTCAAAGGATTTTGAGCACTTGCTTATTGACCACCATGTAACGAATATGGCCTCAACCCGTCTCAGGAGAATTGGATCATTGTAAAATTTACAAAGCAGCAGATCATAAAAGCTTTTGTTACTCAGCATACTAAAGCACAGTGGCTTCATCAAGGTTTTTAAAATTGTTAAAAACAGCTAATTCATAACAAAGTGAACATAACACAAATACATTAAAAAGCTGGAAATTGTAATGATATGGAATGTAGCAGGCAAGTATAGTATTAAGTTTATTTGAGAAAAGAGTGATTCTGGGATGTTGGAGCCAGAATACTCATTTTATATGGCCATCAACACCTACCTGAGTGCTTTGCCCATAGGAAATGCTCAGTAAACACTTTCCCAACAGGTGATGAAGTAGTACTATAATCAGTGTCCGGAGGAAGATAATTAAAACGGAATGCTGCATTGATTTTTCAGTTCCTGTCTGGGGAAATGCAAGTCAGAATGTCACCAAAATTGTATGCTGGCATTTGAACTTCCCATGACACCTAGAGATTTTGCTTAAGTAAAACCTAAGCACCCTTTTCATATGTATTAAGTTCATGTCCTTCAAAAAATTAGAGTTGAAAGAGTTTTGGGAATAAAAATGGTAAACAAGTGTAATGGATTACTATTATTCACAGACACATCGTAATTTGGGTACTTGAGTGTGAATTTTTAGGTGTTTATTTTAAACTCTGCACTTAATTTTTTTTTAATTTAGCATTGTCATTATAAAATTTTATTTTTTAAAGTGTTTCTACATCTTTCATCCTACAAAGACATGCACATTTCATTCAGGTCACGTATTTTCAGCAGTCCATGTGTAAGAAACAGTAATTATCATGGAGCAAAATCAGGGCTTTTTGATATAAGTCTAGTGGGATATTTTTCGTGAAATAAGAAGTATGCATTAGAGGAACAATAAACCCTTGGGCAGGGGCAGGAAATTTTTCACGTATGGGTGAGTGGATGTAGGTGTGCATGTATTGATGAGATAACATATTTTCAGTTGACAACTTTTAAATATTTCTGTACAGCTTCCTGGTTTATTTTCACCATATCTAGCGAGTGAGTGACCAAATGGCAGTTTTACTATGGCTGTGTCTCTGTCATCAGTCATTTCTTTTCAAGGCTTTCTTTCCTTTTTGTGTATGTACACACACACACACACACACACACACACGCATATACACAAATATATTTTATATACATATATATTTTATCATACATATATGCATATATATATATATGTAAAATAACCTCCTATTGGGGAGTTTTATACTATTAACCTTTCTTAATCTCATAATAATATCAAAAATATTTAACAAGTCAGAAGTACCAATTTCATTTTCTGACTTTATTCCATCTACAAAATAACTTCTGAACTTCTTTTCCAAAATTCACAACTTCTTCAAATATGACCTCAACCTTTTTCAATTGCAGAACCATCAAAATTCAAGTGAAAACATAAGAATGAAAACATATAATTTTGAGCTTTAAGTAATATATTTTTGCTAAAAAATTTATACCTGAAAGTATATAGAAAACCCAATATTATAGTTACATTGAAGATGTCCATTGAATTTTCCATATGCTATATATCAATATATGTTCCATTGATTAAATGGTAGAAGTGAAATTAGTGAATAATTATTAAGTACCTTTTATTGAACATATATATCTTGTTAGAAAATAATTTCATAGATGCAGTAGTCTCCCCTTAACTGTGGGTGATATGTTCCAAGAACCCTGGTGGATTCCTGAAACTGCAGATAGTACCAAACCCTGTATGTATTATGTTTTTCCTATACATACATATCTATGATAAAATTTAATTTATAAATGTATATATTTTGATATTTGTATAGTTTTATATAAACAATAATAATAAACAAATAGAACAGTTTAACAATAAATGATACAAAAAGTTATGTGACTGTGGTATCTCTCTCTCTCTCTCTCTCTCTCTCTCTCTCTCTCTCTCTGTCTCTAAGTGTCTTATTGTACTGTACTCATAGTTCTTCTTGAGATGATGCAAGATAATAAAATGCCCACATGAGGAAATAGAGTGAGGTGAATGATGCAGGCACTGTGATGTAGCCTTAGGCTTTACTGACCTTCTGACCATATGTCAGAAGGAGGGTCATCTGCTTCTGGACCACATTGACTGTGGGTAACCGAAATCACAGAGAACAAAACTGTGGATAAGGGGGACTACTGTATATTAATTCCAAAATTAGGGCTTTCCTCTCTCACACAAGGGACAAACACATATTGTGACTGTCCCCTCCCCAATGAAATACCTCAATTACCACCAGCGGAGTGTCACTGATGCTGCAGGAGGATTCAGTGAATGCATTTTTTTTCTTTTGCTATTTTTTAATAACCTTAATGTTTAATATTAGACAAAGGGTTTTAGAGTTTGATGGCCTCGTTTCAGTTCTCTGGCTTCCATCTGGCAGTGTGATCTTAGGGAAGTCATCCAAGTTCTCTAACTCTGAATTTTCTCTTCTCTAATCTGGGGATAATAGTAATGTCTACCTCCCACTTTCATTGTGAGGATCAAATGAAATAATGTGTAGAACAGGCAAAACAAAAAGAGCCACTCAAATGTCTGATGAAAGTGCATCTTTAGCAGTTACTTTCAGAATTGTTAGATATTAAAAATCTCTCATATTATATTTGTTATGGCAAAGTACAGAAGTAAAATTGAATGAGATTATAGGCCTCTTGTCCATCTCTATCTCCTCCTACACCCAAAAATTCATCCCAGTTCAACACATTCAGTTGTTGAATGCATTTTATATGCCAAGCATAATAATAATAATAATAATAAGCAGTGTTTTCCTTCGGATGCATATAGTCTAGTAGAAGAGGGGCACATGAGAAGTTAATCAAAATAAAATAAGGGCAAAAATAGTTTGATGCACAGTGTGTTAGATGTGTAGAGCAGGGAAGGGTCGCATTTCACTTATCTTATGATTAGAGGAGTTTCCTAAAAATGACAACTGTGTTGAATTGTTGACTAATAGAGTTATGATGGAGATTAGTAGGAAGTATTTTCCAGGCAGCAGGTGCATAAGAGCACAGGCAGAGAAGTGTGGCTAAGTACAGAGTGTAAGTGAATCTACAAGCAATCCTTTATTATGTGAAAACAAATGAGAAATGGACACTAGCCAAAAATAAGTATGCAAAAGAGGAAGTGTACTAAGCTACGGAGGCCCTATGAGCTTACCTTTTGTCCTCTGCAAGTAAGAGCATAATCTGTTGGTACTAGTGGTGGTTAGATCCTTGAAGAAGCTGGTGAGGAACACACATGAATAGAGCTTATAGTGAAGAATTGGGCTGTCATGACTGTAAGTGTGGTTTCTGTGTTGGTCACCTGAGTTCAAACTCTGACTCCCACTCTTTCTAGCCAGGAAATTTGAAAAGCAATTTAGTTAATCCCTAGGGGCATTAGTTCTATTATTTGGAAACTCTAAGTAATAGTTAATATTATCTATCTCTAACTGGGATCCCGCAAAGAGTTAATAAGCTGATATACTAAAGCATCCCATAGTAAGCACTCAGTAAATGCTATTATTATTGATATTGTCTTTAAACCAAAAGAGTTCACTTAGGAGATGACGCCACAAGTTCATATGAGAGATGAAGGCCTAAATTAGTGCAAGGATGGAGAGAAATGTCTGGCATTTGGGTCAGGCAAACAATCGGATTTCAATGCATGTTACATAATGCATAATATAGATATAATATTAGATATGTGGTAATCATATAACATACTTATATAATTAAAGTGCTTCTTTTTTAATAAAAGTAAGTACACAATTAGCCCATAGCTAGACAAAAAGAAAAAAAAAAAGATCAACTTTGATTTTTTTGCTTTCTCCACGAGATTGATTGGTATGTTAGCATCTGAAAGCTTTGGTACAACTATGTTTATTGCAATTAGCCTAAGATTTAAGAGGTGCAGAAAGTAGAGGTTGATTCGAAAGGGCACATGCACCCAAATATTTATAGCAGCGTTATCAACAATAGTCAAATTAAGGGAAGAGGCCAAATGTCCATCTACTGATGAAAGGATAGAGAAGAATGAAGAAGATGTGGTATATGTACATAGGAATATTATTCAGCAATCAAAAAAGAATGAAATCGTGCTATTTGCAGCTATGTAGATAGAGCTAGAGAGTATAATGCTGAGCAAAAGAAGTCAGCCAGAGAAAGATAAATATCTATGACTTCATGTGTATATGTGGAATTTAAGAAACAAAACAGATGAACGGGGGAGGGAAGAAAACAAGAGAGGAAAGCAAACCATGAGAGACTCTTAACTATAGAGAACAAACAGGGCTGATGGAGGGAGGTGGGTGGGGGAAGGGTTAAATGGATGATGGGTACTGAGGAGGCCCTTGGGATGAGCACAGGGTGTTTTATGTAAGTGATGAATCACTAAATCTTACTCCTGAAACAATGTTACACTGTATGTTAACTAACTAGAATTTAAGTAAAAATTTGAAAAAGAAAAAGAATAGAGTTTAAAAAGATATTTAAACTTTATACAGTACATTTAAGATGTGCTGTGAATCAATAGGAGTAGAAAATGTATAAATAAGTGGTCAAATCCTTTCATCTCCTCTGTAAACGACAAAGTAAGTCGGGATAGGAAACTATTGCTGAAGCACTGACAAGGTGAGGGAGAAGTTCCCCAAACACACCAGCAAGGTTTTTACTCTGTAAATTCACTGTACTTTCAGTTGGGAAGCAGATAATTGTGCTTTTAAAAACTACATCGGTATGAATAATTCTCATAATCTGGGTTCTTTATGCCCTCACTTTTCCATAAGTCAAATTTGAAACAAATTGCCTGTGTGTATTCCTCCCATAGTGACACATTGCAATTCACTGAAAAAATATCGTAAGGATTTGCCATTTTAAAGCACTTGGAAATGATAAAGAAATATTCTGCCCTGTAAGTTGCTTATATACCTGGACTGGGACAATGTTCCACGTGGTGAACTCTTAAAAATCAAGAACTATGTTTAATAACCTTTTTATTTATCAGATGTTGGCAATAATAGATACTCAATGAAATTTGACAAATTTTAAATGATTATGAGATATTGAGGAAAGTAGTTGTCTTTGGGGTAGAGGTACAAAGATAGGAAAGAGTTCCAAATAAGGACACTGTGAAAGTTTTAGGGAAGAAGGGGCATATAAGCTGCCTTGACTGGGGAGGAATCCAGCAGGGAAACTGCATGAGGAGAGGACGTGTCAGACTAGCACATGCAAAGACACCTATGTGGGATTACACATGTCGTAATGTTCAGGTGTTGGTACCCTAAAAAACAGATGGAAGAGAGATATGAAAATGGACTTGGTAATGTAGTCAGAGATCAAAATGCAGTTGAAAGGATACTGAATTTAAAAGCTGAATCAGAACACCTGGGTTTAGTATTCTTGCCCGCTGGGTGTATTTGGATTACTCCCTAAAGTAATCAGTTACTCCCTAAAGACTTACTGCTCTGCCCACTTTGTAGAGCAATTTAAAGATTCTAGACAAATGTTAAAGGAGCATAGCTTTTAGAAACAGACTGCTTCAAATCCTGGCTTCATGCTTAACTAACTTGGGCAGACTTTCCTCTCTTATTTGCAAAGTGGGAGCAATAGCAGTAGCCGCTTCACCGAAGTGTTATGAGGATTAAATAATATTATCTAAGTAAAGCACTCAGGACAGTGCATGGAACATGGTGAGTAGTGCAGTAAGTATTGGCTGCTACTACTACCAAATGAGACAATACAGGCAAAAACTCTCTCTGATCTATCAAGTAAGGCATTCTTAGTTCCAACCAAATACTTAGAGGAATGGTAAGTTGCATTAACAGAAGATTTCTTACTTAAAAATTGACTTTTTTTTTACATAGAAAGCCTTTTGGTATGTTTAGGGTTTGACATCTGAAATATTGATCCACACATAACTGAATAACAAGTTGTAAAATGTGAGACATTCCTACATTAGGTAAGAAGGTAACTATAAATCAGACAGGTTGCTGCAGTTTAGTGCTTTCTGTTTGATATTTTCAACTTCTGACACCAAAATAAAAACATTAAGAATCTTGAAAACAAAACAAAAAAAACCCCAAACAAACAAACAAAAAAAAACAAGCAAAAGAGATTGGACTTTTGAAGAAAAGTTTTTTTTTTTTTTTTGAAGAAAAACAGGACCTAATCTGTTCTGTACTTTAAGATGACTTTCCTCAAAATAGCTTACAGATCCTGTATAGAAGCCAGGATTCAAGCAGATGGATGTGCAATGGAAAGTTCTCCATCATAAAACACACACACACACACGCACACACACATGCACACACCCCACAACACATACCTACATTACTGGATAAAATAAAGTGTTTCACAGTAAATCAACTGAATAACATAGAAGAGGATTTGTAAGTTTGAAAACTCAAACCAGCATGGTTAAATGACCTGCTTTCTCTCTATAACATGAAGGCAATGCTCAACCTTTCTTTGTGTTTTTGTTTTTGTTTTTGTTTTGTTTTGTTTTGACCATAGGGCAAAAGGCTGTGACTGGTGTCCTAAGAAAGATTCTCTCCTGAGTGGGTTATGCACAATTTTTCAATGCACTTATTGTCATAATGGTACAACTGTCATTCCCATTCCATAGACTATATTAGAATGTTGTGTTGTTTTTGTTGTTAATGTAAACAAATGCTTGTGTCAATATTATTAAAAAAGATATTCTCTGCACTTCATAGCTGATTGGGAAACACCGATGTCCCTTGCCTGCGGATCATTGCCTTACAGTACTAAAATGAAAAAAAAGTCTTTTAAGGGAAACTCAACTTCTGTTTTTATTTGACTACTGGGAAAAATGTTATTTCCTTAAAGTACTAGACAACATCATTTTAGGAACAATCCCTCTGATCAGAATGGAATTGGGAATCCCATTAACATTAACAGGCCACAATAAGAGTTTAGTGCCATTTTCAGGGTCCCTGTATAAACTCATGGATTCTTGGAAGCAAGTACAGTCATGTTGAATGAATATTTTTCATCTAAGTGGGTAGATATCAAAATTAAATACCTAGAATAAGTATGATATTATCAGAAATTTTGCCTCATGTGTTTGTCTGGTTTTCTGAAAATAGGGAGAGTGATTTTTTTCCAAGGGGGGAGAAGACAAAAAAATGTGTATTGGAGCCCAAAGCCTTATTTGCTGTGAAAATTGCAAATGTTTGCCTGGAGCAAATATGTGAAAATTTGCAATTTGTTGTAGGTGTGGAATTTTGCTATTTTTCACAGTGGAAGAACTGTTCTGTGTAGTTTGCTTTTTTTTTCCTCCTAGATGTGTGAATTCTTGGAGAAATTCTGAGATCTACGCATTTTGATGCCAAAGATGGCAAGGTGAACAATTACTCTCAATAATAACTCAAAATTTCGCCATGTGATTCAATGAAATTTTTTTTCAAAGTTGAATGGTAGCACTTCTTAAGAGAAAGAGCACTCAATCATGTATTGAGCTTCCATATAGCACGAAATTCTCTATTATTACCCTTACATAGGAGTACATTAATGTGTAAAATAAGAGATGGAGTGTCAGTGGATTAAAAGTCAGTCAGGCTTTTATGACTTATAAATGAGGGGCCTCCAATTCTAATGCCAATCTTATGTATACAAAATTGGGTTCAGATACCACGTAGATATGAATCAATTTGCTAAACACAGATATTTAACAATTCCAAACTTATGTAATAAATAAAACTCCTAGTTATATAAATATATAATGTATGTTTCACTTAGAATTGAAGATACATGAGAGAAAATTGTGAAATATCTGCATTGTCTTTGCAGCCAGTTCCTAGATATTGCCTGCCCAGACTAGCCACTGGGAAGGCATGTTGAAGGGCCCATCCGTCCCATCCTTCACACATGAAATGTTCTGTCCCGTTTCTCTTGCCATCAGGGACACCTGTTCCTTTCACATTCTAAAATTATAATTAGCTTCTTTCATTAGGTAGCCTGTGTTTTAACAGATTTCCCAGAGCTCTCTTTTTCTTCCTAGGTAACATGTGCCTTTTAGAGTTCTTCCAAAGGAAATGGAGGACATTATATTTCTCTGGGTTAATGGAATTCTCTAATACGTAGGAAGCAAGGCTAGATGGTTTGCTTTACAGTTACCTGATTAATCTACTCAATCAAAGCATGTCTTAATTAACAATATAGTATGTGCATAAGATTCTGAAAGGCTAGCTTACCATTTGAATTAGGGCTTAGGTTGCTTTTCATTTTTCAAGTAGCAAAATCACTAGGAGCTGAAAACCTTTGCAGACTATTTCCCTAATCTTCCCTGGACTGCTGCAGGAAGTTATTTTTGCTTTGTTTGTTTCCTTTGGTTTGAGTAAGATTCAGTACTTTCAAAGCTTTTCTTAATATCTTGTAACCTTAACAGAGGCACCTTGTTTCCTTCATGAATTTCTGAAACTTGCAATATGTATTTCTATTTCCATGGGACTAAAGAGAAAACTCGCCATAAAATAATTCTCAGCATATGTGCATAGGGTAAAAATGGTGGAGAAGTAGAGGAATCATCTATTTAGAGACATGCTACAGTTTTCTTTCCTTTAAAATAGTAGCCTAATTGAACATACTACTTAAAAATAAATTCAGTCAAACTGAACTATAAAAAGATTACAAAAGTAAATATCAATTACGATGTAAGTTAATGCTAATGAAATTAAAAGAATTCAAAATTAACATATACTAAAAATAAAATAATTAAAAATTAATATACACTAAAAATAATCTCCCCATTAAAATGAAACAAAAATCAAAATTGCAAGGCTTATTGCCATGTATTTCACTGTGGAGAATGCTTCCGAAAGTTTAATTCTTTAGTGAATTTCATTTATAGATGACCATTCTAGCGAAGTTTTCTACTTGCCAATAAACACCAAGGAATGTCTCCTCTCTATGTCCAGAACAGAATGCTACCCCTTTCTTATCTGCCCAATTAGCTTTATAGGCCTCAGCTATCAGCAGCCTAACTACCTTGGAGCTCCTAGATGAAAGTTTCTTATCCTAGGCAGTTCTATTCATCAGGAATCTAGCAAAATGTAGGTTTGAATAGTTTCCTATGAAACACCTCCCACTCAACTGATTTGTGGTCCCTAATGAACCATAAGCTGATGGACAATTATTCATTTGGCTGAGGCCCATGGAACATTTAAAGGGTACTCGGGATCTCATAAGGCTGCATATGTGACTTCCATTTAAGTTTAGATACAACATTTTTGACACAAGCAAGAAATATAACAAGACTTTGACTGGAATCACTGTGAGAGAACAACTTTGACTTGAAATCCAACTTCTCTGTGATTGGTGTCTAGATAAACCAAAAAAATAATAAGGGTAAATATTTCCTACATTTAGAAAAGCAACACTGAGTTACATTAAATAGAAACTCTTCAGCTCTAAACCATAACCACAGTGTATTATCACTAGGAGGGCACTGCATTTCGTAAGACCTTAACATATTTTTTAATTTTTGCAAAACTTTGAACTATTTTTATAATTTATTTAAAATCAAAATACGTAGAAAGAAAAAGTAACAGTGAAAATTTCTTTCTCAACACAAAATAGAACAAGAATATAGTTTGCTAAATCTTGCGATTAAAAAATATGCTATTTAGGGTTAATAGTCATCGAAGCACACTTTCTGGTGATCACAAGTATCTCTGGCACAATCCATTTTCAGGCAACTAAATGACCAGAAATCTTTCTAAGGACACCTGGGTGGCTCAGTTGGTTAACTGTCCGACTCTTGATTTTGGCTCAGGTCATAACCTCATGGTCCATGAGATCTAGCCCCGCGTCAGGCTCTGTGCTGATTCTCTGTCTCCCTCTCTCTCTGCCCCTCCATCGCTCATGCTCTCCCTCTTTCTCAAAATAAATAAACTTTAAGAAAGTCTTCCTAAAATGGGAGGATGCATGTTTAGTAATGGAAGACATCACTTAAAATTTGTATTGCATGGGGTTACTTTTAGTTTCATCTGATGCAGCATCCCTGGTTAAAGCGTGAAGCACAAAGATGAACAACAGAGCAGAATGAGAAGCATCATCTCTTAAAAAGTTAGGGGATTTCTTCCAAAGCATCCCTTCTATGGAAGCAAGCCACGGACCTGAAGAGTTTCCCGGTGCATCTCTACACTTGGGTCTAAACACAGATGCTTGATCGTATCAGTTGAGAAAAAGGATTGTTGTTGTTGTTGTTGTTGTTGTTGTTTTCTTTTCTGTAGTTTGCGAGTGAAGACACTTTGTTTTAAGGCTATGTGGCCGGGTCACTATCATAAATTTAGTCTTGCTGCCAGTGAAACTTACTTACTAAAATAACATTTGTTATTGATTGATAAATTGAAAAATATAAGGCTTACTTCAGTAAGATCTCCCTCTCCCTCACCCCCACAGGCTACCAACATTAAATGACAGAAATAATAGTGTGTGTCCCAGGGAACATCAACTTTGTAAAAGCTGAAGAACAGAAGGAAGAAAGAAAGTGGGAAGCAAGAGAATGAAAAGGGCTATAATTTTTTTATTCTTATTCAGACATGTATTTTGACATGCTTTAGGGCTTAATTTGTGAAATAAAATCTACCTTTACGTGGAAATGTTATGTAGGCAGATATTCTGCTTTAAGATGATTCACGCAGTGAAACAGTTTCACTAGTAAGGAAGTTTAAAGAATGAAAATATCTGGATCATCTCTAAAACCTAAAAGCTTGACTACCCATTTCCCCCCACCCAATTTTTGAATTACTAACTGATAGAATAGGCTGCTTCAGAGAATGATTATAACATCCATAATATTAACTTGACTATCTGCTGTTACATAACTGGCTTAATGTTTAATGAGATCATAATAAATTGCCATTTTTGCAGATGAAACACGATAAGGTATTGTCAGTTTCATATAGATCAACATATGTGGGTTGTGTGGTTTTCTGTTAACAGGGAAACACACGGATACTGAGCAAAATGGAATCTGGCTGATAATTTTCTTGAGTTGTTATAGGACCTTCGTTTTTTCAATGTTTGTTTGTTTGTTTGATTTTACTTTTGAGAGAGCACAAGAGGGAAAGGGACCGAGAGAGAGGGAGACAGAGGATCCAAAGCGGGCTCTGTGCAGACAGCAGTGAGCACAGCCTGAGGTGGGGCTTGAGCTCACCAACAGTGAGATCATGACCTGAGCCAAAGTCAGGTGCTCAACCAACTGAGCCACTCAGGAACCCTGTTATAGTACCTTCTAATATGATTTCCAGGTTTTTTTCAGAGGTAATTGTTAACATGGTTTGGTTAAAGGTAATTCTTTTATTTTCTTTTAGCACACATATTTCATTTAACATAGTAGAAATGCATAAAAAGTGAAATAAAATAGAAGTTATAAAAATCATTCTCTTTGGTTTACCTTCTAATAACAAAGTTGTGATTTCAATGAGTCTATTTAGATACAAGTTAAAATTGTTTCTGCCATTGGACAAAATAGAGAAAATAATTTTGGTTTTAAAATATTATAGTGATTTAGGTTTTTTCATTTTATGTGAAAAAATTGCACTTTGATGAATTCTTACACTATTATATGAAACAGAGATTTGGCACTTAGAAATTGGAAAATATTTAAAACGCAAAGAGAAAGTTATCTTCTTTTTAAAATTTTTTAAATGCTTATTTTTGAGAGAAAGGGAGACAGAGTGTGAGTAGGGATGGGGCACAGAGAGAGGGAGACACATTATCTGAAATAGGTTCCAGGCTCCTAGCTGTCAGCACAGAGCCTGATGCGGTGCTTGAACTTCCGGACCATGAAGTTATGACCTGAGCTGAAGTCGGATGCTTAACCTACTAAGCTACCCAGGCACACCAAATGATATCTTCTAAAATAGATCAATGAATGTGAGTCATCATAAGCTAGCCACTTAATGGGATATAAATGATTTCGGGTTTCTAGGTTTGAATCAAGTCAACAGGCCCAGGAAATCAACCAATCAAAACAAAATTAAGAGGGGTCCCTGGGTGTCACAGTCGGTTAAGTACCTGACTCTTGATCTCAGCTCAGGCCACGATCTCACAGTTCCTGAGTTTGAGACTCGCATGGAGCTCTGTGATGAAGGCACAGAGCTTGCTTGGGATTCTGTCTCTCCTCATCTCTGCCCCTCTCCCGCTTGTGCTCTCTTTCTCTCCCTATTTCTCAAAATAAATAAATAAATTCAAAAAAATTAAAAAAACAAGTCCAGTCCTTATATTACATTATACTGTAATCCAGTCTATACTACATTATGCTCATTCAATTAATAATCAGTCAATTAAAAAAATCGCTACTTGTATATTCAAATATGATTATTCACTTTTGAGACATTTTTAGTATTAAAAAGAATTTGCCTTAAGAAAGTCTTTCTTATGACCACTCTCTAAATATTTGAAATAGTTCATATGAACCCCTTTCTTTTTCAAACTCACATTCTGCAGTGAATATACTCAAATATCAGGTATAACCAAGAATGTAGAAGCACCATTGAGCATGGTCTGGTTGGCTTTGCAGACTCAGCCTTATTTTAAGTGGCACTGGCTACCGATAGGAAATGCTCAAAAGCTGAATCTGATCCAGAATCTGTCATGAAGAGAAAAACACCTGGAGCTAAAATGTTTCTCTAGTCCTGTTCTGATGGAAAACAACCAGAGAATTCCAAATATGGAAATGGCAAAGGACAAAGTCCAAGAGGCTCCTGTTCCTAGCTTTGCCTCTTTCCCCTTTGTACCTGCCCTCCCCTTGCGCACTCCTCCTACCATGGAACCAACTAGTGTCTTAACACCTCCATGTGCCACCATGCATGGAATTGTACTCTTGAGAAAGAAGCTGAAACAAGTATACAGCCTGCAGATAGCTCTCTGTATCTCCTGTATATTTTAATAATAGTAATGGCATTTTGAGGAATATTAATATCCCCATCACCAAATGAGGATGTTGAAGTCAAGAGTGATGATTTACTTCATCCAAAGTCTCATAGAGATTAAGTGATGAGACTTAGATCTCAGTTCAAGTCCTGTGGCTCCAAATTTATCATTTTTCTATTCAATAGTCATGTCTCTCTAAGTAATCCATTTATACCGAGAGGGGAACAGATTGATAAAGATTTAAACAGTGATTACTAAAATTACCTAGAGAACTTAAAAAAAATTAATAAAGATTCCTGAACTCTGGTTTTAGATGCTGTATTTTAAAAGGTCTACGGGTTTGTAAAGTGTCTGGGTTTTTTTTTTTTTAACATTTATTCATTTATGAGAGACAGAGTGTGAGCAGGGTAGGGGCAGAGAGAGAGGCACACAGAATTCGAAGCAGGGTCCAGGCTCTGAGCTGTCAGCATAGAGCCTGATGCGGGGCTCGAGCTCACTAGTGGTAAGATCATGACCTGAGCTGAATTCGAACGCTTAACTGACTGAGCCACCCAGGAGCCCCTGTCTTTGTTTTTAGTTGTCTCTAGGTTCTTCTGTTGAGTCAGATCTGGGAACACCTTGAAGGTATTAAGACATCTTTAAAGGATATGCAAGAATATTTTTAATTTTCAAGGGAGAAAATAAATCTAAGCAAAGTGTTTGTATTCAGAATTTTTGTATTATCTAGATATCTTGACAAGGAATTTGAAGAAAGGGAACTTCCCGGCATCTCTGAAATTATGACATGAAGGGAGGTACTTACTCTGCTTTCTAAAAATTGTGTTCTTGCTTTCACATAGCATGCCTGGACCCTCATTAAATCTTGGATTCAAAAAATGTCAGTGAGCTGCTTATCATCTCTGGTAGAGCATAGGCTATAAGAAAAACAAAGCTGTTTGAAATGTTAACTGCATCTCTTCTGTTAGCTGCATGAACTGGGGAAAAGTTTTACACCCCTCTGGATCTTTGTTTAGCCACTAAATGTGGCATCCCATGACCTTGTCCCAAGAACGAAACAAGCTGTTGTAGAATGCTTGGCTTGGTAGGTATACCAAAGATGTAACCAGTACTCATTTTTAAAGCTTGTAGTCTTTGAGCAGTAATCTTTTGAATCAGAGTATCTTCCTCTTTGTTAGTGTTCCCCATCTTGTATTACATTACTCTTCAAAGATTCTGTGAAAAATAAGATTTTATGGACAACGTTGTTTGTCAAATACTGAAGAGCTCATTCTCATTTAAAGATTCATAATAAACAGGTTACAAATCTTGAGAAGAACATTTTTCATGAAAAAAGACTTTATTTAACCTATCATTTCTTAAACATATGGGGGCCTTCATCCACATGGGGATATTATTCTTTTAATATTCTGAAAATAATTTCCCTAAAAATAGAGAAAAGATCTTCCTTTCATTACTAATGTCTCAACAAAACATATGATTTTGCTTTTAGGTTAATTGAGATAGAGTAGGATGAAACTTCAGAGTGTAAAATGTAATTTTACATTCTATATAATTGGAATTATATGTAGATATTATTTGTACCCACATTGTGATATTTCTAGGATGCAGATCACATGTATGGCTGTGGTACAGCCTCTTTTTTGCCTGTTTGCATGTAAGAGTGAATAAATATGTATGTGTGTTTGCATGAGAATGTGTTTATATGTGTGTGTGAGTTCGTATGTGTGTAAGTATAAAATTAGGTATTTCTTTGTGTAACTACTATACCAAATTGCGAATGATATATGAAGTATAATTTCCTCTTCAATATAAAAGGTGTTATAATTACTGCTAGGTGTTTTAATCTTTATCCCATGTGATAAATATAGACCTAGGCAATCTTAGGGAGCCTATTAATTTAAACATCAGATCCAAGTAAACATCGAAAATAAAGTCTTTTAAATTCTATTCTTTTAAATTCATTTTCCCACATTCACTTCTGCTCCTCAGAGTTTACCTCCATTGGCTGGTATTTTCTCAGATAACCAGTTTATTTA
The DNA here is from genome assembly GCF_016509475.1 of Prionailurus bengalensis. Lineage (NCBI taxonomy): Eukaryota > Metazoa > Chordata > Mammalia > Carnivora > Felidae > Prionailurus > Prionailurus bengalensis. The sequence goes on along the minus strand of NC_057345.1, from coordinate 137,318,792 downwards.
TAAAACCCAAAGAACTGAAAATTATGTTGCTCACAAAGCAATATTTAGGTTCTTTCAACATTTCAGGCAAAGCAACAAGAGGTTTGACTTCCTCCAAGACCAACTTAGGGTCACTGCTTGTTTGTTTTCCTTTACAAGGGCACTCTAGCCTTCCTTAACGTCCAATTTGCCTTCAATCAGTAGGTATTTAAACTACAGGGAGAGTCCAGCCAAAATAAGCCATTCTCTTGCCAGCTTCAAAGTCTCCTTTCCTCCTACCCTCTCTGGGTTTCCTCTTATAACTTTACCCTTCACTTAGTCCATGGAACTTGCCTGGGCTCTCTGAGGGACATTTAACTTTAGCAAGTTATTACTCATTTTAAAAAAAGTGGCAGAATCACTGTTCCTAGAGAAGGCAGTTGTTGGAAGAAAAGCAAGAAACAAACTGAAGAAGAACAAGCCTTCTTACCTTGTCCTTGTTCATAATGGCTTTCTACCGATTCTGAAAACCTGAATTTCTAGGGAAAGGAGAATCCCTTACCCACTTCCCTTTTGATATAAAGATATATAGATAGATAGACAGATAGATAGATAGATAGATAAGTGTGTATGTGTGTATTTTATTTTATTTTTATTAATTTATATTTTTGAGTGTGTATTTTAAAGTATGATACATACAATACAGAGAAGGTCAAATTCATAGTCTCAAAAAATTATTTGGCATGGTTGTTCCTGTCTAAAGCTGTAGAAAGTGCGTCTACCATTTTAGGAAGCACTGCTTCATGCCCTTGCCTTTCATTCCCCTCGCTAAGCAATATGTCCAGATTTATCCATACTCCAATCTGTCTCCAAAACTCAGGTCTTGCACATTTACTTGTCGGAAAGCAAACTTTAATAAAAAGGACTGTTACACACACTATCTATTGAGTCAGACCAATGACACTGAAACTCACTTGAATTTAAGAACCTAACTGAAGGTAGGTACCTTGGTTTTCCTTTTTGATTTCTGCCCCCTGACATCCCTTTCGTTTACCAACTCACCCATAGCAATCATGAACTACAGCATTTAGGAGTGAGAAACTTCCCTAAAGACACATCCAAAAATGATTTTTTCTCATATCAAGAGCCCTTTAAAATTCTTTTTTAAAATAACACTTTGAAAAAAATAACATCTGTTTAAATCCTTTTATCATGATTTAAACACATTTTCAGTTATCACATTTTTCCTTTTTTTTTCCTTTTTTTTTTTAAAGTTCTTTTTATACCTGTTACCATGGACACAATGTTGCTTGCCTCAGATTCTAATTAAAATGGTTACTTGTTCAGCCAGGGAATTAGAGAATTGTCACGTGGTGGGGGAGTGGTTTCAAAATCTGAGGAAACTATTGTTTAGCTTCTCTTGGTAGAAATGCTTCTCCTCTACCAAAATCGTTGCATTTTACAAGGAGTGTTTTGACTTATAAATCCCTAAACAGATCCAACATATGCTATTTAGAAGCTGTAGGCTAGATTTTAATCTTATATACCTCTGGCCTTTGGGCAGATTCCCATGGGTTACAAAGCAAGGATCTGGTATTTGTGTATATTAGTGTGTGGGGGGGAGGGGGGAGAAGGGAAAACCCTTATCTTGCTAAATTATTGAGTACATAATATCTGATCTACTGTAAAATTCAGAAAAAAATTTTGATGGATAAATTTCCTAGGTTTCAATCTATCTTCCAATAAAACCACTCTTCTCCTTTGGTATAGTGATTTCCTCATACAGGACTACATGCCTTTATTGTTGTTGTTAAGAGAAAAATCAAATACTTGTAAATAGCCAAAACCTTTGCTTAAATTTAATTATGATAATGGGTTTTTCTAATACATCATCAGGCAAGTATGCATTTAAAACTGAGTGAGAAAAAATTTCTTTTTCTTCAATAACAGCACTTCTAAGAGCACAGCTTTGACAGTGCTGACTAGCAGGTATGTAGAATAGACAGTAATAATGCAGAAGAAATTTGCCATGGCTTTCCAACAGGGATATAAATCCAGTATTGAAAATTTCAAGAGGTGGAGAGACTTTCCTATTTTTTATTTATTTTCCACAGTCCACTCACTTTTGCAAATTTTATCACGTACCATCTCAGTGTAGCCTCTATATTGCTTAGCATCTTCTTAGAGATAGTTGAAAGGTGTTCAGAGGATTATGTAGTATGCACTCCCATCTTTTAAATCAGTCACGAACTTCACCCACTAAAATGCTTTGATTTATATATTATGATGTTATTAAATGAAGTGCATAAAAATATGAGATTCTGTCGAACAACAATGCAGTAACGGTAGTGGCAAAGCAGCGTCGGGCTAAGTGGGAAGTTGACCAGATGGCGTGACAGGAAGTTAGAATTCAAGGGTGATCTCTGATTCCCATAAATGATTAGGCCATGTGCTGAAATATCATTTACCCTCCCTAAAACAAAAGGGGTGGATCCATAGTCTCCAAGTTTCCTTCTATGTCCAACATTCTGTGATAATTCAAGTTTTCCATCAACATTTAAATCATACCTCTTAAACTGCCAATGCTGTAGACTGGCATTGAAGTATCACATTTTCCTGAAATGTAGTCTTACTCATAGATTTTGGAAATTAGCTACTGAGAATCCAGAAGGGAATTTTCTGTTTGACAAAGCAGAATCTCCATTAATTTTATGATAAACTATGAGATTTCATAAGACTTGTGTGATTATGGTAGGTGGTTTGGGGTTCTAACCCCCAAATCTTTGAATGTCTAATTCCTTCGTCATTAAGATAATTTAGGCAGAAAATGTTAAGATTTTTCTGGAACTAAGTCTGTTTCTTAAGAAAAAAAAAAAAAAAACATTCTGATCACCCATGGTTGTCAGTTATATTCTACAAAATTTTAGTTGATAAATATTTTTTGGTTAGCTTTATTTAAGTTGTTTAACTCATTTCAATTTCCCACAAAATTACTGGCTTTCCATTAAAACCCAGAGCCTATGTTTTTAGAGAGATTCTTACTGCTAATGAAAAGAAGAAACTGGTTAATTTAATGTTTTCCTCAATCGGTCAAAACCACAGTTTTTGCACTGAGCCCATAGGAAGAAAGAGGGGACTAAAGAATGAAATTCATCTGTCATTTAACCACAAGTTGTTTTTCTTTGACCATTCTGCTAATCATTTCATCAAACAATATACCAATGCCTGAATGCAAAGTTTCTGGTCTCTTCCGCCACATGCTAGAACTGACCATCAGAAAAAGGTCTTATAAGGATGCTCAATGACTCTGGCTTGATCAAGGGACAAAAAAAAAAAAAAGCACAAATATTTCCAGAAAATTAAGTTTGACCTTAACCTTGGTACACTGAGAATCAGTTTTAAGATATGAACAGAAATTCAATTCAGTTTTTTAAAAAATCTATTCTTTTATGATTGAGAGGAACACAAGAATGAGGAAAAGTAACACATGGCCTATATTGTCTTAGTTATATTAAATATATGTGGTCTTCTTATTTGGTTAATCATTTTGGAATGTTTCAGCTTCAAATTTAAATTAAGATGAATTTTAATTTTTGAAAATTAAATTTGGTATAATTCCCAAGCAAAGGCCACACCAAATTTAAAAGGTACTATAATGCACATATGGATTCATTGTGCATTCATTGAAGGAGTATTTAGCAAGCTCTTTCTATGTGTTGGGCCCTGTTGTAGGTAGTTTAGATACAGTGAGAAACAAAATAAACGATTATATTCTTTCATGGAGTTTGTATTCTTTTTGAGAGAGACAGATGGTAAACAACAACAACAAAAAAGTAATTTCAGAAAACAATATTTGTAAAAACAAATGAAAATAAGTTGGAAAAAGCTCTATTTCTTTAACTTTTAACTTTGTGAAGGTGATATTTAAGTCAGTAATGGAATGACAAAGGGAAACAAAGCTTGTAAAAAGGTGAGAGGGAGAGTTCCCAGAAAGGAGCCTTGAAGGCTGCAATCAGAAGTTTAGATTTCTGTTTGTGAGGTGGGAAGCTGCTGGAGGAATTTAGGCAGAAGAGTGACATGTGTGATCAGATATCCTAACGAATCTCTACTCGTCAATCAGATCTTACATTCAAATCTCAGTTCTTCTAGGGAGCCTTCTTCGGTCAACTAGGATCCTCTGTTAGACTTATTCATAGCACTGTGATAATTTCCTCAATTGCATTGGGCATGCCAGAGCATTTGATGTATTTATCTGCTTATTTGTTTAAATCTCTCTTCCCTAGTAGACTTTGAGTTTGGTGAAGCTAGGAACTTTTTTCTTTTTCATCTTGTATAATGCTATTCTTATCACAATGCTCTCAGTAAGGATCTGTTCAGTATATGCATGACTATATGAACTACAAATTAATAAATGAATAAGTATTCAAATAAAAGAATTAAATAATTTAGAATTATAGGAATTACAAATATTGAATATTGCATAGACATTGAAAATAACAAGAAATGTAGATAAATTCATTCCTTCTTCTTCCATCTGAGTTATCATCAGGAAGGATAATCATCTTAGAGGAAAAAGCAAATCAACACTGGTCTGGAGGTCAAGGATACGGATATAGATGGCACTGATCTTCTGATTTTCTTCTTCCCATTTGTTGCTAGATGGCCAGATTCATCAGGCAGTGATTTTCATGGAACATATATTTAGCTACAAACTCAGTGTGTCCATGTTTGCCTAGAGTGATTCTACTCTTTGTTTGGATTACAAATATTCTTGATATTTCTCAGTAGATCTGGGGAAAATGGGACAACATATTACACTTGCTTTTGCTTTTCTCATAGCTGGTGAGTATATATCTTCTAGGAGCTGGCCCACTTATTTAGTGGACAAAGAATCTTCTCTTAGTTGCACTCTTGTAACTAGAAAAAATGTTTTAAAGACTTTAGCCAGACTTATAGAGAAGCAAATAGTCACAGAGTAATGGGGCATATTATAAGAACCAGAACGTATGGTTGAGGCATAAAGAGGGAAATGGACAGTTTGAGATGACACAGATTTTAGACCATGTAAAATCTTGTAGACAAGACTTGGTCTGTACCCTAAGAACAATGGGTTTTTCCTAGAGGAAGAGAATGGGAAAGGCAATGGCATTGTCAACTTTGTAGTTTGAAAATATGACTGATGCAGGTACAATAACAGGTGGGTACCCAGTGACCCAAGGTCTAGGAAAGTGGCAGTGATGAAAGAGAAAGGTAAATACATTGAAGAAATATTTAGGATGTAAAAGCTTTTGGTCTTAGTAATATTTTGTGTGGGAGTGATGGTAGTAATAACCATGACTCCTAGATTTCTTCCGAATCATATTGGATGGTGGTGTTATTCACTAGGATAAGGACACTGGGAGAAAAACAAGTTTGATGAAGAGATCATGGTTTGGCTTTGGACATGATGAAACTGAATCCAGGGGGACCCTAAATGGGAAATTTGAATAGACAATTAGATATAAAGATCTCAAAAGCAGAAGAAAGTTCTAGAGATACACATCTGACAGTTATTAGCTTATGGGTAATAAATGAAATACCCTGTCCTTAATGATATTTTATTTTCCAGGAAGAAAGAATATAGTGAAAAGAGGGTCTGGTACTAAGCCTTGAGAGACTGCAGACAAATGAGATAAGCTGCAGAGGAGACCAAGAAAAGTGTGGTGTAATACAGTTAAGTGGAGAAAATGAGCCAGTTTTGGTACAGCTTGAAATTGTATTCATCTACTCAGTAAATATATAAATTAGGTGCTATACTATAATATGATATTACAAGCAGTGCTAGAGATTCAAAGAAAAGTAAAACAGTCTGTGATGACACAGCTTTAATAAAAACGAAGCAGTTCTCATAAGAGAATCAAATTTAAAAATAAAAAAGTTGATATCAACTTAATCATATGAAAATATTCATAACATGTTTTATTCTCAGACATATTAACTTCACAGAATTTCTCTATTTTTATGGGAATTCATTATTTGACCAGTAAAGAGAAGACTGTAGTTTAAGAAAACATTATACTACTTTGACCTTTTTGATATTCTACATTTTGATTGGCTGGGTTGGAATATCTCATCATGTCCATCCAAGTAAGGGCAAGACTGTAAACACTATGAAGTTGACTAGTCAGCCAATCAAATTATAGAGTGTTGTAAAGGTCAAAGCAATACAATATGCAACTATAATTTACATAACATATGTGCAGCATTACAAGTCCAATATTTCATCCTTCAGACAAGGAATGAACAAGAACATAAAAAAGCATAACATGAATGCATTTTCCTGACAATGCAACCAGAAAAACGTTCTTGAGATTTCCAAGACAGCTACAGAAAGAAAGAAAGAAAGAAAGAAAGAAAGAAGAAAGAAAAAGAGAGAGAGAGGAAGAGAAAATATATTCACTGTTAAAGTTAGTTCAAGGCAATTGGTGGTATATAGGAAGTTCTTCGAGAAGTTCAAAGAAAGTGGGAGAGAAGCAAGAGATACATTGTTCTGAAAGTTAAGACCTGAATTCTATGCTCTACTCCGCTACTAACTAGTTGCAAGACTTTGAAAGATTATTGAATTTTTTTGGCACTTAGGTTTTTATCCTTTGAAGGAAGGGGTACACTCAATATTGATTTCAATAATATTAGGTGACAGGATTTTTAAAGTAAGCAGCAGTGATTATAAAATTATCCCTATCTCCAAAGTGAATGGGATCTTGTGGGACATAGGACAAGTAAACAAACAGTGAGTTAGGTAGTGATACAATAAATATGTTAGCATAGATCTGCCCACAGTCTGTTATTGTTCTACACTGCCCCTATCAGTGTGGAAAGATCTTCATTTATATATAAGATGTAGAGTATCAATAGAGTCAACTCCCATAAACCTTATGGTTGTGGAACCTTAAATTCTAGGCCAAAGAAATAGTTCGGGATTCAACAATGAGGCAATAGGAGACACACTTGATTCAAAAAATGACATGATTCATAGGGGCACCTGGGTGGTTCAGTCAGTGAAGCAGCCTTCAGATTCTTGGTTTCGGTTCAGGTCATGATCTCATGGTTTCATGAATTCCAGCCCAGCATCGGGCTCTGCGCTGACAGTGTGGAGCCTGCTTGGAATTCTCTGCCTCTCTCTCTCTCTCTCTCTCTCTCTCTGTCTCTCTCTGTCTCTCTCTCCCCTTCCCTTACTCACACTGTCTCTGTCTCTCTCAAAATAAATAAACTTAGAATAAATAAAAATGACATGATTCATGTTATAAATTTCTAAAATCAGTCCATAAAACCTGCTTATCATTATAGAAACAAAAAGTAGCTGCTACTATTCCTTTCCTCTTTTGTTAACATTTTCTATGTGGAATGTGATCTGTTGTGATTTTCCCCCTCTTTAAATACCACTACGGATGTTGAAATAAGCATTCATTAAAATGTTGAGAAATAGGAAACGGCAATGGACTGAGTATGGGGTTTTTAAAAACATGCACGTTCTAGGTCAATCATAGAAATATTAAAGACTAATAAATCAAAAATAATTTGTTGCAAATAATAAATCAAGTAAGTTATGAGAATGTTAAATGAATGTTCAGAGGAATAATACATTTTATTTTAAAAGTAACTTAATTTTGTGAATTCATAATTTCACAATCCAAATCAAGAGCAAAATTAACTGAGCAATAAATGAGAGAATCCTTAGCTAAATTTGATCAATCAAAATGATGGAAAAAGGACATTTGAAATGGAACAACTATTTCCAATTGCTGAAAATGACTATCTGGTGGATAAGAAATACATGACGCATGTTCAATACACAAAAAAGTTTTGCAAAAGTATATTCAGAATCTCTTTTGGTCTTTTTACCTTGTATTAATTACTTTAAATATGTATTAAAAGTATATAAGTAAATATGATCCTTTTAAAGTTGGTGGTTACTTATTGTTCGCCCAAATCAAATCTGTACTTAGGGAATAATCTTGGTATTTCCATCTTCATAACTTCAATCATTTCTTTAGAAAATTATAGCAAGTATCCAGAATTCCTAAAATATAAAAACTAAAATTTACACTGAAACACATGGAATTTACATATAGTGAGATGTATGTATCTATGGAAATCTACTTAAAATGGTATTGAAAATAATCTCCAGGTGGATGAATTTTTAATAATTGCTTAAGATGTAGGATTTTTTTGTGATGTGAGCAAAGGTAGTTCCCTGGACCCACATCCTTAACTCACCCAGTTAATAAAGAATCAGATTAACCAGTGTAAAGATGACTAATACATTAAATACTTTTCAAAATATAAAGGACCTTTGAAGTGATTCAATAGAGCAATTATCTTATTTTACAGTTGAATACATTGAAGTGGGGAGAGGCCATGTGACTTGTTCAAAGTCACACATCTAATTAGTTGCAGAGCTCAAAATATTCCAAAAACTTTCTATCTCAATTTTCCCCTGGGTAAAACCAAATGCCTTACAATGGCTTCCAAAGCACTGTTAGTCGTGTTCCTTGCAGAACTTGATGAAACACACAAGGGTTTAATTGAAGAGTGTATATAATAATGGGACTATTTTCAGAGGCATTGAGTAGGGTTTAGGAAACCAATGGTGTAAGTAAAGCATCCAGGAAATAACAATAGTGAGAAGCCATTATCACTCTTAGATTTAAAGGGGGAGATGAGAGGACACCTGGGTGGCTCACTCAGGTAAGCTTTGGACTCTTGCTTTGGCTCAGGTTATGATCTCACAGTTCGTGAGATTGGGCCCCGTATCGAGCTCTGTGCTAACAGCAAGGAGCCTGCTTGTAACTCTCTCTCTCTCTCTCTCTCTCTCTCTCTCTCTCTCTCTCTCTCCCTCTCTCTCTGCTCCTCCCCTGCTCACTCTCTCTCAATAAATAAACTTCAAAAATATAAAATAAAATAAAGGGAAATGGGAATAAAACACTTGCCAGAGACCAGAGAACTCGGGGCTACGGTTGAAGGACCCTCTGACAGAAGATACAAGTGGAATGCAGCCACTGACAGAATCAAGGCAGTGCAAGGAAGGAGTGAGGAGGGAAACACTCTGTCTTCTCTTTCCTCCCATCTCCCATAGTGCTTATTTCTGATAAACTTAAGTCAAGCCTGCTTTGAGCCTGGATAAGGCAGTCCATAGAGGTCAGCCTCTGGGGGCTGAGAGCATTGCAGAGAAGGCAGAAAAAGGACCTGGGATGGGTAAATGACCTGGGATGAAAAATGAGCTGCGATCATCAGCTCAATAATTCTTATGCCAAATATATTTTGTCACTTTATAATCTAGTAAACCTGTGTAGAAAAACGTCAACACTATTTCAATCAAATTGATCGATTACTCATAACTTAGGTATGTGTTGCTTATCACTGAAATAAACTCACAGTTGAGCATGTTAGTATTTTTATAAAATCTTAATCTCCAATCCCACCTGGGTATTTGATACTATCTGGAACTCTAGTCAAAACTCTTTCTCAAACTCTTCAGTGACTATTTTCATTCTTTCTCACTTTCATAAGATCTCTGGCCAAAGGGTTCCCTATCTCTTCAACAACTGACTTTACCATCTTGTTTCTAGAGAAAATAGAAATTATCAGATGGAATAGGTGATTTATAAATATCATATCATCAGAGCTTTAAAACTTACCCTCATTCACATTCTACTTTTCTTTGCTTCCTTCCCTCCCCCACCAAGTTTAGTCCCATTACTTATAATTTACATCCTAGCTCTACTGCTTTATTGCCTTCTCTCTCTTTCTCCACTTTCTCCTCCCTATGTCACCTTGCCACTTGCTTCTTCTCATGAGCATCGACATACATTCAATCTCAACAATCATTTAAAAAAGAAAACTAATAACAAATCTGTTGTTCAGAAGAAGTGATGATAGTTATTACAGAAATCCCCCCAAATCTCACTACATGGGTGCTTTACACAATAAAGTTTGCTTTCTTATCATGACAGGGTTCAGTGCAATGAAGTTCCACGTGGGGACTTTCCATTCTGTGTTTATTTTACTTAGTAGGGCCAGGAAGAACCCCATTCTATCTTTTGCAACTGGACAGCAGAGAAGAAAATGATTGTAAAGAATCTCATGGGAGTATTTAGGAGATAGGCCTCAGATACTGATGTAATTTTCATATACAACCCACTGTATAGTGACTGTATAGTGACTGTATAGTCACATGGAACCACCTAAACACAGAGGAGGCTATGAGCCAAGATGGGTTTGTACTGGATTTCTATGATGGCCACAACTAATTGCCACCAACTTTGTTCCTTTAAACAGCATAAATGTATTATCTTACCACCCTATAGGTCAGAAATCCAACATGGGTTTCATTAGTCTGAATTCAAGATGACAGCAGGTCTGTGTTCCTTTCTGAAGTCTCTAGGTATGAATCTATTACTTTGACTTTTCCAGTTTCTAGAGGTGACATATTCCTTAGCTTGTGACCCCTTTCTCCTTTTTCACAAGTGAGAAACTTTGCATCTCTCTGACTCTTTTCTCACTGACCACAGCCAGGAAAGTTGTCTGCTTTTAAGGAGTCATATAATTAGATCGGGCCCATCTGGATAATCCAGGATAATCTCCAATTTCAAGATTTATAACCTTCATCATGTCTGCTAGCTTGCTTTTGTCATGTTCAGATGACATATTTACAGGTTCCAGGGATTAAGGTGTGGACCTCTTTGGAAAACAACTATGCTGTCTACTACACATTTAGAGAACACATTCCATTGCAACTGTCATGATTTGTTTCATATTTCCCTCCAAACATTTCCTATCTTTCTCATTTCCTTAATAGCCAAATGTCTGAAGTGTTGTCTATATTCAGTGCATTCTGTCCTATTCACTTACAAAACCTAAGTGGTGCACACTATCAGCTCCCCACTCCAACTGCAATAGTTTCTTTCAGTGTTACCAACAACTCCTTGCTGATTAATCAGAGTCATCTTTTAGTTCTTACATAATGGCATTGGGTATTATTAATCCACCTTGCATGCAATACCCTTTTCTCTTGACTTTTCTATTTTCTTTGAGCTCCGTCTCTGTCTCCATTATGGATATTGCTTCCTCTATTTTTGTTTTAAATGTTTCTGGCTTCCCTGATTCTTTCTTAGGCTCCCTTATATGATATGGCATATTCCCCAAACTTTGCAGACAAAAAATACACATTTTAATTTTCTACTTAAGACCCATCCACCCAACCCAGCAAGCTGTTTGACGCCACCCTAGGCACTCCCTGCACTCCCATGACATGCTCAATCCAGACTTGTCTAGGGACAAATATCCATTGAATATTTTTAGGGTATAAGCTTTTTATACAAATAATCTCATTTAATATTCTTAACAATCCTATGAGGTAGGTACTTCTATTATCCTTATTTCAGAGCTGAATAAATTGAGATCTAGCAGATTAATTAATTTGCTTAAGGTCAAATAGCAAAAGAATAATTTGGTAAAGAGGAAGTACATAATGTTCCTAAAGAGAAGGGAGATGATTTATTCTTTGTCAAACTACATTATACATTTTAAAACAGGTCTTTTTAACTGATTAATTATTAATTTTTTGGAGGGGGAGAGGGGAAAGAAGAGAAATCAAAATGAGACTTCAGGTAAAATCTTAACCCACCTTCCTGCTTCAGTTGATGTTGTCTTAGAAATGCAGTGGATGTAGAGGTAAATATAGTAACTAATTCTAACCCCACCTTCAGTTTAGGCACTAACTCAAAAGTGTGGATTGAACATACATTCCAGGAAGAACATTGCGACTTTAATCTGCTCTTGAGTATGGCTTGGTGGTAAAAGTCCCCAGCCTGAGTTCTAAATAAACATGAAAGAATTTTTTTTTCCCGCTTTGCATGGAGTGCAGTGATCGAAGTAGAGAGTAAGGTCCTGAAACCTTTGGGCAATCATGTGGAGAGGAAGCACCTGCCAGCCCACCAAGGGCAGTAGCCCGGCACAGCAGGTGTCTGTCTACCTTCTAGGCTGCTCTCTCATTTGCTCGTGCTCGCTCTCTCTCTCTGTCTCTCTCTGTTTTCCTCATTTCCCCTCTCCTTGCCTCCTGCTTTTCCTCTGTCTCTTTTCTCTCCTTTTCTCCTTCTCCTCTCCCTTTTTCCGTTTCTGAGAGGAGTTTCATTTTCGGTTAGTATTCACAATGAATCTTCCTTGCTCTGATCTGGTTAATCCATTCTGACTGTGAGGTTCATTCGGCAGTGGTATATCTCTTCAGAAAGATTGCAGGATAATGAGGACCAAGTGACCCTGAAAGTTGCACTGTCAGGGGCTGATGAGCTAACTTGATAACCTAACTTAAATTTAACATTTCAAAAATATGTGCTCCTCATCTGGAAAACATATTACATTTCAAGTAGGGAGTTTTAATATTTTGGGGTTATATGTTAGAAGATTTAATACTTCTTACATATTCTGCTTGGCTAGCATGAAAACTGAAACCAAATAAAAAGAATTAAAAATCCCCTGTTGAACTGTTGAAATGAATGTCTATGACTATGTTCTTTCAACAGAGGCATTTGAAGAAGGTATTTCCACACTGCACTTCTTATTTGACTCTGACCATTATAATTAAGGAAGCCATCCCCAAAGCAATAATCCCCCATTTTTATCATGTTTTAATCTCTTCTTAACATCTTTCACTCTTAGGAAGCATCTTCTTTGTTATTAACTTGTTTAATATCTGTCTCCTTCATCTTTATAAGCTCCATGAAAGGAGAGAAATTGTTACTTTTCCTCTGATATCCCTAGCACATAACACAGGACTTAACCTATACAGTTAAGTGAGCCTCCAATACTCAATCTGGAAGCTTCTGTCAGAAAACTAAATTGGATGAATGTTTGATATCACCCTGTTGAGGTCCACATGCATGAATACAGTGAATGGGAGTGAATGAATGGAAACAACTTATTGAGTTTAGAGAGTTTATCAGGAAAACACAATTGGTTCAGCACAAGTCAAGAAAAAATTTCTGATTATCGATTTCCTGATACACGTTTCAGGATTTAAGAAACTCTGCAAAAGGCAAATGTGTCTTTTACACTACTGAAAGACACTCAGCTTATCATAGAGAGAAAAGAAAAAAAAAACACATATGAATCTCCATTTTTCTATGTTCTGCAACTTTGTAATTTTATTTCTTCATTCTTACATATGAAAAAATGGTTTTTATGTGCAAAGTGAAATATTAGACTGGGAGATACTCGTAACTTCACTCTTGAGAGGGTGTGATATTTTGGAAACACTATTCTATATATGATCCCTTTGTTTCTAGAGTCCCAAAGACATAATATGGTCCTGAAGACCTTGATTAGGCCACTCTCCACCTCTGCACCTCATTTCACTTTTGTCAGCTTCTCAAACTCCAAATGCTCATCAGCATGCTGGTGCTCCCAACAGCCTTCCAATCTCTGCTAACTGATTCTTGCTATTTCTTCATGTCTTAAATACACATAAGTGCTGGAGGAAAATTTTACTTGTCTTCCTTATCCAGGCCAAAAATGTGATGATATACTCCCACTTTTCTACACAAATTCTTATTCTATACACAACAGCTCTTTTCATTTACTTCTGTGATAATAGCTGGTCTAAAAGCTCCATGCAGGAAATGAGAGCAACTTAACATGTGTATTGAAAGAACATGTAAGTGGAGCGCCTGTGTGGCTCAGTCAGTTGAGCGTCAGACTTCGGCTCAGGTCACGATCTCACTGTCTGTGAGTTCGAGCCCAGCATCAGGCTCTGTGCTGACAGCTTGGAGCCTGAAGCCTGCTTCGGATTCTGTGTCTCCCTCTCTTTCTGACCCTCCCCCCGTTCATGCTCTGTATCTCTCTGTCTCAAAAATAAACATTAAAAAAATAAAATATTAAAAAACAAAGAACGTGTAAGTGCAAGACCAACAGGTGATACCTCCTTACAGCATGTCTTTTGGATGCTATGGGTTTTAAAATGTAGACTTAGTCTAGTTAACAGCAATAGTTTAAAGTCAAGCAAACAAAAACGGTGACCAAATGGATCTTGTATAATAAACACTTCAAGTCAACATGGAGAGACTGGACTGCATTTTTTATTTATTCATGAATACTTGGTACTATACAAATATGACAATGATCCATCTATATGTTATTCAGTTTACCTCCTTTTAAAACTTTGTTTCTAAAATTGTCCCATTCTTTTCCTTAACCTCATCCTAACACCTAAAGATTGGAACTGTGGATATCAATAACAAGCCATCATTCAGTTCAATAAGGCATAATTCAGTTCTAATATTCATTTGAACTTCTGAGTTCATTCATTCATTCATTTATTCATAACTAACACATTCAAAAATCAAATATTTAGCACCTAGAATACAAGATACCATATGGATAAGAAGAATGTCTTGATACACTAAACCTATAAAAAGTTCTTATTCTCCAGTATTCCTTGATTAAATTTAGAAGTTAATTGCGTAAATAGCTGCAACAAAGCCAATGTGATGAGTCATGCTAGCTGCTTAAACTAAGCATGAGAGAATTTCAGAAGGGATCGTTGCTTGTAGGGATTTTGGGAAAAGAGATGTCAATAAGGTCGGATTTACATTGTACATTAAGGAACTGGAGAGATTTTGTTGGATTAAAAAAAAATTCAAGCAGCGAGTATGACATTAATAAAAGTGAAGAGGTAAGAAGTCCCCATGGACAGCATGAGGAATCCAGATTAACTGATGTGTAAGAATCCAGAACAATGGAAAGTAAAGCTGGAGAGGAAGATTGAGCTCATCTGTCAAAGGTCTTGCATTAAGGTGACTAGATAGTCTGTGTTGCCCAATATTGTACCATTTTATACCTCTTACATCTTATCTTGTTTAGTATTTGAAAATGTTATTTCCTAAATAGTTATAAATAGAACTCTTTCATAAGTCTACCAAATATTAGAACCAATTTATTAGTCAATCAATAAATACTTTATTTTTTTATGTTTATTTATTTATTTTGAGAGAGAAAGTGAACACGAGCAGGGGAGGGGTAAGGGGGAGAGAGAGAGAGAATCCCAAGCAGGTGCCTCACTGTCAGGCAGAGCCCCACATGGGGCTCGAACTCACAAAGCATGTGATCATGACCTGAGTTGAAATCAAGAGTCAGATGCTCAACCAACTAAGCTATCCAGGTGCCCCAATCAATTAATATTTTAAAACCTATGTACTTTATAGCTTTCTTACCTCATTTAGCTCACAACTAGGTCTCTTCTTGGAAAATAAATCATATAACTCTACTAGCAAAGGTGTTTCTACAGTTGCTAATTAGAAGTGAGATGGTGAGAAAATAGTCTCTCTAAGCCTGTTTCCTCTGAGATAATACTGAGGTATTAGTAGTCATGAATGCAAGTGAGTAGTGTTTTATTTGTCTGTATTTTACGGAGTTGAGTTGGTTTTGTGGGGTATGGTAGATGGGTATTTCACCTCTAGACTTCAGGAAACAACACAACGAAGCTGAAGTACTTTCCTAGTTTAGCATACCCCTTGCTGTCAGGGAAGTGAATATCTAAAATTCCTCCAGAACTGATAGCTCTTTTCATTTCTTCCAGCTATTTAAAGAAATACAATTTCGAATTGCCCATTGCAGCCCATTCTGGTGGTATCTCTTTCCGGAGCAGTCCTCAATTGAGATGTTTTTGCTAAAGGTTCAACTCAACTCTACTGCTTTTATTCGAGTGCATTCCTTTGTGTTTGGTCTGCCACAGACACCCAGAACAACTGCTGAGCATCCTTCTCATAAATGTTTCATATACTTGACGACAGTATTTATCCCTTAGTTTCCGCATGTTTGGATTTTATTCAATATCTTTTTGGTTGATGTGGAGGAAAGGGAGATGGTACTTATGTTTCATACTCCACATTGCTGCCAGCTCTATCGAAAACACAAATTGATCATGTCAGTCCATGCTTAAAATCCTCTAGTGATTTCCCACTGACTCCAAAGTTAAACCCAACCTTCATAACATAGGCCAAAGACCTTTCATCTTGCTTCTGCCTGACATTCTGTCTGAATTCTTAATAATAATCTACTTCCACTCCAATCCCAGCCACACCAGAATAATTTGTGTAATAGGCCATGCTGTTTACATCTTTATCCTTTTGTGTTATGCTGTTTTCCCTACCTAGAATGTTCTTTCCTGCCTTCTTTAGTTTAATGACTACCCATGCTGTAAGACTTGGCTTAAATTTATCTAAATTAAACGTTTCTTGTGCCCACCAGGCAGTGTTGTTCACTCCTCCTATGCTGTCCCATGTCTGTGCTGATTTCTTTCGTTGATATTATAACCTTGAAGTATAATTATGCATTCGCGTGCATTTTTCCTCTACTGCACAATGACAATGTTGACAAAAGGGTGTACTTAACCCATACATTAAGAAATGATAGTTGATGAAGGTAAAGGGATTATTTTTCTGCTGAAACCAGAATTCCAGGGATAGGTAGTCCAGAGTGAGTACTGTAGCTCAATGACACCAGCAGGGAGTGGACCTATTCAACCAGCCTTCAGGCCTCCATCATTATCCTAATGGCCTAGTGGTGACAAGATGGTTTTTTCACCTCCACTTATCATATCTACAGAAGACTTGGTAAGAAGATGGAAGGGAAGAAAAGGAAGAAGGTCTTGGATTTTGCAACAAATTTTCCTAGAAACTTACAAGACGTCCGTTTACATCTCATTGCCACGATCGCATCACATATCTACCCCTTTTCTGTCCCAAGAGAATTTGGGACAGTGTGTATTTTGGACTGGACATACTCTTCTCTTAAGAAAGTAAAGACTTGTGTAGCAAAGAAGAAAGGCTGATGATGTAGGTCTCTAGCAGGGTTTGCTACAGAGACTCTTTCTTCAGTGCCCTGATTATACTTATCACATACTAGGTGCTCAATAATTATTAGAAAAATGAGAGTCAAAATTTCTCTAGTTTTTAGAATTATATACTTCCTAATTTAATATTCCCTAAAGCATAACTGCTTTCTACGAAGGATTTATAGTTTTGAAGTAATAGTTTCTGGCTTTTCATTTTCCTTTTTATAGAATTTTAGTAAGATAAAAGGTATTTTCCTTGTTTTAGATTTGCCTTGTCTTAACCTTGCATAGTAAAGCCTTTGAGCAAAAAAATTGCATGTACAACCACAATTAAAAATATTGATTTTAAACTTTTTATTGAAGGGATCCATTTTTATCACTTAATGAAATGTCACTGACATTGTCACCTGCCAAAAAAATAAAAATACATAAAAGTCCTCAAGAATTTTGTGTAGTAATATTAATTTCTGGGATCTAAGCCATTTTATGCAACATTTTTTTCTTTTTTGTTTAATATCACTGTTTGTAATTAAAATGAAAAGGAGAGTACAAATATACTTTAAAATATATCCATTTAGTTAAAACCAATAACTGGGTAGGCCAAAAACACAGGTGAAGTTCATTTTACTCTGTTCCCCATCTCCATTTTTTGTCTAGTAACTCTCCCAAATCCCATTTTTAATTTTTTTTTTTCTAAAAAATGTAAACAAACTCTTTCTAGGTCATTCTGACCTTCCTTATTACTTAACCCAATGATCGATTATCTGTCTTCATGTCATTTGAAGTGTCAGGAATATTTTGACACATGTTTGATCACCACTGCCATATTAAAACGCCCTCTGCATGTAGGTTCCAGGACACTACTTCCCTTGAAGTCATCCTGCCTCGCTGTTTACACGTTCTCAGCATACAAGACTCAAGCCTAAGATCTCTTTGTTCCCCCCACCTCTACTCACTTTTTTTCCAGGTGATTTTATCTAATATGATGGCTTTAAATAGTTTCTACATACTAACAGTTTCACAAATTATATTTTTCTCAACTCTGATTTTATATATCCAACTCTCTACCTAACATGTCTCCTTGGATGCTGATGAGACATCTCAAATCTAACATGTAAAATCAGAGTCCTGATCCCTGTTTGCCTCTCCCAAACCTACTTTTTCCATAGGGGTTCTCATCTTGGGAAAAAGCAATTCAGTTTTTCCAGTTGGGTAGGCCTAAATGTATATACTCTTCTTTAATCCTTTCTTTCTCTCATGCTAACTTTCACCCATCAGCAAATCCTACCTGCTTAAACTTTAAATATTCAACCATTTCTCATTGTGTCTGCTACTACCACCTGGTCTAACCCATCAATATCATTTGCTTGCATATTTGCAAAGTTTCCTTTTTTTTTTTAAGTTTATTTATTTATTTTGAGAGAGAGAGAGAGCACACGCATACTCTCCCGTGCTTGTGCTGGGGAGGGACAGAGAGGGATGGAGACAATCCCATGCAGGCTTCCTATCAGTGTGGAACTCTTATGGGGCTTGATCTCAGGATCAAAGCCAAACCCAAGAGTTGGTCGTTTAACTGACTGAGCCACACAGGTGCCCTGCAAATGTTTTCTAGTTGGTCATCTTGATGCAAACTTTGCCAACCACAGCCTCAGCTCAACATGGCAGAGTAATCCTAACAAAAAGGACAAATGTTACTTATTGCTTTTAAACTCTTCAATAACTTTCTTCTCACTCATAGGAAAATACAAAGCCCTTATAATGTCCTATGTGTTTTTATCCTGTTATATTTCTAACTTTGCCTGCAATGATGACTCTCATCTTGCTGCAGGGACACTGGCCTCTTTCTTGTGTCCTGGCCCTTGGGAATCACTTCAAAACCCTTTTACTTTCTGTTCCTTCTCCTGAAATATGTAAATATCTAGATGGTTCCCTTCTTCACTTTCTGCAGTTCTTTGTTCAAATGTCACCTTCTCAGTGATAACCCTTCTCTGATAACCCTTATGAAATTACCTATGACCATACCACCCTGAACTTGACATTCTTCATACTTATTTTGGTTTATTTTTCCCTATTACATTTATTAAAACCCAACCAACAAGCCAAACATATATTTATGGTTGCTCTTACTTCTTGTCTGTCTAGCCAATCTAGACAGACAATTTCATGATGGCAGTAACTGTGTCTATTTTGTTCATCGCTATATCCTAGCAGCTACAATGGTGCTCCGCATATCATAGAACTCAGCAAATATTCTCATTTAATAAGAATAGATGAATAAAAAAAGCAAAATATATGGATACAATTATAATATTTCCTTAACAAAAACAACAAGCAGTCTTCTACACTATGAGTAGGAGATTTTTGCCCATAAATGATTCAAATAAAAAGACATCAAGAAGTCTTTAAATTCAGATGTTTCTTAAAGCTTATAGTCTATCTTTCTCTTTTATTAGTTGACTAGGACTCAGGTACACAACAGCACACAAAAATAGAAACTGTATCAATAATCAAAAGAGGACAATCAAAGAAACATGTGCTGACTAAATATGTCTTTCTCCTTATAGTGTCTATCACAGCTTAAATACTACCTTAGTTTCTATGGTCTCATACATTATAATTTTCTTTTATCAGAATAAGAATGTTTTAAATGGCTCCTTTTATGTGATGAGGAGGTATTTGCTGATCATTTAAAATAGCTTACAAAGATAAATATATGTTAAATGGTTTTCTATTTAAAACTTACATAGAAATAACCCTCAAAGACCAGACACTAATTACTTTTAATAACAAATTAAACTATTACCTGCTCATATATTCCATTTTTTAGTTTGAGATGGTTAGAATGGAAAAAAAAATAGAAAAAGCAGTGTCTTCAAAACTGCCACTTTTCATGTTTTGGTAAAGAAATTTCTTTTTTAACATGTAGGAATCAATCAAAATTGCATTAGATGAAATGGGGTGAAAACCACTTAGGTTTCTATTCATTCTATTTAAAGTGTACTAATGGTGGACACATGCCAGTGGTTCTATCTTTCTCACAGAAAACTTGGTCAGAAGAATTGTATGTGAGGAACTTCGCAGTGACCTTT
Source organism: Prionailurus bengalensis (assembly GCF_016509475.1). Taxonomy (NCBI): domain Eukaryota; kingdom Metazoa; phylum Chordata; class Mammalia; order Carnivora; family Felidae; genus Prionailurus; species Prionailurus bengalensis. Next base: position 137,298,878 of record NC_057345.1, on the reverse strand, counting down.
TTTTTTCTTTCTTCTCAAATGTGCTCCCCCTCAGATAATTCAACCTACACAGAATTGTGAAAATAAGCTTCCAATCCTTCCACTTGGTTCGTTTTTGTAAATTGTATGCATTTTTGTAAATGTCTTTGCATATGCTTTATTTTTAAATTCCCTTCAGGTTTTCCTCATTCCATTTGTTAGTAACACTAACGAGTGGTGGAACAAATGTGACAAGGAAAAAACAATTGGTCAGTACAACCTTACAACTTCCATTTGTGAATGGAGTTGAGTCTGCTGGTGATGTGGGGTTACAACATGCTCTCCGAACTGTTCTGAGACATTTTCTTCCCCGTGAAACTAGCAATCATAGTAACAGGAAAACAGACAGAGAAAGAGGAGATTCCAAAAGTTAGTTTACCCTGGATGCAAAGTTTCAAAAAGTGTTTCTTTTTTATTGCTTTTAACTCTTTCTGAAATATCTTGAACTTATACATCTATAAGTTAAAAAAAAGAATGATCAACTTCAATGTAACATGAAATGATTGTAGGATATCTTACATCTGGCTAAGAGATTATTTTACACAAAAATATGGAGAGTCTCGTCGTGATCAGTGATTTCCTTGACATAAGGCCCCAGTGGGGTATGTGGTGAAAGCCGAGAGGAGGAGCAGAGAGGTTTATTGACATGGTGAGTGAGGAATACATCTAGACCAATAAAGAGGAAGGTTTAGACCAGTGAAGGTCTAAAGAGCATGACCAGCTGGCTGCCATGTGATATCATACTGCATTATCAAAAGATGCACAGACCCACCCAGGTAGGAATGACCTCTCCTCTTCTGAGTGTCAGAAACAAGTAAAACTTCTGCAGCTTTGAGATTTTCAGCAGAATCAAGCAACAAAAGGACAAATATCTACTGGGGCCAGGAATTTGACAGAGAGGAGAAAATGTTATGTACTTCTATATGAATTAGTCCAAATTATTTGTTCTGAAGATGCTACTCGTTGTCACACTGGTCCCACTGTCAGAGTCCTTGATGGGTTTCTTATTTCCTTCTGGAAGGTATAAAGCCAAATATTCTCCTGATACCATTTTAAGGCCCTTTCTTCTGTAATGTAGCCTGTCTTACTGCTGTGTCCTCCTCACAAACAACATCTCATTTTAAAATAAAGTGAGAATTTAGTTAAAACAAAATTTACTTATTGAGGCACTTAAAGTCCTGGGAAGTATAACCTTTCCCCAGGTGATAACCAAGCCAAAAAAACAATTAAACTGTCGACTTTCTGAGAGTAAAGACTATGTCTTCTAGTGTATAATCAGCCCACAAAGTCTACAATGTGACACACTAATTCTTGAAAATTGTGGTTGGGACCTAATTGATTCCAGGATAGACACATAAAATAAACTTCTTCTAGGACGTCGAGATTACAGGATCTGATTTCCAACATACTGAAAACTTTGATACCCTGGCACAAATGGAATAAAGCAGAATCTCTTTTCCAATAAGATCAACACCTGAAGAGCTACATTCAAAGTTTGCAAGTTGTTGGAATAGATGCAGGAAGGCCCTTTTCTTGCTCAAATCTCTTGGATTTGTATTCTCAAGGTTGCCTACAGAATTGATGCTGAACTTTATATGATTTCAGGAAGTCAAGAAGACTTCCCCGATATTCTTTCTCTTATAGCCCTCTCTTTAACCATTCTCTTACACCTAAAGTTATGTAATAAGGCAGCACTCTGAGTCATTAGAGGTAAGGCTTAAAGGAAAATGCAACCGGGAGAGCCTATTGACATAAGACCACCTTACTCTACAAAAGATATATTAGGCATTTCCTAGGAAAACATTCGAATGGCAGACAGGGTGAGTCAGTATGTGGATTTCTTACAGAAGGCATGGCATGTTATGTATGGTGTTTTACATTTTTTCTTTGACTCAACTCTTGTTGCCTTGAATCCCCACTGTAGCCTAGCAGTCTACATGAAATCGGTTTGAATAACCTACCACAAGAAGAGAGTCCCAGTCTTTAAGAGATTTTGTCTCTGAATGGGAATACAAATTTCAAAAAAGGAACAATTTGAATCACAGAATAAGCATCACCTCAATTGTATTTAATTTGATTTTACCTGTTTACAAATGTGGAAACTGAGGCTTAGAAAGTTAAGTGACTTCCTCAAGAAGCTACATAAAGATAAACCTAGTTCTCATATTCAGGCAGACTAGGGAGAAAAATACATTATAGTGAATAGAAAATTATTTTACTTACTGTCAGTTTTGAAAATATATTTATACACATGCATACACATATTTTCCCTTAATGATAGTGTTTTGGTGCAGTAATTATTTGGCCACTAAAACATAATTAATATTTTACAAAATATTTTCCACGTTGTATATGCCTTATGAATATGTGTTGAATAAATGAGTGAATGAATAAGTCAATGAACTTGGGGAATAAAATATTTTTTTTTTCCAAATAACAGCCCAAATAATTATTTTAAACTTTGAGCTGTATAAAATGTATTTTGATGGCTAACAAGATTGGACAACAGGACTTGCATTCTTATCATTGTATACAATTTGCTTTGCACATATAATTAAGTTTCCGTGGCCTTATTATAAAATGCGTGTGAACTTCACCTATCTGTACCCTGTCATATTATATGTGTTTATACAAAAAATGGAGAGAGATATAAATATAATGTCTTTTGGCAAATGACAAAATGTTGCAAATAACATAAAGAGGCCAAGGGACTTTTCAGCTTTCTAAAACTATATGTGACCCTGAAATGCATGTCAGTTTAACTCTTATTGTTTTGTACTTTCTTTTCTTTAGCTTTGACCATCCACCTTGTTGCTCATAAGGTTGTTTTTGAGTGGAAAAGGAAAAGCTCTCTTCCTAATTTTGAAAGGAAAATAGATGGGAAATAACAGAAGGGCATTTGTCTTCAGTGACTAGACATTCAGCGAGTAAGCAGGTTGTTTTGACAGATGAGCTAAAGGTCTGTCCATCATAGACGTGGGAGGTCCTCACTCCTCTGACTGCTGAAGGGAAAATGCTGAAAACAGCCAGTGTGGAGATTGATCAAGAGAAAACATAGGGAAAACTGCTCAAGAAAATAAAACCTAGGAAAGAGACTGCTGGTGATAAAATAAATGATAGTTTATGTGAATAAATGTGTGCTTACATAATTCTATTATTTATGATCCTTCTTTGGAGAATACTTACCAAGTTTCAGACTGCTTGTTCTCACATAAAACATGCACCTGGTTATAAACTTGGCCTGAGTCATAATGATATCCTAAACCCTTGGGGTTGTTCAGACCCTTCCTCTCACCATGCCTTTGACTATAGTCATATCCTACTCAGTTCTCCTGATATCCCTTCTCTCACATCCTCTTTGCTCTAAGTCCTCAGTGCAATGTTGAATAGAACTCCTTAGCCATTTGATCTTGAGAAAATAATTGAACACCATTTGTGTGTGTGTGTGAGTGTGTGTGTGTGTGTGAGTGTGTATAAAATGAATCTAGTAAAAAACTTCTCTACTGACTTTGGAGGCTATTTATTTTTTTATTTCCCAGATTTCCTGAGGTATATTTAACAAATAAAATTATAAGATATTTTGAGTTTACAATGCTATGATTTGGTATTCATACACAAGGATATGAAAAGATGTGAAAAAATTTCCCCCCATTGAGTTAAATAACAGATCTATCACTCCATACATTTACCTTTTTTTGTGAGAACATTTAAGTTATGGTCTCTTAGCAAATTTCAATTATACAAAAAGTGTTAACTCACTCTAATCACTACCATGTTATACATCAGATCCTCAGAACTTACCTTATAACTGAAAATGTGTATCCTTTTACTAGCCTCTCCTTATTTTCCTCACCACTTAATCCTCCATTCCACAACCACTTTTCTACTGTTTCTAGAAGTTTCTAGAAGACTTTTGGTTTTTTAGATTCCACATCCAATACCATCCAGTATTGGTCTTTCTCTATCTGACTTATCTCACATAGCATAGTGTCCTCCAGGTTCATCCATGTTGTTGTAAATGGCAGGATTTCCTTCTTGTTAATGGCTGAATAATCCATTTTTTATATATACACCACATTTTCTTGGTCTATTCATCTGTTGACAGAAACTTAGGTTGTTTCCATAACTTAGCTATTGTGAATAATACTGCTGTGAACCTGAGAGTACAGATATGTTTTTGAGATAATGATTTCAGTTCCTTTGTATATATGTCCAGAAGTAGGGTTGCTAGATAATATGGTAGTTCTACCTTTAATTTATTGAGGAACCTACATGCTGTTTTTCATGGTACCTGTACCAGTGTGTATTCCCACCAACGGTTGTAAGGGCTCCCTTTTCCTTCATATCCTTGCCAGTATTTTTTTTCTTGTCTTTTTGATAATAGACATCCCAGCAAGTGTGTTTCTATAGACAAATGGAATATTGGAAAGATAAATTAAGAAAACAATCCTATTTATAAGTGCACAAAAAGAATATAATAATTAGGAATAAACTTAACCAAGGAGATAAAAGATTGGCACACTGAAAACCGTAAGGCATTGATAAAAGAAACTGAAAACACAAATAAATGGAAAAGTATTCTTTGTTTATGGATTGCAATAACTAATGTTGTCCATACTACCTAAAGCAATCTAGAGAGTCAGTGCAGTCCCTATCAAAAGTCCAGTGTCGTTTTTCACAAAAATAGAACAAACATTCCTAAAATTTGTGTGGAACCACAAAAGAGCCCAAATAGCCAAAGCAATCTTGAGAAAGAAGAACACAGCTGGAAGTATTCTGATTTCAAAATATATTACAAAGCTGTAGTAATCAAGAGTAAGATATTGGCATAAAAACAGATACATGGACCAGCAGAACAGAATAGAGAGAGTAGAAATAAACCCATGCATATATGGCCAATGAATGTATGACAAAGGAGAAAAGAATATACAGTGGGGAAAAAGGATAGTGTCTTCAACAAATGGTGCTGGGAAAACTGGATACCTACATACCAAAGAATGAAACTGAACCACTATCTTACATCATATACAAAAATCAACTCAAACTGGATTAAAGACTTGAATTTAAGACCTGAAACCATAAACTACTCAAGAAAAACATAGGTGTTAAGTTCTTTGACATGAGTTTTAGCAATGATGTTTTGGATTTGTTAACAAAAGCAAAAACAACAAAACCAAAAAATAAACTAGTGGGACTACATCAAAATAAAAAGTTTCTGCATAGCAAAGAAACCATCAACAAAATAAAAAATCAACTTCTAGGATAGGAAAAACATATTTGCAAGCTCCATATCCAATAAGGGGTTAATATCCAAAATACACAAGGAATTCATACACCTCAATAAGAACAACAATAATAAATTTAAAAATGGGCAAAGGACCTGGATGGACATTTTTTTCCAAAGAAGATATGCAAATGGCAACAGATACATGAAACAGTGCTCAGCATCGCTAATCATCAGGGAAAAGCAAATCAAAACCACAATGAGATATCACCTCTCACCTAAGATATCCATTATCAAAGTGCTGAGAGGCTATTGTAAGAAATATTTCACAGGACTGGAGATGCCTATAGAAGAGTAAAATATTGCATATAAGAAATACTTATTCTTTTAGCTTGTTACTTGGTAATAGGACAAAATTGTATTGAATCACCAAAGGAGATATTTCCAGGCTTGTTAAAAGTGAGTGCTTGTCTTATCCAAAATGAAGAATCAGAATTGGGGGTGTAGTTAGTGGCTGGAGGAGACAGACGTTTACAAGGTTGCATTTGGGTTAAGTCTAGAGTTTGTACTAACCAAAGTCTCTAACCAAGTGAGTGAATATGCAGCAAAATAAAAACATCCTTACCATCTGTATTTTATGTATAAGGTACCAAGAACAGAGAGGTGTGGTGACTTGTTCAGAGTTACACAGCCATTTATAAGAGAACCATGATTGTTAAATAAACACACAATGTAGTGAAGTGAGTAGATCTTTCAAAAATGTTTGAATATGATAGAGGGTTTTCGGGTCTCTTTCCTGTTGTCCTTATTGGAAGTCCAGTTAAATTGCCTTTTTTTTTTTTTTTTAAGAAATTAGTTGGTTTTTCGAAATGAGTGGTCCCAAAGTGATTTCATTGTTAAGCATAGCCAGATCCAGGGTCCAAATTAATCCTTAAGATATATGTAGTCACTCTTAGAAAGGTTTTACCTAGGTCACTTTTTGTTCAAGACTTATGTGTTTTCTTACAGGTAACAAAACCTACAAAGTTTAAGAGCTATGGCTTTTCCCAGATATTTTAGGCTTGATTCTCAGTGATGACTCCACTGGCTGATTTGGGTTATGTGCCCAGTTTTGAGCAAATTATGGTGACCAGGTTATTCGTATACCTTGATAGGATGAGCCAGATTTAAATGCCTATTACTGGAGCCAAGCAGTGAAGCTATCCCACAGTAAATAAGGCCACAAGATAGGGAGACTGGTGGTTGCCAGAAATCTGCCTGTCCCTTGTTAATTGCAAAACTGATGATTTCCCAACCCTAACCACTACCAGCATCCCTAAATTCAGGGGACACTTAAGTGGAATTTTCATCGTAAGGAGAGGAAAAGAATATTTGACTTAGTGGATTTCTACCTTGCATAAAAATATATTTTTTTAAATATTCCCTAAATAGGTCAACTCTAGATGAATAATTAACCCTAAAAATACTGCATAATTGATTGCGATTCTTTAAATATAAGTTTAAATAATTTAAATGTAATGAATGTTGTTAGCTACAATTTTTGAGTTAGGCTCAGGTATCTTTAAAACACTCATCCTAGGTTAATAGGCATAGTAGTTAATCAATGGATGTTAAATCTGATGGTCATTTTCTTCAGCCACATGTCTATTGAGGATGGATTTTTTTTGAGAGACAGAGAGCACACACAAACAGGGGACAGGGGCAGAGGGACTGAGAGAGAGAGAACCCCAACTCCATAGTCACTAGGGAGCTCAACATCCCACTACCCTGGGATCATGACCTGAGAGGAAATCAATAGTCTGACATTGAATGGACTGATTCACCCAGGTGCCCCTCTGTTGCGGATTATTAAAGCAATAGCTATGTGTCTATATGTAACTCAAAAAGAACAGAAAACAAAAAAAGAAAAGGGAAGGGGAGGAGAAGAAAAGAAAAATGAAATGAAAAGAAAAGAAAAGAAAGAAAAAGAGGAAGAAGAAAAAGCCATATCCACTACAAAACCTATTAAGAAATAAAAGAAAGTTCCACAGGATGAGAATCCTAACAATTGCATGACTCATTAACAGATTACAATCAATCTCAGTGGTCATAACAACAGCCTAAAAATCTTTACCCTATGAATAGAATACAACATAATGAAATAGAAAGAAAATAAAACTGAGTGCGTCATTCATAGTAGGGATACGTATTGTTTCATGCAATCTTATTTCTTTTGTTGTTTGTATGTATTAGGCTGCACTGCAAAATGTATTTCTTTCATTCCATTCCAAAAAAGTTTGAAAAACGGCCCCCCACCCCTCAGAGTGATGGTATGTGTTTGCTTTGTCAGTGTCCGTGGTTTATGTCGTCAGCTGGTAGCACAATCAGAGAGTAACATTGACACCTAACATATAACCATATTTGGCAGATGAAAACCTTGGAGAGCATGTGCCACATATGAATACAGCCTAGGCAGGTTTTCAATCTGTCCATAATGTGCTCATTGGTTTGGAACTCTGTGGATGTACGTGTCCTTTGGTATGGATGGATTTGTGTGATTTCTTGTCAAATCAATGTTTATTGACTAAAATCTATTTTGTTGTTTTGTCCCAGAAATCTATATTGGCACCATTCCCTGTGGATATTTGGCTAGTCAGTGGCAACCAGAGATGCCAGCTAGAGTTTTTACTGTTTTTATGGTGCCAGCTGCTTTCTTGGCTTGGGTTTCTTTTGTTCAGATTGTAAATGAGGGCAAGACACCCAAATCCACCCTAGTGTGCTCAGCGGGAAATGACAGGAGCCCAGTAGCTCAAGGCTAAGCAGCAGGAGCCTTCATGAATGAGGGGTCAGATATAGTGGTGGCTGTAAATGTGGAACTGTGCTACTGGATGTCACGCATAAACGTACTGGAGAAGTGCGTATTTGAATGTGTGTGTGTGTGCACGTGTGTGTGTGTATTTGGGAGACTTTTTTTTATTGGAATGTCACTATTTCTAATTAAATGAAACAATTGGCTTTGTTTAAATGTGTAAGAAAGTAGTAGAAAATACAGGAAAAAAATCTCTTTTCAGTTAGGGCTATAAATATGTGATTTTTCGAAAAAGTATTCATAAATAGGTTACTCATCAATAGATTATCCAGGATTCTGCTCTTTTCCTTCTATTCCTGGTGTATGCATTTTGGCCATTTTAAGATTCTTTAGGACTTTTGCCAAATGCACAGTGAGGGAAAGAGAAAAATGTGGAATTTAAATCTGTCAGATGATATGATTTGTGTGCAGCTCTTATAAAATTTTGGGGATGGAGATTGAAGATTATGCCTATAATGAAGAGATTAAATTATCTGTGTGCTTAATTATCTGGGCTTTCAGATTCAGATGATCACAAGTAATTGAGATATACATGAAGTACACAGGATGTCCCTCAGACGCGCAGTGGCACAGGAAAGCTTTGGGCCAAGGCTGAGAGATGGCTCCAGAGAAAGAGCAAAGCCCCAGTGTGCCAGAGTGGAGAGCCAAGGAGAGCCTGCATCTTCTGGAATGACCAGCTTTAATTTGGGGAGGCCAGTGTTTCAGTTCCACTTCCTAGGATCCATTGAAAAGAAAGTAGATTCAGGTTGAAGGGTCATCACAGAAGCCTGTTTAAGGCCGGATCTCCCAATGAGATGGATTCAATTGTACCACCTCTTGGGGAGAGAATAAAAGGAAGAAAACAAACAAACAGCAAACAAACAGAAAGAAACCATGGTGGTAGTAATTAAACAAGGCCAGTGTCTTCTTTGAACATCACTTGACTCCCAAATAAAGTTTTGGATCCCTGGCGTAGATAAGTTTTCAATTTCACAACTTTTGATAGTGTTGCACATTTTTTATACATGTGTGAATGGTTCTAAATACTTTCAAAAAAAATAAGATAATAATAAATTTCTTTCAATGTATTCCTCTACAGTAGTAATTGTGGAAATGTGAGAAATGATGCATTATTTCTAAAAGTTACGTTGCTAGTTAAGAGGGATTAAAAACAAAACGTACCAGCTTCTGTTCTGATTTCTAAGCCACATTTCTTCTGTCAATGACTGACTAATATCTTGAGCCCAACACCAGAACTTTCACATTGATTTGCTTTTCAAGCCCCAATTACTTTGGTTCTTGCTTATTCTGGCCACCCAGGTAGTCTCTGCAAGAAATAGGCTGAAAGGTTAATGGAATTTAATGGGGGTCCCCTGAAGCCATAGTTCTAAGTGTAGACACAGTTGTTAATCTACCAGCAGCCAGATTCCTACCACCTTACCCCCACCGACCTCCAGAACCCTATCATCTATTACCTTCACTGTTAATTTTGCAAAAGTTCTGAAAACGTTCATTTCCTGACTCTGACTCTAGAGTAAAATTGAATTTATGATTGCTCCCCAAAAAGTTTATGACGCACAATCTCCCGGATACTTTTCTCCTTGTCTATATCGAACAAATGGACTTCCTCTGAAATAATTAACTCCACCAAAAACCAGAAGAGACAGAAGGGACACACCCTGCGCTCCACCCAACTCTCAGATCAGATGAGAACTTTCTATTTTTTTTTAAAAAGAAATACCACAATAATTGCTTTTCTGCTGCCTTGCATGAAATCATGAGACATGGAACATCTGGCAAATAGTTCTAAGCCTCTTAACGTGATCAACTACATGTGAGTAATGAAAAGGGATTCAGGAGGATTCTTTCAGTATTGAGATCATGAATAAAAAAAAAAAAAAAGAAAGAAAGTAAGAAAGAAAGAAAAGAAAAGAAAAGAAAAAAACTAAGAAATCAGCCCCATACCTTTAACGAAAACATTTATAAGAAAATTGTGAAGAGTAAGAACATGAATTCTTTTCACTTATTTAGGAAAATTTACTTTTATGACGACAGAAACTTCTGTAAAAGCATGAGTGATGTCACATTTAAATAGTAACTAGGACAGGGACACTTGTACCTTATTTTCTTTAGCCTAATAAATGTCCTGTTTAGCTCACATATGCATTGAGCAAATCACTCAGAAAAATCTCAAAATACGTAGTTAGGAAGGAATCTATATCCAAAGTGTCAGAAAGAGAAGAAAAACCAAGCAGTCACATTACTTAACCTGGATATGGGCCTCAATCTGCTGAAAAAAGATTGTGATCATTATTTCAGCGTACAATACACTTCCAACTCATTTACAGGCTACATCCAAAGCAATGCTTAGGATATATAAACATACACTTGCTTTCTGTGTGAGAGACTAAGGACAGATAAAAGTGGATCTAGTACTCGTTCACAGTTCACTCTTCAGCGTTAACTCAATATCCTCCTCATTTGCTAAGAAACAGAAACAGGGCTCATGTCACCATGAGATCATATATTGCAATCTATGGCCTCCAGGCTCCTGGGTATAGGCCCTGTAACATGTGAAGTCCCAAAGTATTATCACCTAGAGGGCAAAACGCTGACTGTATTGCTCTATTATGGCAAGCAAGTCTGTAGCTGTTCCCAGGGGGCCTCCCAGGCTCTTGTAAGACAAGAAGTCTGCATAACCTTTCTGGGTCATTCAAATGAGCCAGACGATCCTGGGGGTCTCGGCTCTCTGGAGTGCTCAATGCTTCTGTTTGTTTATTTGGAAAATGTGCTTCTTTAAGCTAGGGCTAAGGATCTCTGATTTATCCTTGTTCTGGATCATTAATAGAGAGAAAATGCATGCCGATATGGAAGGAAGAGTCGTCCTGCAAGCATCAAACCAATGCATTGTAGTGCTGTTTTCTAGCAAGTTAGAGGACTCTAGTAAACCCCCAAATCAGAGCAAAGCTTGTTAGCTATAAATATCCTGAAGAAAAGACCTGGGAGATTTGAGTGCATTTCTCCTTTTGTGAGTGTGAATTTAATATTAATGGAGACAACGGAGCTCAGTTCAGGAAATAGTGCCATTGAGTTTGTCTAAGAAGAAACAGAACTACCAGGGTTACATAAATATACATAGATCCCAGTGATACAGCATTTGTAAGAGGGAATTTCCTCCAGCAAGGGGATGTGAGTAATGTAATATAAGAAAATGACTGGACAAGCAATTCAGAATGTGTAAAAAAATACTTCCCTGGAAACTGTGTTTAAGGCAACCACAACTTTCTGGAAGAAAAAAAAAAAAAACAACGAACTCAGAGGTGGTATTGGTGTATTTAAATTGTTTCCAATCATAAAACATTCGGGTCAGGTGCCTGATTTCCTTGTTCTTCTGATAAAAAGAAGAACTCAAAAAAATACATATTTTTCTGAGTACTAGCAGAAACACACACAGTTTGCCTGGATTTCAGGCCTAATCTAACTCTAATTTGCTCAATCAATTTATGTAATTGTCCTTTAGACTTGCATTGAGAGATTATTGCTTCATTGTTAAATATCAACATTTCCCTATTTTTTTTCTTCTTCGAGAAAACTGGCACCATATTAAATACAAGTGCTTTTGTATTCTACTATCCTCTTTGAGTTGAGGGTGATTGCATAATTGAACCTGGCCTAAAATCAACCATATAAGAGTTGAATGAATACCAAATCCAACTGGGGAGGATTTACCATATGAATGTTCCTTTCCTAAGACTAAAACACAGGTTAGATTTCCAAGTTTCAGAATGTTGCTCAATGAAAGAAATATGTTGCCCATGAGAAAAAAATAAATCAAATGGTGGCGTAATCTATAATCAAAGGCACTAATGGTCACAAAGCATTCAGAACAAAGGTTTGCTGAGCTAGCAAAGACATGAAAAAAGTTTAATACATAATTCATTCTAAGTAAAAGGTCTTTATTACCTAAAAGAATAGGAATGCATGGTGGTTTAAAGTAATTTTTTTGTTGTTATTTTTGTTTTATATTTAAATATCTCTAAGACTAGCATGAGTAGATTCACTCTTTCTCTAAAAGAAAAGGCTTTAAAAAATATGAACTCTGGGATAGAATAACATCCCATACTCTTGTTTTCCACTCTAATTTCACAACCTGAAATGCATTTTTAAAAGACAAATTTTCTTTTCTTGATTTATCTGTTTTTGAGACAGTTGCAGATTTTTGCCTGCTGGGGTGCCTTTGCAAGAAGAACCAGAGCCTCATCTCTGCTTATGAGGTACATGGAATCGCCCTACAAAAAAAAAAAATATCTGACAGACAACACCAGTGTGACTAAGGAATGCAATGTCAATATATGCTCATCTGGGACTTCATCCAATAGGAAACAATGGTCTCCGTGTGGAGGAAGAAAAAAGGAGTGTTATAGTTGTACTTTGATTCACAGGTAGGAGACAAATGATATTTATGTGAAAGCAGCTACCCTTGTTTTCATTCCATTGCAAAAACCTTATTTGTTACTCAGTCCTAACATGTTAAAAAAAAATGTGTATGCACATGTGGCCTGCATACCAGCATCTGAGTGGGTGGTGAACAATAAATCTGTGGTATTAGCAGACGGAAGAAAATGGCCAGCATGCGGATTTAAGGAGGCATCTAAGAAAAGGACAGATAAATTACTAATTGTTTTTGACCATGACAAGATAATACATGTCATTTGTAAAAATTCCATTCTGTAAGCAGCAGAAATAATTAAGTTCCTTCAGAAGGAAAGCGACAATATGTTAATATTATAAACATTTTAATATTACAGCCCAAACGAACAATACTTAATCTTCTACGTTGGGTACTTCAACAACAATCATATATTTGTTCATTCTGGTGTGCAGATCTTGCTCCTGCTCACATGTTCTACCATGACAGATAGAGCCTAATACTCTTGAGGGTAAGGTGTGCTTTGCTATTTTTTATCTAAAAGTTTGTCACTCCTTAAATGTGACTGATGCTAAAATGATGATTAGGGCTCGGTTAAGGGTCCGATTCTTAATTTCAGCTCAGGTCATGATCTCACAGTTGGTGAGTTCAAGCCCTGCATTGGACTCTGAGCTGATGGTGGAGAGCCTGCTTGGAATCTCTGTCTCTCCCTCTCTCTCTGCCGCCACCTACTCTCTCACTCGCTCAAAATAAATAAATAAACTTAAAAAAACGATGATTAATTGCAATGTTCAGAGAATAAAGGGAGTCTAGATTATTTGAATTTCTGCTGTTAACCCTTAACCATTTTTCTTTCAATTCTTCTTTAAAATTTACTGAAGAGCATTTTTCACTTCGCAGTTAGGTAGGAATCTGTGTTCTAATTCATGTGTGTTTCTAGCCAGCATAGTAATGTAAGCTTCTTCTGTAAAGCATAGGATGATGACTCCTTGAGCTATTATTTTGGTCAGCTTTCAGAACAGTCTATGGTGTGCTGCCTCATTATGGAAAGTCTTATGGAGAAAATGTAGCCCTTCTCCAGCAAGTTTGCACATTGACCATTGTATGTGCCATTAGCATGAGTATCAATTTCCTTGTGGTGTTGGTATGACAGTATAGGGTCGGATCCTGGTGCATTTTCAAATAGAGACATATCTACAGTAAATGAGGGGGCACTTTGCAACTGTAAACGCAATCACTCAAAATAAAACAAATAGTAGGTATGGGAACACCAACCAGAATTTTAGAAAACTGAAATAATGGCATGAAAAGTATTTTTACAATATAAAGTGAAAATGTCAGTATGGCCAACATATAAGCACAATTGGGAACGATTGGGAAAAATCTGAATTTTGGTGGATTTAGTTCTGCTTATATAATACAAGTAAAACCCTTAAGTCTCTGTCCAGAAGCCCATTCACCATTGCTTAACCAGGCATCTGTAAGGCCTGCTGGGAAGGGTGCCATGGAGCCGGGAGGCTCACTTCAAAACAGTATTTGTGTTGTGCAAGGATACTTGTTTTAAGTTTATTTATTTATTTTGAGAGAGAGATAGAGAATGAACGGGGGAGGGGAGAGAAAAAGGGGGACAGAGGATCCAAAGCAGGTTCTGTGCTGACAGCAGAGAGCTCGACGTGGGACTTGAACTCATGAACTGTGAGATCATAACCTCAGCCAAAGTCCGATGCTTAACCAACTGGGCCAGCCACGTGCCCCATGATTTTTTTTTAAATTAGTATTATGATAAATGAACAGTATAGATAGTATAATAGGAAGAGCACTGTCTTAAGACTCAAGAAATCAAAGTCTTATCTTTGTCCAGTCTGTAAATTGCTTTATGGTCTTGGACAATTTAATTTCAAATGTGGGAGTTTCAGTATCATTGACTAGAAAGAAGAATTCATAAGATCTAAGATCCTATGCCTGTGGCCTATATTTGTACATATCTAGGGTTCATTCATCAGCCATTACAAATCCTTAATAATATTAGCTTGTCTTCTTGGTATTTGCCTTTTCTCAAGCAGATTGCAGTAGGGGAAGGAAATGGTTTGTGTGATCGTTCCAGGGTCCTGGCACAGTGATTTCCAGGTATCGGGGGTTTCATGCTCTGTGCTCTCTCAGGCTCACTCTGGATACTCTACTCATGATGTTGAGTCATTCTTGAAGATGAGAAGAAGAAAACAGTGAATGAAGGGTAAAGATATTAGATGGGGAAGACAGAGACCAGGCCCTCTGGTTACTATGGCAATAAGACTCAAAGCAATAAAACCAGGCATTAGAAAAGGGGCAGATAACACTCCTGGTGGTCAGAGCTTGGTGGATTAAACCCAGGAACTGAAGTAAGGCAGAATGGAGCCAGGAGTTGCCTCAAGTCACAACAAAGAAAGTAAAAGGGTTATGATGGACCACTGCGAACTTAGCCCTAACTAGATGCTAAGCTGAACTTGTCTCAGATTCTAGACTTTAATATATTTTCTGTAGCCATCGAAGTTTGAACTAAATGTTTAAATCTCTTATACAAGTAATTTAAACGAGTAAATGAAGTTGAAGACAGTGTGCATCAGGACAAGCAGCAGATTTTACCAGGCTGGCCCGACAAACCGATGAATTTTACTGTATGGTCTCAGCCATGCTTTGAGCCAAGCAGGCATTGTACTAGGCAGAGAAAGTGGCAGGTTGCATGCATACAGGTTGTTGCAAAGACCCATAAACACCAATAAACTTATCCCCAAAATACATAAAATTCCTTCATTTGCAAAAATTCCTTTTGGCTGTGCAATTATTCTTTTTTTTAATGTTTAAAAAATATTTATTTATTTTTGAAAAAGAGAGAGAGGGAGAGAGAGAGAGTGAGCACAAGTGGTGGAGGAGGCAGAAAGAGGCGGAGACACAGAATCCAAAGCTGGCTCCAGGCTCTGAGCTGTCAGCCCAGAGCCTGACACGGGGCTTGAACCCACAAATTGTGAGACCATGACCTGGGCCCAAGTTAGACACTCAACCGGCTGAGCCACGCAGGTGCCCCAAGCTGTGCAATCATTCTTTAAAGTACAGCCTTTTTTTAAAAAAAAAAGAATACGTGGATATACATGAGATGTGCAGTACCCATCATGAACTCTTTAACATAAACGATCTGATTGGATTACTCTCCTGGGAGAAAGACAGCAGGAGAGCATTTGATATTTGGGGGGAAAGTATGACAAATGAGAAGAAATGAACCAGAAATGGGGGGCCAGGGAATATATTTCCAAAGGCAAAAACTTCTCACCTCATACTTTTCCCCCTAAGAGTAAAATAATAATAATAATAATAATAATAATAATAATAATAATAATCAGGGGTGATTTGGACTTTCTAAAATGGAAAAATGAACACCTAAAGGCTTAAGATTTAATTTGATTGCTTGCTATATACATAGCCTGCCTGTGTGGCCTTAAACTCTAGAGGGCCTAGTAGTTCCTTTTACTAGTCTAGAAGGAAACTCCAACACATCCTTTCCTTGGTCTAATTCTTTTGTGCTGGAGCCACTCTCTGGGATCCTTGGAAGAAAGGTACTATGTAAACCATGAGGGTGTGGACTTGGAGAGCCGGGGTGGGGAGCCTGTGCGGTCTTGGATGGAGACTTGGTTTCTCCATGTGCATTCAATTTATAATTTTTTTTTTTCTGGAACTCACTCAGGAGGCTGATGGTGTATGTTATGAGTCTGGAAAAGCACATGCACGAAACAAATAAATAAATAAATAAATAGCTGCCCTCTGCCACAGAAGTGTGTGGCTTCCTCTGAAATGAGTCAGTGCAAGGCAGGCCTGTGCAGATAGATGATTTGCCCCCACCTTTCTCACATGATTCATCTCCCTCAGATTTGCTGGCAGAGGAGCAAGCAGGAGAGTCTGAGGGAAGGAAATAAAAGAACACTTCACCCTTTTGGGTGGGGTTCGTGATGTGTTGAAATCTCGCCTAGCAGAAGAGGGACAGGCAGGTCCTTCGCTTTGCCTCAGGCTCATTGACCCCAAGACTGGACAGTTTTGGGTCACTCTTATTTACTTGGGATTCTGTTGAACCAAATAATGCTCAAATCCTGGCTAGAGATTCTTATCTAGACCTAAAAATATTTACTCAATTGTCCTATGCAATTGTTTCTGTGATTTGGGCAAAAAGAAATCAATTAGTGTGTGTTTTTACTGTGATGATCATTAAAAAGTTCATTCAATGATAAAAACTGAAAAAACAGATTGTCACTTGAAAGTATCAAATAATCCTCACAAGGGGAGGGAAAACTCTTAAGGATGACATTTCTTTTCCAAAATTGAATGCTGTACAATCAGATATATGATGTATACAAATATGTAATGGCAGGCTTTTTACTAAAAGGTATCTTGAAAAGTTTGAGTCATATTACTAATATTTGCAGAAAGGCAAGTATAATTAGAAATATAGAGAAGTGAGAAAAGATAAGTATTTTAAGGTCTATGCTTCTTTTTTGTGTATCATACTTTGTTAATTTGCAATTTTCACTCTTCATGTGAAAGGCCTCAGGCAGAAAGTACACAAAAAGTCCCTGTCCTACCAAATTTAGAGAAATGAGGTATGAAATAGAAAGGAGTTGATAGTGAGAAGAGAGTCACGTACGGTCCACTGAATAGACTTCAGTCAAATCATAGGCAATACTATAAACAACGTAGCTAATTATTTTCTCCTATAAAGAAACCTTAAATGAATTAAGAAGTGAAGTATTGAAGATGACAACACTACAAAGACATCTGAGGACAACTAAAATATAATAAAAATAAGAAGATATATACAGTGGGGAAGGGGGGGGGCACTTGCCTGGCTCAGTTGTGACTCTTGATCTCAGGGTCATGGGTTCAAGCCCCACACGTTGGATGTGGAGCCTACTTAAAAACAAACAAACAAACAAAAAAAGATATACTGAGCTGACTTCAGGAAAACACCCCCAGCTAGTGTAGTTTCAGATTCCTAAAAATCCAGCCTGCTTTGGATCACCTTGTAATCCAGTTAAGTTTTCACATATTCACACTTTTAGAAAAGTTTTTTTTTTTTTCATTTTTCCTTTCTCACTCCAAACCCCATGCCTCAGCCTAAAAGTCAGTTATCTTTCTTCAGCAACAAAGAAGATCTCTTACAGAATTTAATTATTTTCAATGGTTTTCAAAAGTATGTCCTTCAGATTACCAGAGTCAGAATCACCTGGGGTGCTTGTGAATTCCAAGTGTCCAACCCAGAATTCTTGATGCAGACCTTCTGGATTTCACCTCAAGAACCTACGCGTTTGTCAAGCTCTGTAAGGCAATTTTATGCACAGCAGAGTTTGAGAAGCTCTACCAAGCCAGCAGTAAGATATTTCCAGAAAATATGTCCAACTATGCTTCGAATCTTAGCCAAGTGACTATCATGATTACATCTAAGGTAGAGAAATCCCTTTGTTATGACATTTTCCTCGCTAGGAAGTAACCTTGATGAGCCAGCCTTTGGGGGATAAAAGGAGTCTGACAGAGGAAATGCCATTGGATTTCCAGACCTGTGGAATGAGCCATCAGAAGTAGAAGAGGCCAAAAATAAAAGCACATTTTTAGTGCTTATCACCAACACATAAAGTCATTCCTAGGAAGCGTATGACCTAGAGCTTATGACTAGATAGTAAATATTTTAGGCTTTGTGGGCCAGTCATGGCCACAATTACTCAGTTCTGTAAAAGTAGCAATGAACAATACGTGGTGAACACATAGGTGTAGCTGGGTCCTAATAAAACTTTGTTTATGGACACTGGAATTTGAATTTCATATAATTTTCCTGTGATGTTCAAAAAAAATCATTTAAAAATGCAAAAAGCAATCTTAGCTCCCAGGGCTGTACCAAAATAAACAGTGGGCAGGATTTCGCCCAAGGGCTGTGGCTTGCCAACTCCTGTCCTAAAACAGTTCTCAAAATTCAAAATCACCTGGAGGGCATGTTTAAACACTGATTACTGGAGCTCATTTGCAAAATTTCTGATACCAGAAGTCTAGGGTGAGACCTGATAATTTGCATCTCTAAGAAGCTGCTAGGTGGATTCCATCCGTTCCAAGCGCCAGGCAAAATATGGTGATAGTTTCAGACATCCACTTCATTTTTATCAAAAGTATTTTATTCTTTAAATGAAGTCCTATGTTTGGAAAGAACGAGGATAACTCAAATCAAATAAAGTTTGAGAGAATATTTTTGCTCAGAAGTTATTGAGAGGCGGATTTTAGACTTATCAAAGGCAGAGGTGGAGATGTGGAAGATTTCTTGGCAAAAGAGACCTGGGAGGAGAAGAAAATAACAGGCAAACAGGGTGGAGAATCCTAGTTAGCCTTACATTAAGAACAGGTTTGGCTGATTCATGCTGACCTTCAAGTAATCTAATAAGAGAGGCTGAAACTGTTCCATGTGAATCATTTTTCCTGAATTCCAAGCCATTATTGTTATTTTGATTATTGAGGAAACAAAAATTATTGTGTGGTCAAGTAATTGGTTGACAATTCAAAGCAACTACAAAACATTAAAAGGCCAGGCTCTGATATTCAGTTTATGTGCTTCCCTGTGCCGGATGGAATGAAGAAGGTGCTTTGCTCCAGGGGCTTCAGTCTGTGTCTAGAGGTTAAAGAATAAGGGTGAGGAAGTAAAAGATGTCTCTTCATCCTCTTTGTGTTCTAGGGGTTCCTATCCCCACTTATCTCACAATTTCCTTTGGGACTGACCCTGTCAAGTATTTTCTGTCTCTCTTTCTCTCTCTCCTAATCTCTCTCTCCTTCTGTCCCTGTCCACAGTACCGTCAATCTTTTTTTTTTTTCCTACTGACGTCTGCATTTTTTCTCCCAAACACAGAGTCTTAAAATTTGACCGTTTACCCAAATATGCTCACTTCTTGGGTTTACACACTAATTAATTTATCTCTTTCAATAAAAGCCAGCATTTGCAAATGTGGGAAGAAATGAATGTCCACCAAATGAGGAAAGCAACACAAAGGCTATTTGTTCTGAGCTCACTGTAGCAAGGGAGTCAGCCACCATCACTTGTGTTTTGACAGAGACTAAAAAGCAGACACAAGAGTGGCAAAGGTTTCTACTAAGAAAACAAGGAAAGCTCTTGGTATGCCTTGATGAGAGGCTGTTGGCACAAGAAAGCTGTAGGTTGGCTAAGTAGAAGGACATTCTATGTGATTGATTAAGGGTGTGATTTGACTTTCTGTAGTTGGTCCCAAGTTGGAAGCAAGGACAAAAATTAGGGAGGCTGCCAATTGTTAACCAAGTCCTGGCCATTTGGGGCTGATTGTTACAGAAGTTATAGTTTAGCTTTCTGGATTGTTACCAGAGATAACAATCAGGCAAACTGCAAGCCTGGAAAACCAATCGGGTTTAGTAGCCTAGTTATTGTCAATAAAGGGGTTATAGTTACCTGGGCAGGCTCCAATCTGTCAGCTCAGAGCCTGACGTGGGGCTTGATCTCACAAACTGTGAGATCATGACCTGAGCTGAAATCAAGAGTCAGTGGCTTAACGGACTGAGCCACAAGGTGCCCTTAAAATGGTAAGATCTTAAAGTTGTTTTAAATAGCTTCCTTTTCCCCTCTCTGTCTTGAATACTCAGATTGACTCTGCCTTTGGCATTGTGGCAGAACCCTTTTATAATCTTTGTTTTTGCCTCCTTTTTCCTTTACCTGGGACAGTTTACCTTGGTATTATAGTAAGATTAGAAGTTTTAATTTGGAAGCCTAAGAAATGGAATAATTAGACTCTCTGGATCCAATTAGCTCTGTTAGCAATGAATGTCCATATTTGGTGAGTTTAGGGTAACAAGAAGGAACAGGGAAAAGGCTAAGTAAGGATTAACTTAGGTAAAGTAAAGATCAGAT
Organism: Prionailurus bengalensis; assembly: GCF_016509475.1. Taxonomy (NCBI): domain Eukaryota; kingdom Metazoa; phylum Chordata; class Mammalia; order Carnivora; family Felidae; genus Prionailurus; species Prionailurus bengalensis. The sequence goes on along the minus strand of NC_057345.1, from coordinate 137,278,450 downwards.
AAAGATTAGCTTGTGCTCACTTTGGCAGCACATACACTAAAAAAGATTAGCTTAACCAAAGGTATCTTTTATGGATTCCAATCTAGCTTCCACATTAGGGTTTGGATTGCAAGTTCCTGTTACTAAGAAAATGCTGTTTTACTTTCCTCACCAGTAATACACCTATATACCTTGGAGACCTTAGAGGGAAGAGGAGTGAACCAAGCTAGGAGATTAGTCCCTGGCCTAATTACATCAGCACCCTATTCCCACTGTCATCTCCAGGGATATTTCTTCTTCTTCCCCAGACTGAACACCATCTCCAACTGACAGTATGCTTTCAAGTCTATCTTATCAAACTTGCTTACACTCAATATAGCATCTTTTCTCTCAAACTGGCTTCCATGCTTAATATTTTTAACTACCTATTTCTGCCAATGATGATATTTTTCCTAGCCAACATGTTTCAGGTCTCCATATTAGTATGGTTCCTTTGTCTTGCTTCCCCTGCTTCCCCTATATTTGCCAATGACCTTCATTCAGCTAGCTAACAAAGCATACCGATTCTTCTTCAGTAAGGTTACTAACATCTATTCTCTAGTCTCCATGTAAGCTATCGTCAACCCAGTCCAGAGCTCACTCTTGAATTTGCATCATTAGAGAAGACTCATAGTCAGCTCTTTGCCTCCATTTGGCTTACGTGAAGGTACATAATTTCATAATGGGACTCCTCTCTCTTGTGCCCAAATACATCACAAATTAATCATGACTTTATTTATCACAGAAAGCAGCTGAAGAATATGTTTTCAATATGCTGCTCTAATGAGGCAACCAGCACAAATACAATGGTCCACAGAATTTGAAAAAGCCAGGAGCCCTTAGCACTGAAGTATGCAGAAACTGAGGAGAGGTCTCATGGAAATGGTAAAAGAAAATCAAGAATATCCATGTAGGATACACGGTGTTCGCTACAAAGGACTATTTTTACCCCAGTATTACAGATGAGGTAAAGGAGACTTAGGGAAATAATTCTTTAAAAGTCAGTCCACAAGTATTGCTCCTCCCCATGGGCAAGCATGCTATCTATGACTGCTATGACTCCATCTTCTAAAGCATTATAAGCATTCAAAAGTATTTGTTGAATTTCTGAATGAAGGATGCCCCTTCTTCATCATGAGATTGACTTAGTCTCTATGGATCTATCTGCATCCAATCTGTGATTTTCATGAAAGTTCAAGTCTAGCCAACTCCATTAGGGCTTTCTTGACCATTCCAGAATCCCATGATTTCTCATTCTATCAAATTTTATCAGTGATACACTACCTTATAATATCGTTTTCAATTTTCACATGTCTATATTTTAGCTCATTCAGATCGGGGGTTCTTCAGAGAAGATTTTACTTCTTTTGTTATGTCACAGCACTTGATTATCCTCTAATTAAAAATATATTTATTAATTATCTATTACATACCAAAGACTACATTAGCCTCTGAGTGCAGAGTAGCTGATAAAATAGACCTCATCCTCTTAGACCTTACAGGTTAGTGAGAGAAAATGACATTAATCAAACAGGTGAACAAATAAATATCAACTATATACTGTGATCAGTAATCTGAAGGCAATAGAACAAGATGATATCAGAGATAGGAACCATTTTAGATTGAGTTGTCAGAAAAAGTCTCAGAGGAGGTGACATTTAACTTCAATGGAGTTAAAAAGAAGCTAGCCCGAGAATGAGCTTTCCAGGCTGAAGAAATGTCCTGGATAAAGGTCCTGAGGTGGGACAAAGTTCAATGTATTTGAGGAAATAAAAGAAGGCCAGTGTTTCTGAAGTACCGTCCAGAATAGAATAAACAGTGGGAGATGAGGAGTTCACTGAATATATTTAAATGATTGATGCTTTATAAGAAAGATCACAAATCAACCACACAACATGGACATTGACCATTTTGGCAATAAAATCTGTGGAATGGTATCATTTTTCTCTTCTTTATTTTAAATTCTCTACTTTGTGTCTCTTTTTCTAAAGATGTGTTAATGATTAGAATTTGGGCTTTTAGCCTACATTTTAGGATACTCCTTTGGAAGTCTCAAGCTTTGAGATAGACAAAATTGGATTGGAAATTATGGCAGCATAAACTTTAAAAATGATTTCACATTTTTCCTGTTTCAAAGGAAGAAAATAAAAATACGGATGAAGGACATTATGAAAGAAAGACAGTCAAGATGAATTGTTTTTTCAATTTTGTGCAAAATGGCTCAAATTCTTTTGCAATAGGTAGGGATATAATTTTAAAAACCTAAATTGTGTGAATTAAAATCGCAAGTTAGATTATTTGTGTCATCCAAAGCAGGATATTAGATCTCATCTTTCTTTAGTTTTAGCTTAGAAGTGATTTAGATTAGAACTTCAAACGTGATATCCCTAAACACCCAGGGGATATTAGAATTATGCCCTATTATACAGAGGGTCAAAAATCTGCAAATTTACATGAAATTAAGTTAAACTCATAATAGAAAAAAACTGTTATTTTTTTCTGAACATTTATTTCCATGATAGTATACTCAAACTATTATGATCACATAGCATAAGTTAATCCTTATAGAAAAATATTCCTATAAAAAATGAATGCTGAATTCTCTCCTGCACACTTCCTACTCTTTACAATTAACCTGTAAGCACTGTCAGGTATCACAAAATGTAAATAAGTTAAATCAAACCCTAAAAGTCACACACACACACACACACACACACACACGAATAAAAGTGCTTATCAGCAATGAATACAAAACTGCTCTGTTTCAGAAATGAAAATCACTTAAACAGCTCCTTTAAAAATTTTTTTTAATGTTCATTTATTTTTGAGAGAGCAAGAGAGAGAGAGAGCACAGCGAGAGAGGGGCAGAAAGGGAGGGAGACACAGAATCCGAAGCAGGCTCCAGGCTCTGACCTGCCTGCACAGGGCCCGACGTGGGGCTCGAACTCATGAACCGTGAGATCATGACCTGAGCTGAAGTGGGATGCTCAACCCACTGAGCCACCCAGGCACCCCTAAACAGCTCCTTTAAAAACATCAGTACAGGTGCTAAAATTCTTGATTTCCCTCTTTTTGACCTCACATACTTCCAAGCCTCATTTTAAAAAATACTCTATATTAAATATCTAGAATTTCTATAATAATTTTTGCTGAACACATTCATGAGTACTTAAGGAAAAGTGATAGGCCTAAAGAAGACAGGCCATCAAATAGTTAAATGTATGGGCCTTCATGTTTTCCTAAAGTAGATGGGTGGATATGAATAAAAGAGAGCACCTTTAGGTGAATATAGTCACTAGGTTGGGATTAGTTAATTGCACTATAAAATTATTATGATCTACAGGATAAGAGACGTGATATACATTGTAATTTCTAAACCAACACATTAATTCTGTGAGGCAGAGTCTCACCTATATGTATAGTAATTTACATACACTGCTCCATTGTTATAAGTGAGATTTATATACAAACTGTTTTTAGTAGCTAGAGAGAAACCTAACTCAATAAAACCATTTCAAGGGGCACCTGGGTGGCTCAGTCGGTTGGGCGTCCAACTTCGGCTCAGGTCATGATCTCACGGTTCGTGAGTTTGCATCCTGCGTCGGGCTCTGTGCTGACAGCTCAGAGCCTGGAGCTTGCTTCAGATTCTGTGTGTGTGTGTCTCTCTCTCTGCCTCTCTCCCAGTCATGCTCTGTGTGTCTCTGTCACTCAAAAGTAAATAAATATTAAATTAAAAAAATAAATAAATAAAAAATAGAACCATTTCAAGTTTTTAGGCAGAAATCAGGGATTAGACTACCATAAGCTAGAGAATGTCAATATTTCACACGTCAAAAGATAATGGATATAGAACATGTTTATACCATGATTTCTTATGTTAATAATTAGACAAAATAAAGAAGAAAAATGAAATATCTTTATTGAAAACACTTTCAGAAGTCTCTAGTGACCTTCGTCTCACCTTAGGTAGAGTTTTCCTCATGGTTCACAAGTGATATGCTCAGCCCAAACTTCAGCCAAGGTCATTATTGTTACAGTTTCTATTCAAACACATTTTTAGTCTTTTTACTTAGGAAAAAGACAGAAGGGATTTCTTAGAGGGGAAACAACTTGGAAAATGAAGAGAGATCTATAATTTTAGTTTATACAGCTTACAGTAAAGCTGAAGGTTAAAGCAACAAAACAGCAAAACCCAACTCATATCAACAGAGGCAATTGCTTTAAGGTTTTATAAATGAAGAAAAAGAAGTAACAGATCTAGTTTTTAAAGTGATCCCAGAATATGACTGAGTCTGTTTGTTGGTAGACTACAAGAAAGAAATGTATTTAAAAGAAAGATTTATTAAAACATTATTTTCTCAAAATGTCTGCGAGTCATCTATGCTAGGAACATCACATTTCACCCTACCATTGGCATCTGTACAGATCCGTAAGTAGGCTCTAGTCGGACACGCAGACTCATTAATTCTCTCTTTATCACAATCCCAGAACATCTGGGTATTGCCCTTTAAAACAACATCAGGTTAAGAAAACAAACCATTTCTCAGACCTGACAAAAGGTTTTGAGTTACAGGATAGACAGTCTTAGGGTGAATACATTAATATATTTGAGTATCTTATGCAGGCTATTTAGAAGTTGATTCACAACTTTATAAAATTCTTTATACCATGCTCTGCACTTCTCTTTTTCCATCCTTGTCCCCAGATTTTGGCTAAAACTGAAGACAATTATTGTGTTTCAGGGAACAAACACATTTGAACAAATTAAACCCAATCTCAGAATATTTGGGTAAGAGTTAAAGATCTCAATGCCCCATGCCAACTCATTCTTGGGACAACCTAATTGGAAGGAAGACTTAGTTTGTTCTCTCAGACCCTGGATATCCTAGGAAAGTTTTAATTTTTGAACTATTATATCTTCAATGATTCACCCAGAAGGTTTTTTATTCCTTTTCTTCTTCAAAGATACATCATGCCTCTCCTGATGCATCATAACTACTAAAGAGCCAATAGGATGATTTGGCTGTCATACATAGGAACAAATTTGCTTCCAGCATTTTGTATAGGAAAGAGAGTGTTTTTTATTTAATGTTTTGGGTAAAACAAACCTCAGAGACAGCTAGTAGATTCACAGCCTTAATGGAGATGCCAGACCCCTTTGGATTTTGTATATAAGTGATATCACCACCCGTAAGACAGAAAAAAAAAATGGGTATTACCAGATCTGAATTGACCAGACTTTTGGAGTGTATATGTGTGTGTATGTGTGTTGTTCACTCCACAGATGTGAGTTTAAATCAGCTTTCCAAAAGTGTAACACTTTTTATTTTTTTTTTTTATAAACAGAACTTCACACACTACTTTGACAAGATTACAAATGAAAGCTTCCCTTCAGATTGTTAATACAACAGCAAAAATAATTTCACTGGATGTTTTTAGATTAGATTGGTACATCAAGTCAATCAAAATAAAAGTTCCTTGATTTGCCAAATGTAAATTATATGTAACAGGCCTCTTTAAAGCATCTATGATCAAAAGCTTCATTGTATAAGGACCATGAGCAAAAGCAAAAACAAAAACAAAAACAAAAAACAAAAACAAAACAAAAACAAAATGCAACTTTTGAATATGTAAAATGAAACCCCAGAGTTGTTTTATTTGAAATGTGCTGTTGTTAGCATTTTCAAATGCAAACGGGACATTAAAACACACACATATACCCACAAGTTTAATGCTTCCATTTCACCTCTTCCCGTTTTATTCTTTTAATAGCAATGCACCAAGAGGAACTTTAGATAACTTTTCCCTGCAAAGCCCAGTGTAGCGGTACGACTAACTACCCCCGAGCTTCCACTTAAGGTTACCTGACATCACAAGTTCTGCCAGATGTAGTTTTGCTATTGGATAATTTGATTTGCTGACAATGTGCACTGCCTTAAAATAGGAAGTGCCTAGGTGACTGGTGTCCAAATCACACATATTCTTTTGGTTAAAAGGAAATGTGAGTCTGAATTTAGCCTTTAATTACATTTCCTTCCCTACCTCCAACAAACAAATTTTTATAACCTCCCCAATGAAAAAAAAAAAAAAAAAAGGACATGTTTTGTGAATTACTATTTTGGAGGCAGCCCAGGACCAAACATCATTGAGAAAATTTCCTATTATTTGCATTAATCAAAGATGTACATCCTCTTGTGTTTTCGGTAGTTTTATCAAATAGCTAATGCCTGCCTTGGAGGCCTGGTTGGCCACAGGATTTGAGGCTTTTATCTAAACTACTAACTGGTAAATTGAAATTACTCTTGTAAGAACCTAATGAATAAAACAAGCTATATAGTATATGCAAAATAATATAGGACAGCTTCTGTGTTATCTCAGGCACTTGGATTGCCTCAAAAGCATCTTAATTTCAGGGCTAAGAATACACCCAGGTCCTGTAAAAAATTAAAGTTACCATGGGTGAAAAAGAGGACTCCATGTCAAAAAAGAAACAAAATAATAAAATCACTTAAGAGAAGCCTTAGAACTAAGCATTTCTTAAATTGTCTCCCCTAATAAGTTGTGTCTGTCTTTTTTGTTGTTTCACGTTAGCCCTGTGGAGGCTGCACTGTTCCATCAGGATTGTTCTGTCAAATGAAAAACCTGTCTACATTTTTACCATGTGCTTAAACAAGCAAGACTAAGTATTAAATCTGAAGGCTCTGTACTTTAAGAAACGTTTTTACAAGTGGAAAGTTATTCAGCTTAGATAGTTCATCCATTTTCCAGAGCCTTTTAAACCTGCATAATATATTGAATGTCAAAAAGCTATAAAATCTCTTTAACTATTGATATCTATTTGTAGATAGCAATATAAATCCTGCCATAAATTTGAATAAGTAAATGACTTTATCTAAACAAAGATTTGGAACATCGCTCTACTGTTACAGAGACCTAGTCTTGTTATATTGTACACCAGCAAGCTTGGATTTTTTTTTTTTTGACACAGTTTCTAAGTAATTGCCATACAAAGTCAATATTGGACACTTTTAAACAAAAGTTGGGTTAACTATAATAGAAATGTAACTTCTTCCTTTTTTTTTAAATGAGTTTTTTTATAATTTTAATTTAATTTTTTTTAATTTGTATCCAAATTCGTTAGCACATAGTGCAACAATGATTTCAGGAGTAGATTCCTTAATGCCCCTTACCCATTTAGCCATCCCCCCTCCCACAACCCCTCCAGTAACCCTCTGTTCTCCATATTTGAGTCTCTCATGTTTTGTCCCCTTCCCTGCTTTTATATTGTATTTTCTTCTCTTCCCTCGTGTTCATCTGTTCTGTGTCTTTAAGTCCTCATGAGTGAAGTCATATGATATTTGTCTTTCTCTGACTAATTTCACTTAGCATAATACCCTCTAGTTCCATCTACATAGTTGCAAATCCAAGATTTCATTCTTTTTGATTGCCGGAAATGTAACTTCTTTCTACTGTGTTTCTGTACTGTAGATACAGGTGCTTATAGCTACAGAAATGTTCCCCTAAGTATGAAAGGAAAAACACTGTAATATCATGGTGAACTTTCTTCAGATAGGGCTTTATATTAGTTAAGGTATTGTTAGCTGGCCAAACCAACTAACCCAAAAGTTTATGCTTCGCTGATATAAAGTCAAAATTAAACATGCCTAATCTGAGGCAGTTTTTTTTTTTTTTTCCAAGTGATACTTGAGGGACATAGTCTTTGTACATCTTGCATTCAATAGATGGCTTCCAGTGTAACCACGATAGCCTCTGTCTGCTTTGTGATAGGGGAATCAACATGGAAGATCACAGGGGCCTGGTCTGGAAGGGACATACGTATTCTTCGATTCCATTGGCTAGCACTCAGTCACAAGGCCACCAAAAACTGGAAGGGAGACTGCAAAATTCAATCTAGGTCTAAGTAGTCTTGTGTGTAGGAAGGGAGGAGATAGGTTTTGTGATCAGATAGTAAGTCTCTGCGACAGTGCTATTTCACATGCCGCAACAGTTGCAAAGCACATTGATCTTCATGGTTCCATTTTATTCATCAGACCCACTCATGATCATGCGACCATTCCAATTCTCATTGCTTTTGTTCATGCCCTTTTCCTTTCTTGTTCGAGCTTTTACAACAGCCTCCTAGCTAGTTGGCCTGCATCTGATCTTCCTCCATTTGAAATTTAGGCACTGCATAAGGGCTAACATTCTAAAACACAAATATCATAAAATCATTCCTTGCTGCAACAGCACTCGATTGCCCACAGGGTATAAAGCCTTGAATCCTTCCATTGGCATTTGATGCCCATCATGATCTGGCTTTCTTAACTTTTCCATATTCATCTTCTGTGAGTCTCCATATTTAATTTCAGTGACACCAGACTACTTGAACTTCCTGAAGCAGGGTGCATATTTACCTATCTGCATATATATGCATATGTATCTATTCCATCAAAAGCCTTTTCCTTATTGTTCTGTATGGATAAATTGCACTTATCCTTTAATTTAATATCTTCACTTTTTACAAAATTTTTATGGACTTTTCAAGAAATCTTGATTTTTTTTCCTTATAAATAAACTAAATATTCCACTATCCGTAGTACTTGCATATACCCATATCTATTAGTTTATTCTTCTATCTCCTTCTTAGGATTGGGAGATTCTCAGTCTTATGATGTGATATTCTTCTTGATCCAATTATTTCAGCATAAAATCTAGCACATACTGGGCTAAAAGATGAATAGAATCCAATCTTTGCCTTGAGCTGGCTAAATTATTTTGAATGAATGAATGATAGTCAAAAGTATAAGATAAGCTTTCTTATTAATGTGACCATACCATGATGTGGGAATTTAAATGTAAACTCCATGTTTCAGGATTTGAGCTATTTGGTCAAATGGTATCATGTTAAAGAAGCTCTATCAGCTTCATCAGCTAATCTCAAATTATTATACAGATAGTCCCTGTTCTTTTTTTTGCCTTAAAGTTTATTTATTTATTGTGACAGAGAGAGAGCAAAAGAGCAAGGGCAGGGGAGGAGCAGAGACCGAGGCGGAGAGGGAGAATCTCAACCAGGCTCTACACTGAGCCAAAATCAAGAGTTGGACGCTTAACCGACTGAGCACCCAGGCGCCCCCATCCCTATTATTTTCAGTCTAATACTGTTGTTTACCCTGATCTTCTGCCACAAACTATTTTCCAATCAACAGCCATGACATTTTTTTCAGACCTAACATTTCTAAGGGGTAGTCTCTAATTAATCTGCCCTTGTTTTTCATTCTCATTTTGATATTTATTAAAACTATGTTTTCATGTTTAATCAACATTATTCCAGTAGACTGTACTCCAGTAGAGTCACATAGAAGTGGTCATGAAAGGGGAAGAAGAAATACTTGTACAAATAGATACAGTCTAAGTAACAGAAAAAAAAACCTCAAAACTATTTTGATTGTTATATTGGTAACATTACAGCAAATCTGATTCCCACATACCAGCAAATCACCATCCAAATAATACCTATGTAGATATTTCGGGGCCATCACTGCCCAATTCAAAGACATTATTAACTATTTGAAAAAATGGAACTTATTTTCTACCCTCCAAAGTGCTTAGAACAATGCAATGAAAGCAGCAGGTAATTCATCATCATCATCATCATCATCATCATCATCTTCATCATTATCATCACAACTCGTTGATTGATTTTTGAATGACTATAGCATGTATCTTGATACTACACATGGTAACAGTTTATACTGACAATAGTTATAATATCATCTTATAAACTTGAAGCATTTCAAATGTGAGAAAATAACAGAACAAATCTTGCAAATTAACTGATTGATATTGTATACCAAAAGGAAAAAGTTTTGCTTAAGTGAACAATTCACATTTTAACCACTTTGTGATTGATAGAGATTCTCAACCCAGGATGACTTTACACCCCATGGGATGTTTGACAATATCTAAGACATCTAAATATCTAAGACATTTTTGAATGTCACAACTTGAAGGGGCTTCCAGTGAGTGGAGGCCAGGGATACTTCTAAACATCCTACAATGCTCAGCAGGTAATTCCCTCACAACAAAGAATTATCTGTTCCAAAATATTAATAGTGCCAGCATCGAGAAACCCTGGGTAAACTTACACTTAATTTGAAAGACATTGTTTACCTCTGCCTTTTTTTTCCCCTCTGAGCACAGAATGGTACTAAAAAACCTAGACTATGATATACTTATATGCTCACACTAGAACTAAATTACTTGTAGCTTGTCAAAAGGAATAATGTAGGCACTCCCCAAAGTATCTCTAACAGTTTCAGAAAGAGTCTTCCAAGTTATCTATGAGGAAAAAAGAAGCTATTTGTTTATTTCCTTTTCATAGATTTTTTTTATGGACTATAATCTTTATGCTGGCTTTCCCAATGTAGGCTTACTGAAACTATTCACAAAGTGTCTCTGTAGCATTTCAATATGTAAATAAGAAGTCATCCTTGATATTCCTTGCTTGCCCAAACACGAAATCCAACTAGCAAACCAGTACTATGATTTCCATCCTTTTAAATGTCTACCGTATGGTTCTTCCACATAATCCCCATGATCACTACCTTTGTTAAAGCTCTCAGCACATTCCACCTGACCAGCTTTCCCTCTTTTGGCCTTCAGGTACTATCTTATGTCCATCACTTCCATAAAATTCTTTACCTGTATTGTTGTCATGGTGACTTTTTAATCTACAAAAGTCATCATATATCTCTCTGAACTGGTTGCAATTTAATCTCCACCACAGGTCATCACTGAATATGTGTGTGTGTGTGTGTGTGTGTGTGTGTGTGTGTGTGTGAGTGTTCACATTTAGGCCTAGAAACCTACATAGATCTATATACCTGTGTCTGATTTATGCTGCTTGCATTTATTTGGATTTGAACTCATAGACTAGGTGGATCTGAATCTCCAAGTTGGAATTTTTATCATGAAATTTCTCCTTTGGGTGAAATCCAAGGTTTTTCAACCATAAGGTCCTTTGTGATCAAGTTCCTCTGTAAATTTCTAGTATCTATCTACCTTTCCCTTATACTTGCCCTTTGGTGCTATTGTGCCAGATAATACAGGTCTCCAAGAGTAGCATTTTCTCATGCCTTCTCATATTCATTCATACTCTTTTTGTTTCTTCTTCAATTTATGAACACCCACATCAAGAATTCATCTAGAATGTGTAATTATGATATGACCTATCAATTCCATTCCTTAGTTTATACCCCAAAGAATTGAAAACAGGTATTTAAACAAATCCTGATATGTGAACGTTCATAGCTGCACTATCCATGATAGCCAAAACATAGAAACAACTCAATACCCAGGAGTAGAGGAATGGATTTTAAAAATATGCTAGAGGGACACCTGGGTGGCTAGGTTGGTTAAGGGTCTGACTTCAGTTCAGGTCATGATCTCACAGTTCATGGGTTTGAAGCATGCATCCCGCTCTGTGCTGACAGCTGGAAGCCTGGAGCCTGCTTCGGATTCTATGTCTCCCTCTTCTCTCTGCCCCTCCCCAACTCACACTCTGTCTCTCTTTCTCTCAAAAATAAATAAACATTAATGTTTTTTTGCACAAAAGGTCATATATTGTATTATCTCATTTACACAAAATATCCAAAATAGGTAAATCCATAGGGGCAGAGAACAGATTAATGGTTATCAGAGGCCAGGGGTGTGGAAGGGATGGCATTTGTCCAACAAATGGGTACTAGGTTTCAATGGGGATGGTGAAAATATTTTGGAACTAAAAAGCAGTTACTCTTGTACTACATGGTGAATGTACTAACTGCCACTAAATTTCACACTTTAAATGATTAATTTTATGTTATGTGAATTTTACCTCCTTTACAGAAAAAGAAAAAAAAAAGTTCAGCTCAGCCTTCACATTGGACAGAAAGCCTTACTGACCTTAACTGTGTTGGAACTACCCTTCTTCTTGACTCCAAAAACCATGTCTTTCTCTCTAAAGAGACCATACATATTTTAATTGCTTTACTTGTGTCTTTCTCTCAACTCCAGACAAATTGCAAATTTTGTTCTCGTATTTCTTATCTTTGTCTTTCGAAATTTTATTTGGTTTTGTTTACATTCTAAAAACTAAATAGGCTTCCTAATCTGAAGTAACTTAATGATAGATATGTATCTGTTTTCTTAATGAATGATAAAATCTGTTTAATCATGTTTAATTCACATGTTTAAAAATGAGTTATTTTTGAAGATGTGTAGCATATCAGTAGATGTTTAAATGTATATTACTTTTGATTTCTGAGTGCAGACAGTGGATATATTTGGCATGGTAATTCAAAAACCCAAGGAATAGGTTAATCAAACCTATATATTGGTAGAGTATAGAGTGCTCATTATTGATCTGACCACTTAATATAGGTTATCTACTCCCCATTGCTAATGACTCCACATAATTCACTTTCCTGCTCAGATATCAAACTCAGAGAGGCCATCCGTAGAAACCTTGTCTGAAAGGTCCCCCAGCTCCATGGTGTAAAATTGTATCTGGACCATTTTTCCTATTTAAATTTGTATTATTTACTTGTTTAGTTATTAAATGTTGTTTGTATCTTCCCAATATCTGCTACCGGTTGCTGTGTCACAAATAATTCTAAAATTTAGTGCCTTAAAACAACACCTATTTATTTAACTTATGATTCCACAAGTCTATAGGTGAGACTGGACATAGCAGGTCAATCGTTCTGGTCTCTGCTGGCTCTCTCAGTTATGTTTAGCTAATGGCTCTATCTGGGGTTGACTGGGTGCCACAGTTTGCCTCCATTTATTTCTCATCCTTGAGCAGATTAGCCTAGGCTTACACACGACATGTTAGCAGAGGTCTGAGACAGAGCACGGAAGTGTGCATTCCATCAGCCAAAACAAGTTACTAGGCCAATCCAGTTACAAAGGATGGAACAACAGAATCTACTTGCTCAATGAGAAAAGTTGCGAAGTCATAAGGATGTGGATACAAGGTAAGGTGAAGAATTGAGGACATATTTGTAATTGATCTATCACAGTGTTTAGCTATTCAGAACCTATACCCACACCCCCTCACCCACGTCCTTTTTTCTTTATATTCCTAGTCACTAATGCAAACTGGGCAGACTAAATGTATAGTGTAACAACTGCTTGAAGACCTCAGTTGTCCTACCTCCCTTTAAAATTGTACTGCCTTCTATTGCCTTGGTATTGACCAACCTTGGATTTATCCTTCTTTTTAAGACAGTCAAACCTGGGTTGTATGCATTTCAGGAGAGAGAGGTCAAATCATCAGCCAAGTCCCCATATCCCTGGATTCTTCCACTTCTGTCTTCCTCTTTTACTCCTTAGGCCTCTTGCCTGGAAAGCCTTATAGTTAAACTCACTCAAGTTATTACAAGCAAAACTATATTTAAGTCATTAAAAAAATAATAATGATGAAATAAGATTGGTGAAAATGCCTTGAAAATGCAAGATTAATAATGTTAAACTGCAGTGGTAAGGATTTCAAGTAGACATTTAGAATACTTCCTGATTATTACAGTTTGAGATATTGGCAAGTGATTTAAAGGAAAACAATATTCTCTTTAAAGATTGATCACACACACAAAAATAGACCACTTTATGGGTGGAATGCCTTCAATGAAATATTGTCAAGATATATTGGAAATACTGGAACAGGTGAAGGTTTGACAACCTGTAGTTCAAAGAGAGAAAAGAAATTTGCTACTTAAAATATTTCTACCTTGAGTAAGGAGACTGTATGTAAAATAATTTATGCCACAGAGCAAAAATACTTGTCATTATTCCTGCTCCAGTGGGAGATAATGGAACATCTTTAAATTTGCAATCTGGACCAACATTTATTAAGACGGCCTCCTGACACCTCTATAGGAATACATCAAATAATCAGCCCCAGTTTATCCAGGTAGAGGAATTTCAGCTCAAACATAAATAAAATTTTCTTGGCTTACGATTTTGTCAGGTATTAGGTGAGGCTAAAACTTAAATCCCCAAATCTTTTTCTAACCTTACTTGTTTACTTGGTGACTCAAGTTTCCTTTTCTTTCCTCTGTCCCTCATCTCATCTCCTTCCCTCTTTTCCTGCTGAGAATTGCAATGAACTCACTTACAAAAATAAATGCAAAGCTAAAGGAATGCATGCCATAATCCACTGGTCCAAACCGAATGACCAAGAAAATATGACTTCATTATTTTAAATAAGCAAAAGGAGAATTACCTGTGGAATTTCTGTATTTCCTCCCTCTGAGAACATAAAGGTTTATGAAGGGTTAAAATAACATAAACTCTGCTTTTATTTTTAATGTTGTTGTTGTTGTTGTTGCTTTTGTTGTTGTTAATGTAATGTTAAACAGATCAAGAAGCGGGCTCAATGTATCCATAACGCAGACTTAACAATTACCAGCTCAGGACAACCTTCTTTCTCTGTAATAGTTTGAAGCAAATCACAGTCATCACATTATTTAATTTTTTATTACTAATGGCAAATGTTATTTTATAATAAGGAAAAAATCAGCATGACTGTGCCAGGCCCAATGGATTTCCCTTTGCCAGTTAAAATTCGAGGCTGGATGACTGCATTTTGTTACCTGCAAAGCACTCGGTACATAACATTCTGTCATTCTTTGAAATAGCAAATGGAAGTCATTTAAACCAGATGAGCGACAGGATGGGGAATTGGCATACCTACAGCACAGGATTCACGGCACCATTCACCTATTTCAAGGGAATGGAGAGTGGGTGGCCGGAAGAAGGAAACCCCTTTCACCCATTTAACCTGTAATTTGACAACATCTGTGAAGAATTATTCCCAGCATTGGCATCATAATTGTTGTATCTAACATCAATCACCAAGGAAGGGAGATTGCTTGAAATAGATGTTAACGGCATTATAGTTTAACAACATGAAAGTCAAAAATGAGAGGAATGAGATCTGTAAGACGGTTGCCCAAATTAATCAAGGGGCTAGAAGACGCTACATTGTTTAATACAAAGTGAGTATTATATTTGCTTATAGAAGAAGAAGGGCTTAAGTTCTAAAGACCACCCTCTATCCTGTATTCTAGGTGTTAGAAAGTTGAGTATTTCTAAAATTTGTATCATGATGACCGTGTGTGTGTGTGTGTGTGTGTGTGTGTGTGTGTAAGTTGCTTCATTGTTAAGAATGCAATAGCAATATGAAAGTTTTACACGGAATTTGAAAAAAGCAATGTAAATACTGATGCTCCTTTAAATAAATACTATTGATAAAATAATATACTCACACTCCTATGGGAACCTGAACTTTCAACAAGGCCAAATGCACAGAACTATCTCTCGTTGGCTGCTGTTGAATGAATGACCTGCACCTAATATATTAAGAAAATATTTATGGGCTTATTGGATTACGGCCTTGGAGCCAAATACTTCTTCAAAATTGGTTGCTTATATTTATAGTTTAAAGGATGTTCTGCATGTTACAGTCTAAAAAACTCTTGAAAACATTTTCTCAACTGCCTGCCAAGACATAACCCTCTCCTGGTTTTTCTCCTACCTCTGAGCCTACCCCCTTTTTCAGTTCTGTTTCTTGTTCATCTGCATTTCCATTCATGTAGTCAAGCCACAAATGTTTATTTTCAAGTTAGATAATATGTCCCCTGAACTCCACGCTCGCATATTCGGTTGTCGATGTGTTGCCTCCACTTGGGTATCTCTACGAGCAATGCCCAAACCGAGTTCCGCGTCTTTTCTCAACACCTGCTTCTCCCTTCCACTGACTTTCTGCTTTCAGAAATGGCATCGCCATCCCTCCAATTCAATCCAAAAAATCTGAGTCACTCTAACTCCTTTTCACTCACAATCTACAAAATGTGCTGACAACTCTACCTTCAGAATACAACCAGAATCTGACTACTTTTGAAACATTCTACAGCTACTGTCATATCCCACCCACCATGATCTCTATCCTGAATTATGACACTAGCCTCCAAACTGATTTTTCCACTTTTGCCCTTGCTTTCCTAAGTCTATTCTCAGCACAGCAATAAGTGTGATCCTTTAAAAACAAAATCATATCTTGCTACTCTTCTACTCCAATGGCTTCTCCTTTCACTAAGAATAAAAGCTGAAGTCTTTACAACTGACTTAAAACTATTTCCCATACTCACACCATCTCTCCTCTCTTCCCTACTACTCCTTGAACACACAGGCATGTACCCCCACCTAGGTCTTTTGCACTTGATCTTCTCTCTTCCTGGGGCAATCTTACTCTTGATATCTGTAAAGACTACTTTCTCATCTCCTTCAGGCCTATACTAAAATGGTTCATTATTGGGGAATGATCCTTACTATCTATAATTCTACCATGCCAATAACCCTTTTGTCTTTTCTCTACCTAATTTTTTTATTGCAGAACTCATAACCAGCAGTCATCACCATATAATCACTGTGCAATTGTGTTTTATATTAATTTATTTTATTTACTCTCTGTTTCTCTTCATTTGGCTGTAACATGTTTTATTTTATAGTTACACGGTTGAGAAAGGCATAGAGAATTTGGTTGGAAAAGATTCAAGGTGGATTATCATGTGATTTTCCATAGTGAAAACAGTGGATGCTATTACTTTATACTATTTTGAAAAATGTTTAAGAGAAAGGAGGATCCCTAGGCCCTCAAGTACATGCAACATGTAATCTTGCAATTACCATCTCTTAGGTACAGATGGGAGTTGATGGAGATAGATGGAATAATCCCTTCTTTCTATCTCATATTTATCTCATTCTATCTGTGTGCATATGTTTTCTTGGTGGAACAAACAACCAAACAACAAATAATTATCCTATTAACCTTTTAGCCAACATTTCTTAAGGCAAGAACAATTATCCAAACTATTTTATAGTGACTTGGTACAATACAAGAAATAATTTATGTAGGCTATTTTTAGCAGATAAAATGTTTTAGGCTATTGAATTTTGGGGTTCACTATCAATATCTCCCTCCTCACTTCAAGACTGAGCATTCATTTCCCAAGCTGCCAGCCACAAGTGTTGGCTGATGATGGCACAAAGCTGACTCCCTCCCTGGGAGTTATCCTTAGGTGAGAAGCCTGTTCTGTCCAAGTTTATGCCTTATCCTCAAGTGCAGTTCACGTTCAATGACTAGGCAATGGGGAGCTACAAAAATTCACAATAGTCCCTCCTATTTGGGACAACTCTACAGGAATATCCTGATTCTGATACCCCTCCTAAGATTGGGCAAGGACTTTATCCCCAACAGAACCCTCTCAGTATAGCCAGGATGATTCCTATTTCAAAAACCATGACATTATTATTACCTTAAATGGTATTAGCTAGCGTTTATTGTTTGCTTATTATATATCAGACAGTATATTGATCAATGGCAATGGCAGTAAAGAAGGACAGAACTTGAGCAAATCCCTGGTCATAAGAGACCGTTTTAAGAGAAAACATGGTTCTGACAACAACAAAATATAACTGTAGCTCAGAAAACATACATAAACCCTGGGGTCCTATTGCAATTGAATAGCTTTAGAGTAAAACAAATTCAAATTTGATACTATTGATTTAATATCTAAAGTGTGTTTATGCTTGAAAAATATAACAAATATAAAATTCAAGCTTTATATAAAACCATTTACTTGTAAGCTAATCAATTGCAGCAAGAAATACTAAGTCTTAAAAACATGAAATCTATAAGCCAAAATATTAATTGACCAGGTAAAAAGATTTTGATGTACAGATACAATATTATCAAGAAAACCAATAGTCCATTCTACAAGCCTAGAAAGGAAGGTGAAGACAAATACTGAAGGTCCCCCAAAAAAGATCTGAGGAGCCCTTCTCTGTTAGTAACTATGGAAGTGAGAAGTGGTTGTGTTGCATAGGTGGTCTCTAGAACAAGTTTTAATTACACTGAGTAATAAAAGAGCACTGCCCTTTATGGTGAGAGAGAACTCATAAAATTTTTGTACAAATGCCAGGTAATGTTTGCATTAGTGTCCATGAGGGGTTTCGTTTTTGCTGTTTTCAGCTATAAAAGTTCCACCTAAGAAAATAATGAAGATCCTAGTATTCCTTAATGTTTTCTGAATCAAAGCTACTTCACAAGTCTGTCCATGGCAACTTTGGTAATCTGACTGTCTATTACATACTAAAAAAACAAAACAAAACAAAACAAAATGAAAACTTAACAGAATGTGAGGTGACTTCCCCAAATTCCTACTATCGTGTTATTTCTTTCCTGAAATGAACCACATTAAAAATTTAGTTGACTAGGGAAATTCTCATTAACTTTCTGTTTTACAAATGGTATATCCTAAGAAAATTTACCCCCCAGAAATGTGCTTGTTTTATCTGTTCCTCAAAATTCTGTCATCTCTCCAGTCTAACTTGTCCTTCACTAGATATCCAAGTTATTTCTTTGTATATATTTGTACAGTGTGACAGAGAGTCAAGGGCACAGGTTTTGGATTCAGAAAGATGTGGCTTGAAGTCCTTAGTTTGATAGAAATGTGACCTTGAGGAGAAAATATTAATCTATCCTAGTTTTACTATTTATATTGATAAAATGATGATAAAAAATACCTTACATGGTTTTGGTGATTGATAAGTAAAAGTATTTAATACATAAAGATTTCCTGTTGTGTCTTAAACACAATAAGTGCTCAGTAAATGTTAGCTGTTATTATTATATCATAAAAATGAGTCTCTCTGTAAATACTTCCCTGATTCACCCATGCAAAGTTAAATACTCCCACTAGCATCTCAGAGTTTCATTCGCACTCTATATAAATTGTTAACATGAAACTTATAATATTATCACTTTTGCATGCTATACTTTCTCTTTGTAGCATCTTTGAGTTTACCATTAGCTGAACTCTTTAAATAATTTCTTTCTTCCTGCTTTTGCTCTACCTTTGATATAACCCCATTAATTAAATCATTACAGAATAAGATCATGATCTTTTTACATGTTTGCCTCATATGGTTAATGACTTTGAAGGCAAATTATAGCAGAGGCTGGTGGCTGATTGCTAAAGCCTTTCCCTATCTTCCTTGTCAGAATTCCTGTCTCATTTATAGTTAAGTATGGCTATAGGGCTGCATTCCAGCTACACTATTGTGAGCTGAATCAATGTGTATCATATAGCCAGGCCTCATTAAAAAAAATCTGCTCCTACATTATCCACTATGTGTTTGTCCTTCCAGCTTACTGCAAATAAGCACAGCCACTATGGGACACCATGTTAAAGATGGCTCCCAGACACCAGAAATGGAGGCACTCTGGGTTCCTGCATCACTACTTTGAGGAGGGACACTTACAGATCAGAAACAACCACTTTATAAATAGGAAATAAACTTTGATTATGTTAGACTAGGGATCCACTGATGTAAACTTTTTTTGTAAAGGGCGAGATAGTAAATATTTTCAGCTTTGTGGGCCCTGTGAACCTTTGTTGCAACTCCTCAACTCTGACATTGTACGACAAAAACAGCTAAAGACAATACGTAAATGAATGGGTGTGGCCATGTTTCATTAAAACTTTGTGGCACTGAAATTTGAATTGCATATAATTTTCACATATCATGAAATAGTATTCTCGTTTTGATGTTTTCTAACCATTTAGAAAAGAAACGACCATTCTTAGCTCAAGGGGTATAAAGACCCAGGCAGGGACCCTTGGACTATAATGTGCCCCCTTCTGTTAGGCCACTGAAACTTCAGAATTTATTAGTCACAAAAGTAATTGTTAGCTTACAAATACAAGAGCTGTAATTTATTCATTCTTTTTTATTCCCAGGAACAAATAGGGTGCATAGTAGGTGGTCAATAAGCTGTGCAATGAATGAATAAATAAGTGAAGGGATGAATTTAATCTGACTGTATCTTTGTCACAGGATATCATTCAAAGCAGAAGACACAGCTAAACAAAATGGATTAAATTCCATCATTCCTCACGGTGCATGGGTGGCTCAGTCGGTTAAGCACTTGACTCTTGATTTGGACTCAGGTTTGAGACTTGCGTCAGGCTCTGAGCTGACAACATGGAGCCTGCTTGGGATTCTCTCTCTCCCCTTCTCTCTGCCCTTCCCCTGCTCTTTCTCTCTCTCTCTCAAAAGAAATAAGTAAACATAAAAAATACATAGTTCCTCAATGCTGTGTGTCATCCATTGAATATTCTACATAAGTATTTGAGGATGATAAAAAGGTGCTTAAATTTTAATGTATTTATGAAAACGGAGATTCAAAAACATACAAGAACAAAAGTATTGCATGAGTCAACATGAAAAACAATGATAAAAATGACTTTCTTGTAATAACTAATGGACTAAGATAATACTATAATAAAAAGTCATTATCAGTGTTCGTTTTAATATGATCTTAAAATTGAAGGCTTCAGAGAAAGTGAGATAGTTACCACCAAGGATTATTTGCTCTCATTCCATCCTGGCCATTCCTTTGTGGCACTTATCTTGACTGTAAAATACTCATTATTTGTTTTGTTCTTTCTTCAACACATGCTTTCCCATTTAGATTTTAAGCCGTGTCATGGAAGGACCTTGTCGATTTCACTTGTATATTCTCAGCAATTAACCTAATTTTTGGCATCTATCAGACACTAAATTCATATTTGTGAATAGATAAACCACACCTATGAGTCTGTTTAATTAAATACAGGAGAATAGTTGGAAGCATATTTATCATGAGTCCTACAAAAATTTTATAAAAGGCAAATATACTTTCCTTGGCATGGTCCAAGTGACTCCAAAAGAAAATAGCCATTTTAAAAATTCAGAAATAAAACCTCTAAATTAAAGAAAAGAGAGAGAAAGAGAGAGAGAGAGAGAGAGAGAGATTGTCATTCTGAACAAAAATGATGGTCCTTACATCTCTTTAGCAAGAAGTAATGGGATTCGTTGTGCAAAGCAACTATGTCCTGGTCATATAGAATAGGAAGAAAAACAGCTGCTGTTGAAATAGGTTGAAGGAAGCCTGGGCCTTATAACAAATGTAGTGGTCACATTTAAGTTTGCTCTGAGTTAAGCATGCCAGACCAATAGAAGACATCAGAGGAACTTCAAAAGCCTGAATCACCTAAGCAGCCTGGCAAAGAATGCCATTTTTAATCACCTTAGGTCGGTTTATGAGCCTGGAACTCTCTCAAACACCCAGCAATTCCCTGAGCTTAATTCAGGTACATATAGTTCCAAGCTCATAAGATTTTACCCTTGGTGTCAGAGGATCAGAACAGAAAATGAAAATACTGCCATATAAACAAAGCGTAGTGTTTCAGCCACACATCTCCCTTTTAAGAGAGTATATGGGGACTTAGAGAGGGAGAACAATCCTCAGATATATAGCCCACCTAGGTAAAGCACTTTCAAATGTACTTCATTTATTTATTTTAGGCCATTTTTGGCTCGAAATCATGCAAAATTACTGTCTCTAGTTTCATTCTGCTCTTTTGAAATAGTCCAGATTTTGCGCTAAGAGTTTAAAGCCACAGCAAAGAGTGAGGCCAAGAGGGAAAGCTTTTGAAGAGTTCTCACAGCTGTGAAAACACGGGCCTCAGGCTGTGTGTAGAGTTACTTCAAACAGCTGTTTCAGGTGACTAAACACCTTGAGTCTCATTCATCAAGTGTTGTTTATCCTGGCTGACAGACCAGACTTGGAGAATTAACTCAGAGAAAAAAGATGTACTACATACCAAGTATGGGAAAGGACCTAGTTCTTTACGTGGGAAGCGAAGAAAAAAAAAAAAAATAACAATAATAATAGCCTGAGTACATTTAAAATAAAGCAGGACAGAAATAATTTTGTTTTATGTTAACACTTCTTGTGATACCCTTTGAATCTTTACACCCAACTACAGATGAAACAATATTAATGATTGGCCACTTTTTGATCCACAAACAGAATTGAGATATACAGTGCCTACCTTCAGAGAAATACCTCGAATAAATGCTCAAAAAACTTCTCATCAATTATCAGAGAGCACAATATTAGGAAAGTAGGTATAAATAATGCATTTTCATTATTTTTTAAAAAAGGGAAAAATGGCTTTCCTCTTGTCTAGATTCACTGCTTTATTGCAAACATTGTCTCATCAAGCCTTGGCCATAGGGTTCATCACCCAGTATTAAAAAATTCTTTCATCTAATCTATTCAAAAAGGTGACATGATAATATATTTTAAACCATGTAACTATTTGCATGGATCAAAAGAAGAATGAAATAAAATGACACGAGTCAGTGTCAGGCGAAGTGTTACTAGTTAAGTAAGCTTTAAATATTGAAAGCCAGTTTTAATATTTCCTTTTAATCTAGAAATATGTCACTTGGTAATTTTTTTCTTTATAACATCACTGTGGTTACGAACAACATTTTCCATGGCTTCATACAGCACTAAGCAGAAAAACCTGCCCTACCCTCTCCCTTGTCATGACTGACGTTGTCGGCTGTCACTTCTCCTGGCAATTAATTTGCCATTTATATTACGGCAGGCTTAAAAAGACCTTTTTGGGGGCGCCTGGGTGGCCCAGTCGGTTAAGTGTTCAACTTTGGCTCTGATCATGATCTTGTGGTTAGTGGGTTCGAGCCCTGCATCAGGCTCTGTGCTGACAGCTCAGAACCTGGAGTCTTCTTCCAATTCTGTCTCTGTCTCCCTTTCCCTCTGTCCCTCCCACTCTCGCATTCTGTCTCTCTCGCTCTCTCAAAAATAGATAAACATTAAACATTTTTTTTAAAAGTAAGACCTTTTTTCAGCTTCCTATTTGCTAGTTTATGGATGATATTTCAATATTGCCTCTATTTGTCTGATCTTTTTTTCCAGGTGAAAATGGCTTTCAATTTTTTTTTTCTTTTTAATCAATAAGTTTAAAAGGAGTTCTCCAGCTCTACTCTGCATAGCGATGATTTGGGGGTGTTGAGGAAATGCAGATTCTGTTTTATCAGATCTAGGCAGGGCCTAAGTTTCTTCATTTCTAACAGACTCTCCTGTGAATACTCAGGCTAATGATCCAAGGACCATACGTTGAATAGCAAGGCACTAAAGAAAGAATACTAGTTTTGAAGAGCAAAGAGGGAAGACAGTTTTTTTTCTTTCTACTTCACTTTAAAAGCTAAAAATTTTCTTTCTCATCTATGTAAGAATAGAGACAAACATGAAACATTTGTTGCCCAGCCATTAGGCAAAATCATGATGGAAAACAAGGTCATAGAGTCAGGCCATTGTACTTAAAGTAGAGGACTATAGTATAGAACGTGTGTATTTCTGTACATTCGATGCCAAGTCATCTAAAGAGGTCGGGGATGTTAACCCAAATAGAACACAAATGTGATAAGTCACTTTACATCTTCCAATAATATAGCCCGTGATAAGGACGGGTGAGGTGCTTTAGGGGGAAACACGCCTGAAAGGGGGATGCTTGTCACCTCTGGGCAATAATGCTGGTGGGGTCAAGGGCAAAGAAACATAATTTTCATTCACAAAGAAATAAAAGATGCAAGCAAGCAAACCACAAAGTCCTGAACTAGGGAGGCAAAAGAAATTAAGGAAAGTATAAAGAAGGAAAATTAATTGAAAGCTATTATTCTACAGTATAGAATCCTATAACACATCCATTGCACCACTTTATAGATGAGGATGGTGAGTCCCCACAGGATTAGTCACCTCATTTATGTAAATGCAGGTAATAACTGGTAGAGATTCAAACCCAATTCCTTCTGACCTTAAAGTCACTTTGTCTACCCTAGTTGTCTCAAAAATAGGATAGGGGTGCCTGGATGGTTCAGTCGGGTGAACCTCCAACTGCAGCTCAGGTCATGATCTCACGGTTGGTGGGTTTGAACCCCGCATCGGGCTTTGTGCTAAAAATTCGGAGCTCCGATTGGGATCCTCTGTCCCCCTCTCTTTGCCCCTCCCCCACTCATGCTCTCTCCCTCTCTGTCTCTCAAAAATAAGCATTCTAAAAAATAGGACAGATAAAAGGACCATGTAGGAGTTAAGGAAGCAGCTGATAGCAACAGTGTTTAAGAAAAAACTGAGAACTCAAGCCACATACAAATTTTGAGCAGTGTTACAGAAAGCCCACTTGAGAAGGGTGGTGAGAAAGAAAGGTGACCATGAAATAAGTCATAAGTAGTAGGAAATGGGTGTGGTATAGTAAATGTTCTGTAAAATGGATAACACACAGTAGTTACTGAGAGTTAATTATACAAGTTTTAGCACTAACTTTTCAGATGTGGGCCATTAGGTATGTTGCCATTCAATCTCAGCAGCTTTATATAAAATATCAGACCAATCCATTCACATTATTGAGGAATTACTATCTACCAGTTACTGTATCAGGGACTGAATTAATGAGACTTTATAAGGGTCATCAAAATATATTTGTGGGAAAAAATGGTTAGCACAGAGGTTTTTGGTGAGATTAAAATAGCTTCACAATGAATGCTTAACAGTAAAGTAATCGAATCATTCAGATCCGTTTATGGATGAAGGATGTTTCTGGATCACAAAAATATCAATATTTCTCTTGTCCCTGACTTATGAGACAAAGACATAAGTTTTATGTACAATACAGCAATATGATTTGGAGAATTAAATTGTAAAGAGAAAGCAACATAAATTTAAGAACGACCAAGGTATCTTACATGAAATTTGTCCCCAGGGACAAATATCTTTCTGCCTCGTTACAGAAATAAGTAAGGCAATAAGCGCTACAATAATGAGAGTTAATCAGCTATGATGACTCCAGCATATAAAGGTGGGCATAGGGGATGACGCCAAAACTAACTTAACACATAAACCGTTCCTAACTATGGCGCTTCAGGAAATATCCGGTGTATTTTGTTGCATTTGCCTGATGGCAGAAAAAGAAAACGAAAACTTGAATTTTACCTTACCTAATTTATTCCTCTAAGGTTTTCACACACACAAAAAGAGAATGTTTCTACCAAAATGAGATGCTTTAAAAGTAAAAAACGTAAGCTGGGGAAGGAGGGCATTTGCAAAAATCCTCCTAGGGTAGAATCCCTGAGGGCCAGGCGGTGCTCAGCTGTCACCCACTCTAATGTGCTCCCGTCTCAGTTCAACAAAGGGTTTTCTTTCTGCTCTCCTAACCTCTATGTGTGTCAGGAGGCAAATTTCAGCCTTATATTCTCCTTCTCTGCTATTTAAATTCTTACCAAAAGTTAATTTGCTTTGAGAACTAATACTCCACAGGAGAGTTTATCTCACAAGGAGCTATTACACTCACCTGCCACTGGAATTTTCAGGAATTAGAGAACAAATACAACTTAGGGATGAATATTTGTGAGGGTAAAGAAGGGTTATTTCCATAATTCTTCCATCTAAAAAAACAACAGACTTTATGAAAAGTTGGATGCAGTATGTTTGCAAACTTTCACATACTGTATGGTATTTCTTCCTTTCTCTTTCTATTTTTTCCTCTGCCATGTACCTAAAATACCCCCAGAGTACCACTGAGTAAACCCTCTAAGACTGCTGTGTGTATCCCATAGTCCCTGATTCGCAAACAGATTGGCAGCCAGTAGCTTACATGTGCTTCTGATTATGTTAATGAATTAGGGGTCAGGCCCTTTGACTCTTCAGTTAAGGCAATCTGAATCCAGTTAAAGGTAAAATTAAACTAAAAAGAGTTTTGGTTACCTCATAATCTCACCCAAAATAGCTCGTTTAATATACAGTGAAATCTGGCATAAATGAGAGTCTCTTCTTTGATCTACGTACAACAAAGCTAGAAAACATAATTTCCTCAACTCGAAGAATGATAATAAAATATATATTTTACTCACTGAAGCAAATGCAATTACTCACATTTTCCACCTAATGCATGGTGGTAAATTCCATTCACAACTTCACAAGGTGAAAATGGTCAAATGCGGACAAACTTGGCTCTGTGTTTCAGTCTGCTCCTTTGAAAGCTCAGAAAGACAGCTGCCTAGTGTTCTACCACCTTATGTTAACACATAACTGTAAGGTGTGGGGCAGGGTACTACTCCCTAGAATAGGTTTCCAGGATAAGCAGGATCCACTTACACATCAAGAGATCAACACTTTGGGGCTATTGGTGGTTCCCAGATTCAATGCAAATGCTTTCTGGGTCAATAGGTTTGAGTGAGCATAAGTGAAAACAGAAACATAAAAGGAAATATAATCTCTAAAAGCTTTGAGTAGTTGATGATATATGCATTGTTCTCTCTCACATTTTTCAAGTCCAAGCCTACCTGTCCAAATCTGTGAGATGAGGGAAGAGAAGGGAATTATGAACACCTTAATTTAGGTCATGAGCATTCAGGTTAAAGCAGATGGCAAGGCCAAGTTCTTTAATAGAATGGGTTCAGGAAAGGGGTGCCTGGGTGGCTCAGTCAGTTGAGTAACTGACTTCAGCTCATGATCTCATGATCTGTGAGTTCGAGCCAAGTGTTGGGCTCTGTGCTGACAGCTCAGGGTCTGGAGCCTGCTTCCAGTTCTGTGTCTCCCTCTCTCTCTGCTCCTCCCCTGCTTGCACTCTGTCTCTGTCTCTCTCTCTCTCTCAAAAAATAAATAAACATTTAAAAAATTTTAAAAAAATCGGTTCAGGAAAGAATTCTCCTACAGGAACATAAATGACAAGGTGTAGAATCAAAATAGAGATCCATATTCAACATAGCATTTTCTTTTGAAGGTTAGACTATCTTTAAAAAGGTAAAGCAGATTAATTTTTCTAATCATGAGGAGTTTGAAATGCTGTACAACAAATTATTATTAAAGTGGATTTCCAGTATAAGTCTACTGGTCAAGATTTATTAAGCACAGCAGTGATCAAAGCATTTTATATGTTTGAAATGTTTAATGCCCACACCAGAGGAGGCCATTGCTATTATTATCCCCATTTCACAGATGAGAAAGCTAGAACAGATTGCACCAGGGCATATAACTGGTAGGAGGAAGAGCCATGGTTTAAACCTAGGCCCATCTGAGAGTCAACATTGGTAACTGTTGACGACACTCTGCTTTCTGAGCATAACAACCTAAATAATTTCTTTACAAGTAGAGGTAGATGAGGTCTTGAAATTAGGTGGTGGTCTTGTCCTAACATCACTCAATTTTGCCATAATGTAGTTCTCAAACAATGTGCAGGTCACCAAGATTAGTTGCAGAAGACGCCATTGGAGCAGAGTGTCCTACGACTGGGGAATAAGAATAGTTTCAGAACTGTGACTAGCTAAGCACTTCTCAATTTACATTTTGCCATGAGAAACTTATTGACACCCGTTGTGGTATCTTTATCCCATGTCAGCTTAGCTAGAACTACATTTCCCAGAATTCCTTTTCCTATAGCTAGGTTCCTGTGGCCATCAGAGAAATTTGTGTGAGATTTGCAAGGCAGAAGTGAAGAAGCAGATACTTTCGTGGTCTAAGTCACCCTAGGGTGGGTGCTATTGCCACTCACTTATGTGATTGCTGATATTGTCACTCATCTTCAGGGTATAGACAGCAGCCAGACTTAAGGGACTTCTTCCTCAACTGCACAGAACGCTGAGCTACACACACATGCACAAGGGGGGCCGGGTGACCCTGCAGATCACCTGCATCGTTGGTACTGTAGGCAGTGAGAGAGAGGCGTGATCCCAGTTTGCCCTCACAGACTCCTGCTATTATTGCTTGGGCCCCTCTACTCTATATCTATCTATCCTCCCAGCTGATGTCCTTGATGACATTAGACTTATCACCAGATGCAGGTATGGCACGTTTATATAGACTGCTCAACCAGAATTGTGTAAAGTTTAATCATTCTCCTAAATTCCTTATTCTATATCTGCTCTTCTGAGTGAACCCTGAACAGTATACCATGTATACCTTGTGGATTACTCTTAGAGAACTTTTGGAATTTGAAGCTATAGATGCTGTCAGTGATAGCCTAATCATGGCGGAAAAGGCAAAGGTGAGAAAACATATTACTTCCTTAAAATTGGAGTGGGTAAAAAGAGTGCAACCAAAGCAAAGGGCATGCAATATAAGCAATTGAATCAAATATATTATTTGCCATTTATAAAGTGGGTTTACTTCCCCCATTGTATCCCTATTCCACATGTTATATGGATTAAGCATGCCATAGTTTTGTTACAGCAGCATGGAATTCCTGAGGTGGAAATTGTCTTGCTCATAGAAAAAAAGAGATAACTATAAATATCATTTATTCAGTGATTTGAACTTGGCTGGCAGACCAGCCTCCATGTGGGTATAACCTACATATTGAATAATAGCAGGAAGGCATTGAATCTGATGCCATAAAGCTAGCTAAATTCCATCTGCAGGGACCCTCAGGAAAAATTAAATTTTATCTAACACCACCTACCCACAAGGAATGAATAGAGCCTGCCTAAGGCAGTTGTGTCCATCCTAGCTGCCAGAATCAAACTATATGTGATGACTAACTAGTTGTGAAGAAAAAAAAAAAAAAACAAAGAAAACACTTCAGAAAGTTAAGAAACTTAATGTATTAAGCACTTTCAACTCTGAAAGGAAATCCACAGCAAATTTCAGTACAGCTCGGCTAACCATATGGCCTGGTTTTCCCTGGACACTGGTCTATGTTTGCTTTACCAGAGTAAACATTCACAAACCCCTTTCATTCTCAAGTATGTCCCAGTTTTGCAAAATTATCTTTTACCCTACTAATAAGCCAATCACATGGAGATTGAGGACCAGATGAAATAATAAAAAAGGCTAATTTGTAAGGAATATTTGTGCATGCCAGGCATTGTCCTATAAGATTTAATGTGTTACTTTATTTGCTCCCAGCAAACACCCTCCCATCATAAGGAAAGTATCACTAGCACCCTCTCTGCTAAGGAATCTGAGGAGCAACATAGGAATCAGCAGGTTGCCAAAGCCCATAACGTTATAAGTTGGAGAGGGGAGCACTTGAAAAGCAGAGGTCTCAATGGCCATGACAATCCATAGCAAGAATCTAAGGCAGTGTGAATCAAGACCCTCCCCAGGCTTACAAAGAATGATCTCCAGTCTCTGTCCCTCCAAAGTGCTTCAGTTTCCCATCACACAAACTGGTATTCTACACCAAAACATGTGATGGTTAATTTTATGTCAGCTTAGCCAGGCTCTGGTGTCCAGTGGTTGGGGGTAAACCCTATTTTACACATTGTGGTGAAGGTATTTTGTAGATGTAATTAACATTTATAATCACCTGACTTTAAGTGAATGGAATTACCCTCCATAATGTGGGTGGGCCTTATCCAATCATTTGAAGGCCTTAAGAGCAAAGCTGTGATTTCCCAGGTAAGAAAGAATTCTGCCTCAGGATGGTACCATACACATCCTCCCTGGGTTTCCAATTTGTTGGCCTACCCTATTGATATGGGGCTCAAGACTGTGACTTCAATCCTTTCCTGAGATTACTGCCAGTTGAGTCTGCCCTATAGATTTTAAACTTACCAGCTCCCACAATTATGTAAGCCAATTTCTTAACATAAATCTCTTTCTCTCTCAATCTTATATAGACAGACTACATACTATTATTTTCCCCACTTTACAGATGAGAAACGGAGATGTTAGTTGTTACAATGTTAAACAATTACATGGTGAGGGAAATGAAATGTTAATTAAAACCTCACAGACTCACTGCTTAGTTACTCAACTATATTGCAACTTAGTGGCACAAAAGCCCCAAAGTCAACAAAGTAGGGTAAAAAAAAGTCAAGGATTTGATGTCAAGACTCTTATTTCAGGTTTTAAAAGCTATGAATTGGGGCGCCTGGGTGGCGCAGTCGGTTAAGCGTCCGACTTCAGCCAGGTCACGATCTCACGGCCCGTGAGTTCGAGCCCCTCGTCGGGCTCTGGGCTGATGGCTCAGAGCCTGGAGCCTGTTTCCGATTCTGTGTCTCCCTCTCTCTCTGCCCCTCCCCCATTCATGCTCTGTCTCTCTCTGTCCCAAAAATAAATAAATGTTGAAAAAAAAATTAAAAAAAAAAAAAAAGCTATGAATTGGGGCACCTGGGTGGGTCAGTCAGTTAAGAGTTCAACTCTTGATTTCTGCTCAGGTCACGATCTCATGGTTCATAGGATGAAGCCCTGCATGAGGCTCTGTGCTGACAGCAAGGAGCCTGCTTGGAATTCCCGCTCTCTCTCTGTCCCTCCCCCACTCATGCACATGCTCTGTGCTCTCTCTCTTTCTCTCTCTCAAAATAAATAAATAAACTTAAAAAAAAGCTACAAGCCTAATGCCCTTGAGCACTTCCCTCTTTTAGTTCCAGATTCTTTATCTATTCAGAAAAGAGATGTCAATGATCTTGATATAAAGATAAAAATATGTCAACATATGAAAATTAAGGCATCATTTTTATTTTGTTATTTTCCAGATGAGAAGTCATATCTTGGGCTTTCTTCCAATAACTACAGCATATCCTGAGATATTGAACATTAAATAGCTCCTGTATCAGAGGAACTTAGCTATAGTACTCAGTTTCCCATCACACAAAAAGGGTTCTCATGGCCCTTTTTCATTTACGAATATTAACCCAGGGAACTCTGGAACATTTTATCAGCATAGCAGCTTTGAGATAGCACCAATGCTTCTCTTAATCCTTCAGATTAGTTTGTGTGTGTGTATGTACGTACATACCCATTTAACATGTTAAAAATTGAGGCTCTGAGAAGTTATGAAGAAAAAAAAAATAAGTAAGGAAAGGAAGAACAGGACCAAATGGGTAAAACAAAGTACAAAAAAACCAAACCCAAACAAACAAACAAAAAGCCTTCAAAAAGCAATAAATATAAAACGAATAAAATGTGAATGTTTAGTAAAACAACAAGCCAGTGAAAAACCAAACTATGTCAGACACAGTGATAGAGCTGGGAAATGAGGAATCTTACCAAACTAAGGAATACCAGTGTCCTTAAAGGGAAAAATTTCCAAGTATTGTTTTTAAAAAATCTTTCACAACATACTGACTGACCGTTCAGAGTATTTTGAATGCATATGAAAGTATATGGTCACAACACCATTCTTGGAGTAAAGATGCAATATAGCTTCCTTACCTAAATAGCTCTGCTTTTTCTTTCTTTCTTTAATTGATTAGCAGTACTGCCTTAAGGTGTATTTACACTCAGCAGGAGGCAAGGTAAGAATCCAGAAGCAAGAATGAGAATAGGAGAAATGAACAGAAAAATCAAAACACAGGGGAAGCCAAAACAAAGAAACAGAGAAGGCAATTTATTTTAGCAATATGGTGAACTGTGGGGGGAAAAAAGAAAAAAGAAGAAAAAAAAAAACAACAGAATGAAACAAAAACCAACATGAATATGGCAACTTGCAGGGACAGAGTCAAGAGAGCTTACTGAGTCACTTTGTGTGAAAGTCGAATCATGACTTTAATAAATTTAAAGCACCAAAGTCCATTTGGCATATCAGCTGTGTATGGCAAATGAAAGTGTCTATTTTGCTTCCATAGGGTCAAGATACCTGGGGGAGAAGATTAGGTAAATGGCTCCAAATGCCAAGGGGGTTGTTAATTTTTTTATTGGTACATTGAGCTAATGCAGTTAACTATATAGATTCAGACTATAGACTCCTATATACCCTCATATCATTGACATTAATAGGGAAAGGGTACATAAAAGATAGATGAGAGTTGAGCTGTGAAAGAAAATTAAGCTTTGTGTCTTTGTTCTCAGGACAGGAGAGAATGATATACTAACTAGTTTCTTCAGTTCATTCTGTAGTAATGTTTTTCAGACCTTAGCTCTTCCCTCCCTTCTCTACTACAAAGGGAGCATATGGCGCCACAGCCTTGCACAAAGAAAAGAAAACATGGTAGTAAATTATCTTAAATACACCTGAACTTATGATATCCAGAGTCAAGCTTTCCCTACATTTTCTTTTTCACATAATTCTAGATTTATTTTGCCATTTAAAAGTTTATTTTGGCCAGAGTCAAAATTTAATTTGTTCTTCAAAGAAACGTAACAATGGAAATACAAAGAGGAAGCTTTTGTTCACTCCCTGGGAGTTCTGAAAAGTAATAATTATAAAATGATAAGATTCTAAATGAAAATGTCACTTCGAAAGGTTGAGGTTGACAGCAGCACAGACCTATGTGAAGGGAAAAAAGTCACATTATATTCATGAACATAAATATAACCAGATGATGTAATTCTACATCTTTTGGTGATTTATTATACAAATGTTTCATAAGTTTGAAATAAAATCCTTTCTAAAAATAAATGTTCATTAGAAGTCCTAGAAAATAACACTTCTTTTGAAGAACAGTACTTATAAGATAGAAGTATTATTATTAAAAGAATGAATAGTAGATCAATAAAATAGTATAAACTAAGAAAATTGATACACACATGTTGAATCAGAGAACAATAATTATTTCAGATATTTTCATTTATTTCAAGTCATGTCATTTGTTTAATAATTTTTTTAAGCTTCTTTATTTTTGAGAGAGACAGAGACAGCGTGAGCTGGGGAGGAGTAGAGAGGGAGAGAGAGAATCCCAAGCAGGCTCCTAGCTGTCAGCACATAGCCCAATGCAGGGCTCGATTTCATGAACCATGAGATCATGACCTGAGCTGAAACCAAGAAGTTGGATGCTTAATGGACTGAGCCACCCAGGCACCCCTCCAGTCATGTCATTTGATCTGTATGGCACAAGTTGATCTGATTCCAGCCACCATACTGTGATTCCATGTATCCCTTGGAAATATACACACAAACACACATGCATACACCACCCATGCCACACAAACATATACAATCACCATCATAATAGAAACAATTTTTTAGTAATTATACAGTTAATTAGAGAGAAGGAACCAGCTTTTGTCAAAGACTATGGCCAGTGGATTTTTTCTTTTCTTACTAGGATTTCTATAATGTTTTCTGTGTGGTGAAGTTAAGCAGGGCTCAGGAGAATATCTAACTCACACAGACATTTTCCAGCTTTACCTTTATAGATTTCTGAAACACCTGTCTCTAAAGTCTTGCATGCCAGAAAAATTGATGGCACAGTCACCTATATGTGTATGCACATGTACAATGCACGCAGGTACACATACACGCAAAAGTTTATGCCTTAGTAACTAAATGTGTCAAGGTGCCTGGGTAGCTCTGTCGGTTAAACGTCCAACTCTTGCTTTCTGCTCAGGTGATAATCTCATTGTTCATGAGATCAAGCCCCACATTGGGCTCTGTGCTGACAGCATGGACCCTGCTTGGGATTCTCTCTCTCCCTTTCCCGTGCTTGCACTGTCACTATCTCCCAATAGTTAAATAAACATTAAAAAAAAAAAAGAAGAAGAAAATAAAATGCGTCCTATCTGTGCACATATGAACTGTAGCCAAACGCCACTGAAGGAGCTCCACAAGCATCACTGAGTACCAGTTCGAAGTATAAGCTGCAGGAGGGCTGCTTCCCTAACACTATCACTGAAACAGCAATGTTTCTTCCAGTGTGGTTAGCTGATAGATTTTCTTTTGTCACGGAAAGACTCATGTTTCTATACATCTCTGTGGTTCTTCTCATCTGTGTACATAACCTTTGATAAATTAAGACGAATACATACATCAAGTTCCTCCCATTTGTCTGCGGTCCTCAGCATATCGGTTACTCTCTACCCTGACAAATGGACTCAACATTTGTTGCAATGGACTATAGAGTACGAGAAATTTTAAGAAGCAATGTGAATGTTGTAGGGGCAAACTTCTTGCTCCTCAAAAGAAAAGACTAGATTACATTGTATGAGGAGTTTGCTCTTCTATAGTTGCACAGTATTCCCTGAAATTCAGGGAGCTACACCAGAGAAGTTTACATACTCGATGATGTCTGCAGGAATTACACGCCATTATTTTAAGAAGGAATTTCATTCTGTAATTTAACCTTGTACACAATTAACTGAATTTTTCAGGTTATGTGATTTTAAAATGTAAACAAATATCCATGATCAAATATAGAGTCCAATGATGATAGAGGAGTACAAGTGGAAAGAATTATTTTTATTAAATATTTGCCCTTTATTGACCCTAGTTTTGCCCCCAAATCAATTGCTCAAACCTGTTTTATGTCTACTTACCAACTAATGAATATCCATAACAGAGCTAGTTAAATTTTAGTTAATATTCTTCCTTGGGATGTAATTCTTTCTTTCTTTCTTTCTTTTTAAAGATTATTTATTTGTTTGTTTATTCATTTTGAGAGAGAGAGAGAGAGAGAGAGAGAGAGCGCGCGCACAAGCTGGGAAGGTGCAGACAGAAGGAGAGACAGAATCCAAAGCAGGCTCTACACCATCAACGCAGAGCCCAATGCGGGGCTCAAAAATTCACGAACCATGAAATCCTGACCTGAGCCGGGATCAAAAGTTGGATGCTTAACCAACTGTGCCACCCAGGCACCCCATTATTTCTTTCATACGGTATTTTCTGAGCTAATTTTGTTTAGGTTGTATTAAATCTACTTTATTCTGGAGAGATAAGAGATTTTTTTTTCCCTTTTGATAGTTTAATATCTTAGATGTTTAGAACTGAAAGGGGCCTCAGTGGTCACCTTATACTGCCTCCTTTCACTGAGGGAAAAGCTGATGACAGGAAATTTGAAGTGATTTCTTTATCCTTAGAGCTAATGAATGACAAAACCGAGCCTAGAGCCTCAATTCAAAAGCTCTTCACATTACTCAACTCTTCCTAAGTTCATTATCTTATTCCTGCACCTAGTAGAAATTAGAAAACTTTCAGAATGTGAAGAATTAGCAGTTAGGTGAATTGTTTAAAAAAAAAAAAAAACAGTTTCCAGTCGGCTCCCTGTGCATGCTGATTAGCTGACATTGGACTACATATTTATCTATTTCTGGTTTTTCTTTTTTTCCATCTCTAGAATGATTATGGTAAGGTTTTATCTCAGTGTCTGGTAAAGAGCAAGTGCCTAATAAATGTAAGCCGTTAGTATAGACAGGTGTTGGAAAACTTTTTCTATAAAAAGCAGGAGTGTAGATATTTTAGACTTTTCAAGCCATTGTAGGGTGAAATCAGCTGTAGACAATAAACAAATGAATGGGCTACGTTTCAATAAAACCTTGTTTACAAAAATAAGCAGTGGGTTAGAGTTGATCCGTGGACCGTTGTTTGTCAATTTGTAGTGCAGTCCGCACCTATCACGTCAGACTTACTAGAATTAACCAAGTGTACAATGGCAAATACGGTATAACCCCTTTATTTGTGTTTTCTGCAGAAACCCATATGGAAAGAGATGGATACCTTGACAGGATACATGCAAAATGTAATGTCACTACTTCTCAAGGATGTATTCAATTGTGTTTTATGGTTGTCTATTCAACCTGTCAAGACAAATAAACAAGGAACAGAAGTTCATATATTTAACCAACTACAGATGCAAATATGGACCTCACTGAAAATTCTATGCATGTGGTTAGTCATAGACTTAGCATAGATAGCTGTAATAATTGACACATGTTCTGTAGACTGGGTTATTTCGTCTCTGTTTCTGTTGACAGAAGTGTGGTTCAAATGAGTGATCCTCTGGTGCATGTCATGGTATGGAAGAGAGTTAAAATGAAGTTGGGTCAAAAATGCCGCCTTGCAACTCGAAGCCACATGCAATAATCAACACTTTTACCATTATACCAAATCATCACATGGATAAGTATGTAAAGAATTCTAAGGAAAGTATACTCAACTGTCCACAATCCATCCATCTTTCCTTTAGAAAAGACAACACTGACTACCCTTTGGGAAGATTCCTTTTGTCTACTGTTACTACTGTGGTATGGATACAGTTAGCATATATCCTGATTGGCTTAAGCCAATCACTGAGGTGCATTCCCCAGCCACAGGCATTGGTTCAAATATCTGTAGGTTCAAAGTCAGAGGGATTATGACAGTGGGGAGTTTTCTGAGATGCCTGAGAGGGAAGCAGGTGTCTTTCTTCTTGAAAGAATATAAGGGATGGAATTGCTGCCATCCATAATCTTCCTTCTGCATGATGTGGGAATAATGAGGGCCGTAGATGTCACCCCTGTATTTAGGCAATAGGGTATGCATTGTATGTAGAAACTTAAAATTAATACTGAAAGCTACTAAAAGAGTGATTTTTATTTTCACAATTTGCAGCAATTCTGAACAGTGGCAATGAGGGTACCTTCCCATTGATGGTAGACAGCTTCGCTTGTGCTCCCTTCTCCCCACCCCACTTTCTTGGCACCCACTGCTTCTTCCATACAGAGCCTGAGACTTCTACACCAAGGCCAACAATAAAAGAATTCTACCTGATATCCCAAAGTTCCTATTCTGGCCATGCCAAAAATCAGCCTTGCCTATGGATGTTCTGTTGCATGAGAACCAAAATTTCTTTTCTACTAAAGCCAGTCCGGGTCCTATTTTCAAATACATGAATCCAAATGGTTTTTGTTTCTTATTTTAAATCAAAAATTTCAGGTATCAAATGTATTGATATGTGATATGATTTAATGATCATTAATTAACCACTCATAACCTCATTTTCTGGTGTTTATATATAGTGATTACTAGAAAACCAGAATTTCAGGTATAAAACACATGATTATGACTTTCATTAGGAATGTCTTATTGTTATTTCCTGGAATATTGTTCTTATATGTTAAGGTTCCTTTAATCTTAAGAAACTACATACCTAAATAGTTATTTTTAATCCATTGCATCTCATTGGACAACAAACTGCTCCAAAACAAACATATGCACATACATTCAACTAATAATGCTTATATATACGCATATATGCATATGTACACATACACACATTGATACGTAGAGGGTCCTGACTTTTAATCAGAATCTATAAACTTTTCTAAGACCACTATAAACTTTCCTTTATGCTAGATACAAAATATCCTTCAAATGAAATTATGTTATTATCTTGTTTTGTCCAGGTATCAAATACAGAAGTGTGTTCCGTTTTGATTTTAAGCTTAAATTGCTGTGGGTATTATTGGGGAAAAAATCTGATAATAATTCTCTGTAACCTGTAAAACTTGTTCTTAATGACCTAACTAACCTCAGTAGAGGGGGAAGAGTGAGAGATGGTCTTCCCCACCCCCCTGCCCCATCACATTAGAGCATCAGTCATCTGATTGTTATCTTCATCCTGATGAAGCTTGATTTTAAGTTTCCCTTTAATTCCTGCCTGATGCATGACTATCAGCACATGCCTTTTGCCCAATATTTGACTTTCTCCAAAATATATATATCAACAATTAATAGTCCTCTCAAAGCACTATGAAATTAGCTTGCTGATTATGTGATTTAATTGCTACAGTGGTCAGACCAGGTCATGAACACTGCATC
Organism: Prionailurus bengalensis; assembly: GCF_016509475.1. Lineage (NCBI taxonomy): Eukaryota > Metazoa > Chordata > Mammalia > Carnivora > Felidae > Prionailurus > Prionailurus bengalensis. The sequence continues at coordinate 137,241,026 of NC_057345.1, read as the reverse complement.
TTCATAGGACAATCTGATAAAAAGTAAGTGCAGAAAAAGTGCAGAAAAGAGGGAAAGTGGCAATCAAAACTAGAAAGAGAGGATCTACATTTTTAGAAAGTCTGAAATGAACAAGTAACTTCACATATATCCTAATATTTCTACTATTGATTAGTAGTATTGAGATTGTATAACAAAGATGGTACATCAAAAACTGTATTTTATTATTTTTCAATGTTTATTTATTTTGGGGGGGAAGCACATGGATGGGGAGGGGCAGATAGAAGGAGAGAGAGAGAATCATAAGAGAGAGAGAGATTCCACACTGTCTGCTCAAGCCCAATGCAGGGCTTGATCTCATGAAGCTTGAGATCATGACCTGAGCTGAAATCACTAGTCAGACCCTTAACCAACTAAACCACCCAGGTTCCCTTAAAAACTGTATTGTAATTCAAAACTATAACAGCAAAGCTTCTATGAAGCTCTTCATGTGCCAAGAACTCTTCTAAGCACTCACATATATTAACTAAATAATTTACTGAAAGGGAAATACCATTATCATCCTTGTTGCCTTTAAAAAGATGAGAACACAGGCATAAAGAGTTCAAATAATCTGTACAAACTTCAGAGCTAGTAAGTGGCAGAGTTAGCATTTGAACTAAGGCAATCTGGCTAGATACTAAAGTACATAAAAATCATGTTGTTTCTGAGTAAATATCTCAGGATTACACACAGATACAATTGCATTCAAGCAGAGTCTATTGGGGTTCTTGTTTTAGGTAAAGTGGTGTAGATACCCTGACTATGACATAGACTGGAACTATAAAACCTAAACAGAATGTATGGAACTACTATTTGGTAATTCTATAAAGTAAAGAGTACTGGGAACTTTAGGGGGACAATTGAAATATCAAAGAATGGACAGTGAGTTTGCCATTTCATTTTTCCCTCTGGTATCCCCCAACCTGATCTCAACGCAGTCCAAAAACAGAAGTGAGCACTAGGCTGTAAACAGGGAGAGTTCCTGGAGAAGGCTTCTGGTTCTAGTTTGAAAAGTAGGAAAGGAAGGGCAGCCTAACACTCAGAAGAGTGTACATATCCCTCGATTTTGTTTTGTTTTGTCTTTTCTTTCCTCCATTTAAAAGAAAAATCATCATTTTATTGTGTACTAGCCCCAAGATATCCAGTGATGACAGTAACAGTGGCAGTGAGGGAGACCAGTGGGGCTGCAAGTCAGAAGGAGGCCAATCTTCCTCTCTGTTTAAAGTACCTGTGATTCCAAGGAGGTAGCAAACCTCTGATGCTTTCAGTTCCTCTCTCTTTCTCTCTCTTTCTTTCTCTCTCTCTCCTCTTGCTTCTTGGTCCCAGATGTGGACATGGCCCTGAATTAGCACAGTAGAACAGGACAAGCAAATCCCCAGATCACTGGTCAGAGGATCAAACAGAGGACCCCAAACACCTAGAGAGTACTGGGGAGATCAGCATGAGGGAGAATTTCAGAAAAGCAACCCTGTAAAGTTCTTTATAAACCCCCGGGCTCATCTCCAAACTATACACAAATGGACTGAATTCTAGTTAGCATTAAAAAAAAATATCTGAGAAGTCAGTTAACAGCCAGAGATCATGCCCAGACTGGCCAATGGGTGGCAAACACTTGAGACAAATTCAAACAGAATTTGAAAAGATTTGAAAACTATACTGGAATTGGCCCATAGTAGGGAGTTTGGAACTTGTAGCCTTAAACTAACCATATCAACTTCTTTTTTAAAAAAAAATAAGTATTGTCCATAAGATTTAAATAAGGCCCAGAGATTTGTAACATAATAGTTGAAGGATCCAGTTACAATCCATAATCACTCGGCATGCAGAAGACACAGGACACTCTCTGTTCATATAGGAAAAGATAATAATGTTGAGATGAAACAAATTTTGGAATTAAGCTACAAAAGTTAAAAAAAAAGAAAAAAACCTACTATAAGGGCACCTGGGTGGCTCAGTTGGTTAAGCATCTGATTTTTTGGCTCAAGTCATGATCTCATGGTTCCTGAGTTAGAGCCCTGCATCAGGCTCTCTGCTGTCATCACAAGGCCTGCTTCAGATCCTCTGTCTCCCTCTCTCTGCCCCTGCTCTCTCTCTTGAAAATAAATAAACATTAAAAATATATTAAAAGAACTACTATAAAAGTACTCTGATAAACTCCCATTGCAGATATTTTGAAGTCAATGGGACAATAGAAAACCTCAGAAATAAGTACCTATCTATCTATTTATCAATCTATATATCTATACATAAATAAAAGGTATAAATCTCAGAATTAATTAGAGATAAGTCAGTGAACTTGATATATCAGTAGCAATTATCCAGTATGAACAAATGGGAAATAAAACATGGAAAAAAGTTGCATAATTCCTGAAAAAAGTCATTCATGTCATCAGAATCCCAGAAAAGAGGGAAAAAAAGAATGTGATGCTAAAAAATTATTTAAAGAAATAATGGTTAAATATTTCAAAGTTTAGTATAAGACTTTACTTTCAAAGTTTAGTATAGATACCAGAAGCTAACAAAAGCCTAAACATGACAGAGACAAGGAAATATATTCCCAGAACCATAATAAAACTGCTAAAACTGAAGACTAACAAAAAATATTGAAAATAGAGAAAAATGACATTATCCATAGAGGGAACAACAATACAAATAATTATGGGTTTCTCATTGGAAACCATGAAAGCCAGAAAGAAATGAAACAATCTTTTTAAAGTGCAAAAAACAAAGGACAACTGTCAACTGAGAATTCTGTAGCCAGCAAAATACCATTCATGAAGGAAGATAAAATAAGTCCTTCTCAGATAAAGGAAAGCTAAGCCTGCCCTTAAAGTATTGGTAAATAAAATATTGACCAATTTGTGTAAATTGACCTTTACACAGAAGGAAAATGATAACGGAAGAGAATCTGGAACATCAAGCAAAGCAAATCTCACAAATAGTAAGATTCCAGGTAATTTAATATACTGCTTTTCTCTTAAATTTTTAATAAGACATTTGATCATTGATAGTGTGTGTGTGTGTGTGTGTGTGTGTGTGTGTGTGTGATAACATGAAGGAACAGAGAAAATGAAATCTATATTGTAATAAGTTTTGTGTATTCAATTTGAGGTGAGTGTAGAACTGAACACATACCCACATAGATGCAAATATACAAAGAGACTTACTAAAAAAAAAAAAAAAGAAAGAAAAGAAATTGCACTACTATATAATGTTTAAATAGCATGCAAAAAAAAAAAAAAAAAAAAAAAACCTCCAAACAGGAACAGGGGAAAGTTTCAGAATACAGAAGAAACATTTAGAAAACAAATAATACAATGGTAGCTTTAATTTCAAATATATTAATAATAAATGTAAATGTTTCAAACAAACCAATTAAAAGATAGGGACCATCAGAATGGATTAAAAGTCATGGGTTAAAAATATGCAATCTATGCAATCTACATCAAATTTTCTTTGAATATAATGATATACGTTGGGTAAACATAAAAAGATGGATGAAATTATGCCATACAAATACTAAAAAAAGAGAGAGAGAGAGAGAGAGAGAAAGAAAAAAGAAAAAGGCTAAAGGTGATATCAGTAAAAATGGCAAAATAAAGACCTCTAAAAATTATCCTTTCCATAAAAGCAATAAGGGAAGTGACAAAACAGAAATAATTAACTTTTCAAAATGCTACAAATTAGCCAAAAGTTGCAGCAGTTCAGGGAGTATTTATTCAAGAAAAATGGCTGAATCTCATTGAGAACAGCAAGCTTTGTGGTGTTTTAACTTGCTCTATTACCAATCACCTCTCTCCAGCTTGGCGGTTGTCTTGAAAGCTGACAGCTGCAATCACAATGAAAACCAGCATCCTGGCAAACACTGAGGAGGGAGAAATGGGCTGGAGCTCTTTCCAAACCTCATTCCCAGAAAATGTCATAATTTGACCTGTCAGGTGATATCCTGGAAGTCCCCACTTGCAAGGCTGTTTTTATTTGACCTGACTCAGATTTCCCATTGCAAACTGCCTTTTCTCCAGGGGCATTTATTGAAAGCAATTAGATGCAATTTATGGAATGCATGGCTATCTGAGGAAGTGGATAACAGTTGGAGCACACAAGAAGCTACCCAAAAAGGCTTTAAAGAAAAAACTGGAGAATGAGATGACCATAGTGGCTTTGAAGCTCCAACAGATTCATGGAATCTAGAAGCCCACATGCAAGAATAGGAGTACATGCTCAGGTCTAAATGCACCTGCAGAAAAGATCTGAGAAGGCCCTAAGCCCTCACCGTGAGTTAACCTGGAGGCTCTGCTCAAGCAGGAAGTGAACACATATCAAAATTAAGCTTTTGAAAGACAAAGACAAAGAGAGAACTTGGAAAGCAAGAAGAGAGAAGCAATTCAATGCTTACACGCCACCGGGGTTAATTCCCTAAGAAGATATAGCAGTTCTAAATGTGTACGTTTGTAACAACAGACCTTCAAAACACATGAAGTAATGACGTACAGCACTGAAAGAAGAGATAGAAATATCTACAATTATAGAGGCATCAGTATTGCTGTATTATTTTCCTAGGGTCACCATAACAAAGTACCACAAACTGGGTGGTTTAAACAACAGGAATGAATTGTCTCACAATTCTGGAGTCTAGAGGTCTAAGATCAAGGAGCCAGCAGGTATGGCTTCTTCTGTTGGCTGTAAGGAAAATTTTGTTTCATGACTCTTTTCTAAGCTTCTTTTAGTTTGCTGGCAGTCTTTGGCACCCCTTGGTCTCCATTCTCTTCACATGGCATTGTCTCTGTGTATATGTCCAAATTTCTCCTATTTATAAGAATACTGTTCACATTGGATTAGGGTTGAATCCTATCCTGTATGACATCATCTGAACTAATTACATCTGCAATGGCCCTGTTTCTGAATAAAATCATACTCTGTAGTATGGGGGGTTAGAACTCCAACATAGCATTTTGGTGGGACACAATGGAACCCATAATAATTCCTGTCTAGGCAACAGATAAAAATAGTAAACAGAAACTCAGAAAAGGATACATAATAACTGAATGGAAGCATCAACCAACTGGATCTAATGAGCATCTATAGAATATTCTTTTTAACAGCAGAATAGATACACACAACACACACACACACACACACACACACATTTATAGATACATATGAAGAATTAACCAAGATAAACCTTGTCTTGGGTAATTAAAAAAATAATAATCCATGGGTTAAAGAGAAAAAATTAAAACTATTTTGAACCAAAAGAATATGGAAAAATAACATAGAATTCTGTGAAGCTGATGAAACAAAGTTTGGGAGAAAGTTTGTAGTAGTGAATATTTTCTTCATAAAAAGAACACTGATCTCATGTTAATTATGTAGGCTTCTATGTAAAGAAACCAGAAAAAGAGGAGCAAAACAAACATAAATTAAGTAGATGAGAAATAATAGTAAGATAAAACTTGCCTGTTAGAAAAAGATAAATCTCCAGCGATATTGACAATGAAAAAAAGAGAGCAGATACAATTCACCTGTTTCAAAAATGAAAGAGATATCATTACCATATCCACAACAGAAATTAAAGGAAAATAAGAAACTACTGTGAAAAACTCTAAAGATATAAATACATCAACTTTGGTAAGATTTACTAATTTCTCAAAACACACAATTTACAAAAAAACTCAAAGAGTATGAAATAGGTAACTGTAATATTTCCAGAACTATTACCAAAATTATATTTATAATTTAAAACTTTCCAGAAACACTATCACCAGGCCTAAATAATTTAGCTGGTAAATCCTACCAGATTTTAAAGAAGAAATAACACCAATTCTATACAACCACTTCCAGAAAATAAAAGAAAGAACATTTCCCAACCTATTTTATGAAGTGTCATTACCCTGATACACAAATCAGATAAAAACAGTTAAAAAAATTATAAAACAATCCCTCATAAACATCAGGACATGACCAAATGAAGTTTATCCTTGTAATGCAAGGCTGATTAAATACTCAGATAATCAATGTAACCCACCATGTTAATAGTCTAAATTATACAGCCTAAATGATCCTATCAATTGGTGCAGGAAAAATATTTTTATAATTCGTTATCCTTTTATGATAAACACTCTCAGCAAATTAAGAGTAGAAGAGAATACTCAATTTGATAAAGGACATCTACAAAAAACTTACAGGTAATATCTTCCTTAAAGATGAATGTTTCCTTGCTAAGATCAGGAACAGGCAAAAATGTTCTCTACTCTCTCTACTCCTATCCAACATCATATTAGAAGTCACAGTTGGTGTTAGAAGAAATAACATTATGGCTACATGTAAAATTATAAGAAAACCACAAAAATATTCCTTGAAATAATATATGAATTAGAATATTTGTAGGATATAAGATCAACACAGCAAAAATCAAGTAAATTGCTATATATGAAGAAATTTACAATTGAAAAACCCAATTTAAATGATCAATTCTCAAAATATTATTATTAATTTATCAATATAACAAAATATATACAGGATCTGTGGCTGAAAACTGTAATACTTGAAATACATCAAATAAAATTTAAATAAATTAAGAGATATATAATGTTAATGGATTCAAAGATTCAGTGTAGTAATAATGCCAATTTTCCCCGAGTAATTTATAGATTTCATGCAATTCCATTTAGAACCATAAAACAATGATAGATATAGATATATAGATATAGATAAAATTGATATATATATATATAATGTTAATATGAGATATACATATAAAATATGTATATATAAAACAATGTTTACTGAATGAAAACATAAACAATAGACTGGGAGAAAATATTTACAAATCACATATTCATCAAAGGACTTTTATCCATAATAATAAAGCTGAAATGTAGAATACAAACAACTTAATTTAAAACTAGGCAAGGGGCGCCTGGGTGGCTCAGTTGGTTAAGTGTCTAACTTTGGCTCAGGTCATGGTTCCAGTTTGTGGGTTTGAGCCCCTCATCGGGCTCTATGCTGACAGCTCAGAGCCTGGAGCCTGCTTTGGATTCTGTCTCTGTCTCTGTCTCTCTCTCTCTCTCTGCCCCTCCCCCACTCACACTCTGTATCTCTCTGTGTCTCAAAAATGAATAAACATTAAAAAAAATTTTAAATAAGAAAAACTGGGCAAGATACTTCAACAGGTCCTTTAGCAAAGAGAATATGCACATTAAAAACACATATAGAAAATAATGTTCAATATTATCAGTCATTAGGAAAATACAAATTAAAACCACAATAAGATACAGCTACCCACACCTATTATAATAACTAAATTCAAAAAATGTACTGGTAGTGTTAATAAGGATATAGAGAAACAAGAACTCATTTATTGCTAATGGGAAAGTGAAATGCTTTCCAGGAAATGCCCCAGAAAATGGTTTGACAGTAAACATTCACTTCTCATATGACCCACCAAACCCCTAGAGAAATAAAACTTTATGTACCCACAAAAAAACTGTACACAAATATGTATAGCAGTTCTATTCATAATCACCCCAAACTGGAAGAGACCAAATATCTTTCATCAGGGGAAGAGATAAACAAAATATGGAATAATCATACAATGAAAAGGAAAAAATAATTGATGTAGTAACCAGGGTAGCTCTCAAAGTTGGTATGCTGAGTGAAGGAAACCAATATCAAATGTTACATACTATACGATTCCATTCTTGAAAAATCCAACTATAGAGATACAGAGGGAACAGATCAGGGGTACTAAGGGTTGAGAGGGGTTGAGTTTGACTATTAAAGAAAGGATGAGGGAGTTTGGGGTACTGCTAGAACTGCTCTGTGTCCTGATTGTACTGGTGGTTAAATAAAATCTATACACACATTAAAATTCACAGAACTATGCACCAATAAAAAATCAATTTTTATGTATGATAATAAAAGGCATATTAAATAATTAAAAGGGCTATGATCTATTCCCAAAGGAAAGAAGAAGTTTCTTGCACCAAAATGAGACACTACTTAAAAAACCAAAATACATATGTGTACCTTGCAGATTGTTCCATAAGTTTCAGCTCTGGGTGATGAATCAGCTATTAGGTCGCAAACACATTCTATAGCAATAACATTGAGAACTCCCCTGTTAGGTAGAGACCCACACGCACACATAAGCATGCACGGTCAATCATACAATATCCTATGATTCCTAATCCTGGCTTTCTCATCTGCACTAATTGGAAGAGCCATAAGACTAATATTAGTACTATAGACGCGTGGACTGTACCATCTGTTCTGTATACCTTTCAGCAGAATTTCTTCACTCTGCTCATGCTGTCATAACTTCTCAAATCATTTGGGGGAGACTATAACATCTTCTGACTTCAGAAACTTCTTTTAAAAAGTCAAAAAAAGATTTGTGAACATAATTTTAAAGGAATTGGTAAGATTTCAAGCATAGTTCCACATATACTTCAGTGAAATCAATGAGGAAAATATATAGTCCAGTCAGGGTTGCCAGATTTAGCAAATAAAAATCTTATATTTTATCTGGGAACTGTAAGTCCAGGGGCTAACTTTATGTGTCAACTTGAGTGGGCTACAAGTGACCAGATTAAGCATTGTTTCTTGGTGTATCTGTGAGGGTGTTTCTGGATGAGATTAGCATTTGAATTGGTGAATTCAGGAAAGTAGATTTCCCTCCCCAATATGGTTGGACATCATCTCATCTGTTGTGGGCCTGAATAGAAAAAAAAGGTGGAGTGAGGAGGAATTCATCTCTTTTCTTTGTGCCTTATCATCTCACCTTCTCTTGTCTGGGATCCACCTCATCTGTTTGCTGGTTCTTAGTCCCTTAGACTGGGGCTGAATTACATCACCAGCTTTCCTGGGTCTCCAGCTTGCAGATGGCAGATCATAGGATTTGTCCACCTCCAGAGTCACATGACTCAGTTCCTCATGATAAACGAATAAATGAATGACTGAATGAATGCCTCCTATGGGTTTTGTTTCCCTGACTAATACAATGTGTGTGTGTATACTATAACTGTTTCATTTAATATATGAGAAAAATAAGGTCTAGAAATGTTATGAACATTTTCTAAATTAAGCCATGAGTTCAGATCTTTTTTCAAATTTAATTACCCTGAGCCAGAATCAAAAATTCAAATCAGGAGCACCTGGGTGACTCAGTTGGTTAAGCATCTGACTCTTGATCTCAGCTCAGGTCTTGATCTCAATGTCATAGTTTGAGCCCAGTGTTAGGCTCCAGGCTGTGTGTGGAGACTATTTAAAAAAGAAAAAAATACAATAAAAAAAATTTCCAGCAACCTTTCTTTTTTTCTTTATTCTATAACATATTCCCACCTATTTTCTATTTAAACTCAGTATTCTTTCTCCCTGAAGTATTTCACAGACTGGATTCTTCAGTGTCCAATGAGCACATTTATTATGTCTTAATATTTGTTCTTTGTGAATTTATAAATCTGTTACTGAATCATTTGATACTAATATGCCTCAGGTTTTTTTCTTGAGTGCATACTATTTTCAGAAAAGATTATAAGCTTCTTGAAGACAGAAATTAAACTGTACGTGGTTTGGTTATCCCTCTGTATGTAGCATATGGCCTTGTAGATATTATATATCAAAAGCACCCAATAGTGCTTGTCAATTTCAAACTTACTTCTGTAATGATGAAATTTGCCTGAAATGAATTCCAGAAAAAGGCATTTTTAAAAAATACATATGTGAAAATAAGCCATGTAGGTAATATATTGTTACATTTGTCTTAAAATAAGCCTTAGGCATTCTCCCACACTTTTCTCACCATTATCTCCATCTGTAATAATAAAACATATCTTCTGATTACAGCTATTTCTGTTATCTCAAGCCTGAATCTAATTTATTTGCTATTCAACCTTACTTTTCCTCTGTTACAAGATTTGTTTTTCCTGTAATGCAATCCAAAGTTTTGATTTAAAAGGTAGAAAACATTTTTTTTCCCAAAGACATGGTATTTTAAACTGAAAGGTAAAATAAATTTAAAGTAGATGGGGAGTAATTCACAACAAAAACATCAAACAAATTTTCATTTGAATCCAATAATTTTTATTTAAATGTGTTTTGGGATAGATGAGTCCTTTGGGGAAACACAGCAATATATACGTTGCCAACAAGTAGAAATCTCAAAAATACTTTCATAACAGAACTTTTGAAATAGTTATTTTTCAGAGAGCAAAGAATTTCTTAGAAAGCTTGTGGTATTTCTAAAGTTGCATTGTATTTCCAAAGCTTTGAAATATGATGTTCCTTCTATGACATCGTCATTAAAATTTAAAAGGCTAATTTAGAAACCATGAAACTATCAGGTAGACTTTCTTAGAGACTTGTTCCCTGGACACTGTCATTTGCTGGTTTACTTATTAGTAGAAACATAACTTTAATTTGTTATTCTCACATACATGCTAATACCACATACATGGCAATAAATCATGCTGTTTCCCCACTTACATTTTACCCAGAGGGCAATTTCTCAACTTCTACTTTTCCCCCAATTGTTATATTGCTATTCCTTCTCTACATACAATACAATCTTGATTGCTGGTTTAAATCCCCTGGTGAAATAATCATACTATGGGGTAGATACACTAACCTCTGAAATTTGAACACTAATGACTTTCTTTGCTATTTTCAACTTTACAAAAAGATAGATTAAGTTAATCTCTGAAAAGTTAAATGATGTGTCATTAAGGGCATTCAAAAACACAAGTCAGTGTCCTAAATCAGAGATTTAGGAATTAAATGCATGGCAGAGAGGTTATTTTTTAATCCTCATGAGAATTATTAATTTGATTCCCAGCCATATACTGGGCATCCAAGTAGGTGATATACTCATTGTCTATTTTGAGAAAATATTGAATTTGACTCATTTTTCTTCTACTTTTTAGAAAGTACATAAATCAGAAACAACAGTATGAAAAAGCTTTGTGGAACTTTTTTTTTTCATGAGCCCCTTTACCCCTTGCCAAGCTTTTTAATGTTTTTTTTTTATTTTTATTTTTTTGTCATCATGGTCCTTTGGCATGTTAAAGTTTCTTTTTGAGAGTAATGCTGAATTGCATTTGTTTATCCCAATAAATTGTTAAACCTGCATAAGGAATCAAATCTACAAAATTAGCAAGAGATCTTTTTCTCCTAAATTACCAACTGATCTATCTAAACTGTTTTCCCTAGAGAGAGTGGGGTTGAACTTTTACCTTAAATAACTGTTCTAAAACCTCAGTACACTCACTTAAAATAACTCTGAATTAGGAAAATAGCCAAAGGCACAAGAAAGTACTTCACAGACTTAGAAAATTAATCTCATTTAGCAAAAAGAGAGGGGGGGGGGGAAGCAAATTGAACAACAAGAAAAGAAGGACTAAAGTGTACACATATGAGCTGCACTTTCACCAGAATCCTCCCTTTTTTTGTGTTGCATAATTTTGGAAAACAAGCAACGGCTTGTGCTCGCCATGTTCATTCTTTCTTCTCCCGTTCTCTTCTGAATTATTTGACTCAGAATTATCTTTTTTTCTATCACTATTCACTTCTGTCCATTTTGAATTTAAGGATTTTCCTACACTGATCTTATTGCCACAGGCTCTGAGACAAGATAGCCCCTTTCTATCCCTAAACTTACCATAAATCCTCTCTCTAGAGAGTTTCCTGTTAAAAAGGAATTGTGATGTAACTACTAGAAAAATCCCTTCGGAATGTAGGAGTCTATTTACTACTTCCTGCAAGCATGTGTTTTTGTGGCTGGATATCTTTTCTGGAGATGGGAATTTAATATTCATATACTGAGCTGCCAATCTCAAAGAAATAATTGAAAATCCTGGAATCAAATACTCCAACATAATCTTTTCAAATGTCAAAGGTGCAAAAGCCTTCTCAGTGAGGACAACTAGCCAACTACCCCCTGTCTGTTGGTACTTAGTGATTTTGGGGGACAAGAAACTGTATAAAATATGAGTATTACTTCCTTTTTAGATCATAAGTCAGTAGCATAAGGGTAACACAGTTTGAAAAACCAAACATAAGTATCATTTCCTCTCTATAAGAAAGCTAACTTTCAAGAGAATATTGACTGTCAATTAACCTAAGCTGAAGGAGCTATAAAATGAAACAAACAAACAAACAAAAACCAAAAAACATTCTAGGAAAGATGCTAGATATCAATCAACCAATCCAACTAGGGAATATATGTAAATATCTATGTAAATCTCCGTACCTTTATCTCTATTTTCATCCTGAGATGTAAATAGAAATATTGATGGAGTCCACTGGAGAGACAGAAATCAAATCAGTTATTACAATAGAGAAATTTTTCTGTAAAATATGGTTGACCAGCTATAAAATTATTAACCAAATAACTGAAAAGCCAAAAAGAGCACATGAAGGTAGCACAGTGGCAACAACTGCAGGAAGTGGCTAGCACCCTGCCATAGACTGAATTGTGCCTCCCTCTAAAATCCATACGCTGAAACCTAATCCCCAGTGTGATAGTATCTGGAGGTGGGACTTCTGGGAGGTAATTAGGTCATCAGAATAGAGACTTCATGAATAGGATCACTGTCCTGATAAAGAAGGTTTCAAGGAGCTCCCTTGTCCCTTCAGCCATGTAAGGGCACGATGAGGAGATGGCTATGAACCAGGAAGTAGGACCTCACCAGACATCAAATCTTCCAGCACCTTACTCTTGGACTTCCCAGGCCCCAGAATGGGGAGAACGTAATTTCTATTATTGGTAAGTCATCTTGTCTAAGATGTCTAAGATTTTGTTAAAGTAGCTAACAAACTAAGACACATCCTTAACATGCGAAAGCACCACAATGGCAAAGAAATCAGAAGGATTTTCAAAGGCTAAATAAAAGGGTTTGTGAGAAAAAAAGTTGCATTTTTCTATAAACTTTTTGATACTGTCTTGCTTCTGATGTATGTACCTTTTTAAAAAGTAAAAGAAAAATGGATCTCTTTTTTCTTTCTTTTCTTTCTGTTCCCATGATCATGAACCAGCAACACTTCATCCTGGCAGTTTCTTCCAATATCAGCAGCTGAATCCAGTGTTTCTGACATAATTAAAGTTAAGGTCCTTCACTGGATTTTAGCGAGGGGATACAGGCAATTAAAAGGCCAAAAAACTAGCAAGGATAATATCAGAGATAAGTGGTATGAAGCAAATGAAACGGGAATGGCATAAATAGTAATCACAGAAGAAATGTCATACAGATTGATTCTGAGAGGCCTCCTCAAAGAGGCAACATTTGATGTAAATGAGGAGAAAAAGTCAGCCATACAAAGAGTATTTCAGGCAAATGAATAATGAGTGTAAAGGCTAAGACCTGGAGATGGAAATTTCCAGACATTTTCAAAGATCAGTGTGGAGAGGGCCAGTATGGCTACTGTGGATTCAGCAAGGGGAACAGACTAGAAGATGATGTTAGACCGGTGGGCAAGAACAGGTTCTGTGGGGCCATGTAGGGCCCTGATGTGCACTATAACAAGCCATGGTTCTAGTTTTATGGCACTGGGGAGGAGGGGTGGATCAGAGAAGGTTTTAACAAATGGAGGGATATAATCAAATTTAGCTTTGTTTTTATTTTTAATTTTTTTATATTTAAAACATTTTTAATGTTTATTTTTCAGAGAGAAAGAGAGAGACAGGGCACGAGCAGGGGAGGGACAGAGAGAGGGGGAGATACAGGCTCCAGTCTCTGAACTGTCAGCACAGAGACCCATGTGGGGCTCAAATTCAGGAGCCATGAGATCATGACCGGAGCGGAAGTTGGACGCTTAACTGACTGAGCCACCCAGGCATCCCTCAAATTTAGTTTTTAATATTTAAAACCAACCTGTCCATTAATACTCCTTCTGTGTTTTCCATGTTCATATATAATGTGCATAGTCTGGTGGGCACATGCATTTGGGTTCATAAGAGCCCAGAGTTAGTGGACTGGAACTCGTATTTAATGCCATTGAAGCAGAATTGCCATGGTGCTCCTCAAACAGAAGAGCTCTCTATTTTCAGAACTCACTCCAAGAAGGAAGTGATTCTTGTTTCTAAAGTGTACTCTGTCCCAAAGTACAAATGAATTCAGAATTTGATGACAATACAAACATCGCTGGAGAGGATTCCTATTCTGAAAAGTTAGAATTATAGCATCATACAATCAATTTCAATAATATATCAGGTGGAAGTTAAGCCATCCCTAAAAGGCAGTAATAAAGTAAATTTGGAGAAATTGCATTAGTAACAAGAGACTCTGAAGCAAAGAGAATACAGCATAGCACAATATCATAAATAGCAAAAGAATAAAACAGGATCACAAGAAAATGATTCAAAAAATCGTGGTCATTCCCTTACAGCCCTGTGGATTAAGGGTGATTGCCAACAGTTTATCCATTTTACCTGGCAGAACTGGAAGGCTAATATATGAATCATCTTTGTATCTTTATACTGAGTTTTATGCATTCATTCCTTCAACAAATATTTACTAAACTCTTTCAATGTGCCGGGACTAATCTGGGTCCTAAGAAGATGGAGGTGAAAAAGATAGTAAAAATATCTACATTCATGAAGACTCTAGTTTGGCATGTCTTACTTAGAGCAAACTAAATTGAGAAGTTGGGTTCTCCTAACATATTGTGAGATAAGTCGTTCTCAATTAACCCTTTTGCATTTTTCCGAAAGTTCTAAGTTTAGAACTCCTCTAGGAATGTGTGGATATGTATATGTTACATATAATAATCAACAAAAGATTCATGGAAGTGTTATGTGTTAGACCTTGAAGAAAGCATAGGGTTTAAGTAAAGAATAGAGAAAATATTTCAAGGTAAGAGGAATAATAATCAGGGAGTGGGAGAGATGAGACACAGAGATATAATTATATCTAGCTTTGTGAGCAGAATGATGCTTTTGAAAATTAATATAAAAATATAATGACTATCCAAAATAAGTTTTTAAAGAAGAGATACAAAGACTGTACATTTTCAAGCGAAACATGGCAATGGGATTGATCATGATAAAAAACAATGATAAATGGGATAAGGATTCACTAGATTCCAAAACCTGTTTTTACAGTTTGTTAGTTTAAGAAGGAAGGCAAACGAAGGAAGAAGGGAAGAGTGAAAAAAGGAAAAGAAGAAAGAGAGAGAGTGAAGGGAAACAAAGAATGGAAGGAAGAAAAAAAAGCCTCCCTTATTATTATTGCTATTTCTTCTCTATTTATTGGCTATTTTTCTTAGGTAACAGTCTTGATCCATGTTGGTGAATCCTCTTTTTCTCTTCCGTTCCCACTACCCCCAATGCTTTCTCGTTTGTCGTCCAAGCAGCATAGCTCTGTATTCACAATAGATCATAGGTCTTATTTTTATTTATAAAAGTTACTAACACAGTCTAGAAAGGGACATATACTCCAGATACTTGAGCATAGCCATTCAAAAACAGGGAGCTGCCTTGAGAATATAGAGCTCACTACCCTACAAGTCTTTGCAGGCAAAAGGGTAATAGTAGACCTAGGCATTGTTCCCCTGACCACAATATCCCCTTGATATGAGCTTATTTGTCATGTTACTTTTGTAATTGTTTTTATTTTAAATCTTAGTTGCAATTACTTTTACATTGAAAAACTTGAAAATAATTGAATCAAATACATTCACTATAGAATAATGTTTTCATACGAAGGGCACCCACATATCACATACATTGGATGAGGACAGGATGTGAGGAATAAATTACACGTGTGGAAATAGTATTTCATAGCAGATTATTTAAAGAAGCACACAAATCGTTTTACACAATCATGATGATAGGCTCAGGTTAGAGTGGTGGAGTCATATTTTTTTAACCCTCTCTCCTCCAGGGAATAGAGACAGTGCCCTCTTTGTTATAAAACAAAAACAAGACATCATTAAATGCTGATGTTGATCTGATTAAGTTTGTGGAAAGGGTTCACTTTTATTTTCCTAATTCATATACAAAAAGTAAAGCAATAATGTAAGCACAGGCTTCTTCATAATATATTCCGAGCTAAAACCTGGTATCCAATTCTTAAATCAGAGACCTGAATCTTAGCCAGTATCAAATGTTACTAAAGTGTTTTGTTTTCTTTCTATTTCAAGCAATTAAGAAGCACAAATAAGTAGGAAGAGACCTGAGATGATTTGTATGGCTCCTCAAAGGTTTTTCTACCACATTGCACTCTGTCTCAGAATAATGTGTGACGTAAATATATATACACACATAATGAATATATGTATACACATAACACACACACACACACATATATATATAATGTATATCTATTTATGTTTTGTATAAATACATAGAGGATAGGATATGCTTGTTATCTCACACAGCAGGGAGCATTAAGCTAGGTAATATCTCCATTTTAACTCCATTGTATATCTTAGTGTTGAACAGCTTATATGACATTCTCCAGGAAGTTACCTCATAAGTACGTAGATTTGTAAGGTGATGTTATTGTCGCCATAAGCAATTCTCAACCAGGGACATCCTGCTCAAAGCATTCCATAGGTAAGGAGTCGGTTGATAGCAAATGACTTTGGTCTATTTGCCCAGAGTCCAGGTCGCTTTTTTTTCATTTTCCTTTCCCTTAGGATCATCTCTCGCCACTCCTTACTCCCCACCATTAATTGATAATAAGATGAATTGCACACAGGTGAGCTCCTTTAATTTTCTTTTCCTCATATTTACACAATAATGCTTTATAACAGAAAGAAAGGAGATTTATCCATGCTTAAACTGAAACATTTATATTCCTATTAAAAAATAAAGGTCAGAATGCCGAGGTAGCTCAGTTGGTTGAGTGTCTAACTCTTGATTTGGTTCAGGTCATGATTCTGGAGCCTCCTTGGAATTCCTTTTCTCCTCGTCCCTCTCTCTCTCTCTCTCTCTCTCTCTCTCTCTCTCTCTCTCTCTCCCTCTCAAAATAAATAAATAAACTTAAATAAGTGAAAAAAAATAAAGGTCGAAGTTAGTACAGGTTGGTTGTTAATACAAGTTGTCTGTTCCCCAAACAAGTTGCCTTGATATTAGGCAAGTTTTGCCCTTCAGAATGGAGACAGGATTGCTATGGAAGAATGGGAAAATTTTCACTGGAGAAAATATCTTTACTTTCAGGAAGTCCAAATCAGCTTTTTAAAGAGGTGCGACTATGTTTCTCTAAGGCAGAAAACATTCCTCTCAAATGTGGAGAAAACTTGCCACTTTACAAAAGCTTTTAAAATTAAGGAGTAGGTATTTTAATTGAACAAAAAATAGTTGATAAAATACAGTAGTCACCATTTTAATGATGTCAAATATATTAATCTTACTGAGTATATCCTTTTTGTGAAGCTTAACTTCAATTTTAAAATTCTAAATCCTGAAGAGAACCCCAGAATCCCTGGGAGAATTTTTTTCTATTTTTAAAGTTTTGAGTCATTGAATACAATAATTTAATATTTGAATATTTAGAGTGAAAATAACTCAGAAAATCAATTTGTACAGATACCGATGTTCAAAACAATTACATTGTTATACCTGTTTTATGTCTGAATTAACTGGAGCTGACAGAAACTAACAGATAAGCCTGCCAACATAAAGCTAGTTATTAGAGGAAGAGTAAGCAAAGTTCAGTTTTCTCTTTTCCAGTGCTGGAAGAAAAAAATAAATCTGCTTTGCACTCTCTATGAACCAGGGACTGTGCTAAGTACATTTTTCATAACCTTAAGCCTCTAATATTATTGTTATTTATTTATAGATTAAGAATCTCTGAACCTCAGAGAAGTTAAATAAAAAATCCATGATCAGGTAGCTCTTAAGTTATATAACTTTGGTTCAGACTCAGATTGGACACCAAAATAATACTCTTCTTATTCAAGACAAAATTCTTGTTTTTTTGTTTTATTTTGTTTTCGTTTTTTGTTTGTTTGTTTGTTTGTTTTTTGCTCCAATGCATACTGCATTAGCAAACTGGATCCCTGCCCATTGTAGTTCTAATACATCTAAGAGTATCCAATAGAAATCTGATGAAAGCCACAAATACCAGCTAATATGTAATTTTGTTATTATTTTTAACTTTTTAAACTTTGAGAATGGTTGACATATAATGTTACATTAGTTTAGTGACAGGGCTTCTTTATCTATTATGCAATGTTCACCACAAGTGTGGCTACCATTTGTCTCCATGAGAAGCTGTTACAATATCACTGACCACATTCTCTATGCTGTGCCCTTCAGTGCTGTGACTTACTCTATAACTAGACACCTGTATCTTCCACGGTTCATTTATTATTCCCATCCCCCAACCCCTTCTGCTAATATGAAATTTTACATTTTTTCATAGTTGTATTTAAAAAGTAAACGGTGGCCCTTGGTTGGCTCAGTCAGTTAAGCATCTGACCTCGATTCAGGTCAGGAGCTCATGGTTCAGTTGTGAGTTCCAGCCCCGCACCGGGTAAACTTGAGCCCAGCTCCGGGCTCTGCAATCTCTCTTCCTCTCTCTCTCTCTGCCCCTCACTCACTCGCACTCTCTCTCTTTCAAAAATAAGTGAATAAAATAAATAAATAATAAATAAATAATATAAAAAATAAAAAGTAAACAGAAAAAGTTAACTTAATTTTTAAAATTATGTTTTACATAATTTAAATTTTTAAATTACATAATTGCATAAATTTACATAATTTAAAAATAAAAATATTTTTATATTTATACAAAAATATCTCTATTATCATTTCACATACAATTAACATAAAATCATTAATGACATATCTTAAATTTTCTTCCATTTAGTCTTCTAAATCAGATGTGATTTACACTTCACGGAACATCTCCATTCAGACTAGCCACATTTCAAGTGTTGCAATAGTTACAGCTAAAATAAAATAAATCTGTGACTAGAGGCTACTTGTTTTGGGCAGTGAAAGTTCAATGCATGTAGGAATGTTTACTTTTGGTTTAGAACTATGCTTTTCTTTTTTATTACTCTGTAGGGCTTTGGCCTTCACCTATATATTTGATAAATCTCACTAGCCAGAGGGCAGAGAACCAGAGCAGACAGGTGCTATGCCAGCTTCGCCATGAAGTTCTGCTAAAGTAGCTAGAGTTTAACATGCCACCAGCCTTTATCCCATTTCTTGTCCTGTCCCAAGAAGTCTGTCAAAAATAAGATCTGCTGCAAATCTGATAACCAAATATTTAATAAAGATGCTTAGGAAACACTAGACATTATATGGTAGTGAGGTAACCAGAATTTAGAGTTTTTAAAAGCTATTCAGAATTTCTGTCCATGATACTTATTGTTTTAATTTGCCTAAGGTAGGCATTTGTATGTCATTTTATGGTGAAATTGGCAAGTTGACTTTTCTGTTATTTTTTCAAGCACATGTATGTATTTTATATCCGAAATCTATTTTTAAATCTCTTTCTTAGACTTTCCTACTCAACTTTTTTCCCATGTGTAAATACTCCCCTGACTAGCTGCGATCACGTATTGCCATATCTTTCTTATTAAATAAGCCTGTGCTTGAGTCTTCATATGTACAGAGCTTTGCCAATGGAAAGCATTTGTTTAGATCAATTTCAATAATTTTCCCTCATGGCTGAGAGGACTTCTGAACCATACAATGCTGTAAAACAGAGTATCTGACTCTTTTTCCCAAATGAAATGAAAATTTCCCAAATGAAAATAAACCCCAATTCCTCCACTAACTTCAGATTTTAAATATTTTGTTTCCTCACATACACCATGCTGTTCTCCATCTGTATGTTGCAGAGACAATAATGACAAAAGTTGACCTCCGAATATTTCTTGTTTAATGAGGAGCATGTGTGACTACCAGTGTTTGTGGCCACACATGATTACTGGAGTAAAAGGCAAATGGCATTTCTAGAAATGGTGCTGCTGACTCTGGGTGAAATAGATCCATAAGATTCTTAAGCATAGAATAGATTCTTAAGCTTAAGAATAGATTCTTAAGCTTAAGAATAGATTCTTAAGCATAATGGAATGGTCACCTCTGAAGAGAATGTCCTGAAGTTGTAGCTATTGTCTATAAAAGGTAAGAGTCAAGACTTAGAATCTTCTACTACCCTTTAATAGCTTCTACTTGCAGGTGTCCAGGATGATTATGCAACATCTAGACACATAGCTTTCACACTTGCCAAGTACTTACTCCATTTTCTGTCCAATATACATCTGGACATGAAAACCCTTGTTTTGACCTTACAACTCCATCCACCAATTAAATATTTCTGCTCTACTTCCATGGGTCAAAGACAAATCAGCTCATATCATTGTCTGAACAAAATTGTCTATTAACTTCCTAGTACACATAGAGTAACATCCTAACCATGGACTCTAAGGCTTAATACTTTCTGGCTTCGAAGTATATTCTAATTTATTTCTTTACATTTTTTAAAAATGTATTTGTATCAAGTTAGCTAACATACAGTGTAGTCTTGGCTTTAGGAGTAGAATCCAGTGATTCATCACATACATAAAACACCCAGTGTTCATCCCAACGAGTGCCCTCCTTAATGCCCATCATCCATTTTCTCCTCCCCCATCAACCCTCAGTTTGTTCTCTGTATTTAAGGGTCCCTTATGGTTTTCTAACTCTCTTTTTAGCCACACATTGTGCTCCTGCTTATTGCACAACCAAGTCCCCAATGGCTTTTTCCTTTATCTGTAATACTCTTCCACCAGCCATTAGCATGTTCACTCCACTTTTTTTAGGTCTCCACGGAAATGCCCTCTGCATAGAAAATCCTTCTCTGTTCACCATAAAAAATTGAGATTTCCTGTCTCCTCCACCACTTCTTTTTCTTCAGGGAAAAAATCATTATCAGATGTATTATGTACTGCATATGCATTTGTTTGCATTTTACCATCTATCTTTTCCAAAATCTCACTGGGATGAGGTCACGTGCATAGTAGTTACTTGAATATATGTGATTCCTAGTAATGTATGACTTGAATTTTGAATAATGGAGATAATAACTGCCACCATGTATTGAATACTTACTTGAACAAGACAGTTCCTCTAGCTCACGTATTGCACACTTTTAAAAAAGATTTATCCTTTCAGAAGCCACATGAGCAGATATCGCAATCCTTATTTTGTAGATAAGAACATGAAGGCTAGATCTAAACTTTCTACCCTCACTATAATATGAAGTCCAACAAAAATGTTGTACCTTTATTCATAGTAACAGGGGTCCGGAAAGCCTCTCAGAAGTGTAGCTCAGTAGTGAGATTTTATGTACCATGCTAGGCACACAGAGAACATGTTTTTGAACCAGAGTATCCTTAATGACCTAGAAATAGCATCATTTAGATTACTACGCTTTTAGTCTGGTCACCTTTAAGGGTGCCGCCTGAGAATAGGTTACATATTTTTTTTCTTTAATTGCATCCTTCAGGTTTCAAGACAGTTATATTAAATCTATGCCCTTTCATTCCTGCCTCTACATCTTGTTCTAAAATTTGTCTCCCTTTGTCTTATTGTAGTTGTTATTCTTCCCTCAGGATTTATGATTTTGAATGACTTGAGTTGTTCAGGCTGGTACCTACATGAATCCTGCTACCTGGATTAGCCACATTAAAGTATGTTCTTGGCTCACCTATTATATCATTGGCTCTCACCCTTGAAACACAGCCCGTTGACAACAGTCCTCATCTACAAGTATATTTAGAAAATGGCTAGGACGTCAAATATTTATTCCTTTTAAAAAATTTAATATGTTCTCCTGGGGCCTGATTACAGAATATTTTAATGCTTACAAATTTCTTCAGTGGCACAGTACTAGCTTGTTTCCTAGGAAACAAATGCCCTTATTCTGCACTGCACACATCCTTAATCACTAAAGTCCATAATCTCTTTGTGAATGGATAACTTCTAAAAATTGTTTGTTTTTATAGGAGTTACCAGCTACAATATCACTACAGGTAAATTTCCAAATATGTTATCAGTGAAAGATTATTTCAGTTTACCCTAAAATATGAGAGAGAGAGAGAGAGAGAGAGAGAGAGAGAGAGAGAGAGCGCTTTTATGAAGTCATCTTAAGATAAAGATGCATATTCTTTTGTGGCTGAGTTACATGCATAAATATGAAATGAATTTGAGGGATGTATATACTTGCCTCTGTTGTCATCCCCAGTCTCATTCTCTTTTTCACAGAAAATATAGGTTCATTCAAGAAAGTGGTTTGGATCTGGCTGTCTTTTTCTCCTCACCAAATATTAACTGAAAGCTATTAGAAACCCACAGAAGGAACAATGCATTTTTAAAGTGACATTTTAGCATTCAAGCCATTCATATTCTTCAATGCGAATATAATTTTTATCTAAATGATTTCAGAGGAAAATGGATTCATTTGACTACAGTGCTTCTAAGACCAGTGGGAAGCTCATCATCTTAATATTGAATCTGTAAATCCTTTCCACTAGGGATGATTAACAGCTTTGTCAAGTGTTTATTTTACTTTAAGAAGAATATGTAATTTCCTGGTATAACGCAGACAGATTTCAGTCTGTTTCTCCCTTTACATGTCACATTCATACCATGGACTCACAAGATCTAGCTTACCTCTATTAGACTTCTATTTTGCATGGTAAGATGATAGCCTAACAAGTTTTTATAGTTTAAGGAGCATACATCAGTCTGTTCTATGATTCATTTATACTTGATAAAAAAAAAAAATCCTCAGCAGTTCTGATAAGAGGCAGTAACAGTGAATTACTTCCAGATGGCACGTTGGCTATACTACACGTGTGGTCTGAGCTACCCATGGGACAGAAAGTTCTATTTGTGCAGTGATGGGGCTACTCATACTACTTTTTTATATGTAAAGCCTTGATGCCTTATACTCAGGACAGTTCTAGCCATTGGGAAGGTGCATGGGAAATAGGTAGCTGTACAAGGACATTTACGTATTCTGTTTGGGTTGCACATGTATTCTCAAATTAACCAACAAACAAAAGCCAAAATGGAAAACAATTCATTGTGCACAGGCTCTTAATCAAGATATGATTTAGATGGCTTCCTTGGACAATCAAATCATTTACAAAGCCATAACCAGGTAGAGTTGGCAATAGGATGTTATTGGAAAATTCTAGCGTCCTATCTTTGCATTTTCCTAAGTAATAATGAAAATAGCCACATCACTTGCCTTTTAAAAAATTAAGTTGGGGTGCCTGGGTGGCTCGGTCGGTTAAGCGTCCGACTTCAGCTCAGGTCATGATCTCGTGGTCCGTGAGTTCGAGCCCTGCGTTGGGCTCTGTGCTGACAGCTCAGAGCCTGGAGCCTGTTTCAGATTCTGTGTCTCCCTCTCTCTCTGCCCCTCCCCTGTTCATGCTCTGTCTCTCTCTGTCTCAAAAATAAATAAACGTTAAAAAAAATTAAAAAAAAAATTAAGTTGAGGGGCACCTGTTTGGCTCAGTCAGTTAAGTGTCAGACTCTTGGTTTCGGCTCAGGTCATGATTTCATGGTTCACGTATCCAAGCCCTACATCAGGCTCTGCGCTAACAGTGCAGAGCCTGCTTGGGATTCTCTCTCTCCACCTCTCTCTGCATCTCCCCTGCTCACTTAAGCTCTCTCTCAAAATAAAGAAATAAACATTAAAAAAAAATGTTGAGAATCTAGGCCATTTCTATTTTTAACCATATATCCATTTTTGGTCATGTTAGTCATTTTTCTTCATTAAATCTTTATAAAATGAATTCTAAACAATCACAATCTTTCTATAATAAGGTTAAAAATTTTACTATGCTTTTTATGAGGAGGGAGCCAATAATCATGAAAAACAAGCTGACTGAGGAGTTTGTTTATAAAGTAGCTTCTCAATATCCTCTCATAAATTAATCTTTTTCATCTAGTTTTAGAAAGTTACAAATCATTTTCAAGATGATGACCCTGAGGTACAATAAAACACAATAAATTACAGAAACAAGGATTGAATTATGTTTAGTATATTAAGGTAGAAAAATAGACAAACACATTTTTAAAGATTTTACAATTAGAATTTATCTTATCTTTACTCTAATTTAATCACATTTCAGTTAACCAGAATACAACCCAGAAGCTAAGGATTCTGTTTATTGAGATTTTTCACATCTTAAACCTCAGACTGAAGAGGACACTAAATATATATTTAAATTAAATTGTTCCTTATATGAAAAATGAGAGAAAAGAGAAGCCAAAAACAGTCCAAGAGCTTATTTTGTTCATGTCAAAATGATATTTTCTGATATGAAACATGTAAAGTTTTATGCACATGTCCAAATGTCACCTTGTTTTAAAATCTAAACCTTCTTGTCCCAATCTATATACAAAGATTGCCCCAGGATTTGACTAAAAAATATTTACTGAATCACATTTTTCAATATATCACTGAATTAGTGGCAAATCATGGTGAATTCTCTTCCTTTATAAATAAATGATATGAACACAATGACTTAATAATCCAAGTACCATGACTCTATTTAACTTTTGAAATAGTATCAAGTATTTTCAGGGAGCATTACATGTTATTTCTCTTTATTTCTTTGTCAAAGTCTAAAATATAAATTGCAAATTAGAAAATCCTTCGAGAGTAGAGTTCAGCAAGGGAACGGTTTCAAGGTAAGTTTTATATTAGTTTCACTCATTTTAATGAGCCTTTGTTAGAAACCAAGCAAGCAAATACTCTAGACCAAAGAGTTACACAAAAGCTATCTTTTAAAGAAACCATCATAAATCAGAACCTCTAACTATCTGCTTATATTATCAGGTTGACACAACAAAAGCATAGACTGGTAGCTATAAATGAGATAGCTTTTATTAAGAAAGAAAATGAGACTTCAAATTTGAATATCAACTTAAATATCAGGTTTGAAACAGGCTAGAGATACCTCAATTCACAATACATTTATATTTAAATTAAACATCAACACTGCTCTTTAATATATGATGTAGAAAATTAATTAAAATAAAGCTTTTTTTTTATATAGGTATGTAAGTAGATGAAAAAGCTTTCACATGCATGTACACACACACATACACACACACACACAGGACAATGGTGGGAAAATATTTTATTAATCAGTGAGAATTAGATGAGTCACTTTAATCCCTAGGAAGCATAAAAGTGAAAAAAAAAAATCTTGGATTCAAGAGACTGATTTTTCTCAGTACTTGCTAACCTTGGGCTGTCTGCTTATAACTACAAATTGTCCTTAGCTTGAAAAGAGCCTTTTAATATTTAAAATTATTGGTCTATGGTATCCATGTAATTTCTTCAGCCATAGGGCTTCATTTCCTTTGATGTGTATCAAGGTTCCAACTGATATTACTACTACTCCTGCTGTCTCTTAGCTCTGAGACAGGTTTCTGTCTCTCTAAAACCGATACCAATGATTGGTCTCCAGCTCCAAGAGGGAATTTTATCCATTTGTATAATAGTGAGGCTCAGACACCTATAGTATGCTCCTGAATGAGGGATTCCACATTTAAATTTGATCATTATTTCATCACTTGTAGATTTTTTTTTCTCCAGAATTCAAAGTATCTCAGCAACAAGTGTCTCTATAAATAAAATCACATTAAAATCAGAAAGAATCCAGGCAGTTTCAAGACCTCCTGTACGAGTATATGGTTCATATATACACACACAAGATCAAGTGGCAGGACATACTTTCAAAGGATGATGATACTTATTCTCTATTACATAAGTATTTTTTATCCAGATAAACAATGAAGAAAACCTTAGGCTTAACCAGAAAAAGAACACTATATGCAAAAATGCCACTAGAGTTCTTTTCAACTGCATTTTAAATGTGGTAATAAAAATCACTGGATTTCAATAAATACCAAATGATCCTGATATATAAGATTAAAGTAGATACTCTGTTACCTTTATTGTCTTTAAAACATGAAATATTTTCAAGTTTCCATTCCTTGAAACTGCACTGAAATGAAAAAGTTTATTTTTTTTCATTGTAGATAGCGGAAATAATCTTCAAAAATCATCTGTTCCTGTCCACAGTTGTTACAGTGTAACAAAAACATTTATTTTAAAGAGTAATTTTATTTATCAAGATTTTATGTCAAGATTTTTTTATACACTTCACATTCACCTTGATTTTTGAAAGTGAAATATACCAAACACCTAGAAAATCAATGTAGTGTAAAACAAAAGATGATTTCAAAGCAGCGTTGTCATAAAAAATGAAAAGATAGGAATGGATTGATCAATGGATTACTAAAGTTAGCCATAAAAGAAAAACTGCACACACATCACACGCACACACAAAGAACTTTTATTTCACATCATCATCAGGTGAACATTGACAACTCTAGTAATGCTCTGTCCCAAGAATGAAGAATTGGTGGTAATTGCTTTTATCAAATACAAAGAACAAAGCCTTCAATCTCATAATCCAAATAAAACCCTGAAGAACCTGAAGATGTCTTGAAGTCAATCCTCCAGCTGACGAGAAATCAATGGATGGATAAGATTGCTGTGATAACTTTGGCATCACTTCATGTTGATTTAGAAAAAGACTGGAACATTTTGCACCATCTAATGAGATGATGGCTATCAGGGTCAGCAGTCAAGATTTAAATAATCAGTATTTTCGGGGACAGAATGAGTAAGTCATTATGCATGTCCAGTCCAGGAATAACATGACATGCTGAACTGTGTATACTACTTATTTAATAATGAAGATGAGGGATAAAGAGGAAGCTGTAAGTAACATATACAGATAAAATTAATGTTCTCTTTTACACCTGTTATTATTTTTGCACATATGTAATGGAAAAACATTAGCATCTTGTGTATATAATGAAAATACCTCTGCAATCCAGAACTTTTCAGTTCTCTCAGTAAATTATAGTCCTTTCACAACAATCATGTCATCGATCTTAATACCTATAAGTTGTCCAACAAATTTTCACTTTGTCAGCCACTATTTTAAGAAAATTGATCTTATTTAAGGATTTTTTTACATGTTTATTTTTGAGTGAGAGAGAGAGACAGAGAGACAGAGGACAAGCGAGGTAGGGGTAGAGAGAGAGGAAGACACAGAATCTGAAGCAGGCTCCAGGCTCTGAGCTGTCAGCACAGAGCCTGATGTGGGGCTTGAACCATGAACCGTGAGATCACGACCTGAGGTGAAATCTGATGCTCAACTGAGAAAGCCATTCAGGTGCCCCAAGAAAATTGATTTTAAATATTGTTTCTTTACTCTTCATTGTGAAAGCTATTATTTTAGTATGTGAATAAGCATTTAGCAACCAGTATTTTGGCGGAAAGAGAAAGAGCTTTGATGGGTAGCTCTTATGAATTTTCACGGAATAAATACTCTCACCCTTGATAAAGTCAAACTATCAATGATTTAACAGACATCTTGCAAAATTCCTAAAACTATAACAATTAGCCCTTGAACCAGTACAAGTCAACTTTGTGCACCACTAGATGATCCATATATTTAGATATATTTATATTCCCATAAATATATTTATATATGATTCAAATATTTTAAAATAAAAACTTTAATAGTTTTAATATTTTAAAAAATGTATAGATTTACTTTATTCTCAGCTTACTGTAATATCTACAGTTGTATTTTTTTTCAACGTTTTTATTTTATTTTTGGGACAGAGAGAGACAGAGCATGAACGGGGGAGGTGCAGAGAGAGAGGGAGACACAGAATCGGAAACAGGCTCCAGGCTCTGAGCCATCAGCCCAGAGCCCGACGCGGGGCTCGAACTCAGCAACAGCGAGATCGTGACCTGGCTGAAGTCGGACGCTTAACCGACTGCGCCACCCAGGCGCCCCTACAGTTGTATTTTTAGTAGCCCTAAATTTTATCTTTTTTCCATCTAATTTTTATCTCAAACCCTTCAGCACAATTGACGAACTGTTTTCACAATGGTGAGGTAAAACTTATTGAGATTATCTGTCAGACAATTGTAAGCCCCTACTGCAGTAAAATATTAGATTATTGTGATTTGTATCTTTTTTTTCACCCATTCTTTTTCTCCCTATCCTTACTTACTGAGCCTTATGCTACTCAAGTAATGTGTCACTATCATAATCCATGACTTAGTTTCTATTTTCCAGAAAAACTAGGTTAGAGACATGTGGTTGTAAGATACATTCAATTCATATATGTTGTGATTGAGACATAAACATTAAATGTAAAAATTAAAGTTATTAATACTCTGAATCTATGATGCCCT
Organism: Prionailurus bengalensis; assembly: GCF_016509475.1. Classification (NCBI taxonomy): domain Eukaryota; kingdom Metazoa; phylum Chordata; class Mammalia; order Carnivora; family Felidae; genus Prionailurus; species Prionailurus bengalensis. Next base: position 137,212,758 of record NC_057345.1, on the reverse strand, counting down.
GTTGTATCTTTTAAAATCAAAGAAGTTGGGGGTAAATAAGATGGAAGTAAATAAATTTAAAAGTTATTTTACATGTCATCATTTTTATTTTTATAACATTTTATAGCAGTTTTGTTGATATGATTTACATATCAGAAAATTGATCTTTTTAAATTGTACAACTCAGTAGTTCCTAGTACATTCACAAAGTTGTGCAATCATCACTGCTATAGTATATTTTTATCACTCTTAAAAGAAATACCATCCCATTAGTGGTCGCTCCCAATTCCCTTCTCTCTCTATACCATGGAAACCACTAATCTGATTTCTCTCCCTGTGGAATTGCCTATTTTGGATATTTCATACTGATGGAATCATATATATCATGTGGCCTTTGTGATTGATTTCTTTCATTTAGCATATTATTTCTATGGTTTATCCATATTTTAGAATGTAATACTACTTCATTTTTATTGTCAAATAGTATTTCTTATATGAATATACATTTTTGGTTGCCCCACTTTTTGGCTATTGTGAATAATGCTGCAATGAACATTTGTGTACAATTATATTTTGCAAGGTTGTTTAGTTTCTCTCACATATACATAGAAGCATAATTGTGTCAGATGGCTTACCTTTAACATTGTGAGGTATTCCTACATGTGCTTTTCAAAGTGGCTGTACCATTTGATAATATCAACAGCAATGAGGAATCAATGAAGGATGATCATTCTCATCACTATTTATTGTCCCTTTCTTTCTTTCTTTTTCTTTCCCTTCCTTCCTTCCTTCCTTCCTTCCTTCCTTCCTTCCTTCCTTCCTTCCTTCCTTCTTTCCTCCTTCTTTTAGCCATTGTAGTGGGTATGAACCAGCATTTCACTGTGGTTTTGTTTTACATTTCTCTAATGACTTGTGATGTTTAGCATACTTTCATTTATTGGTCTGTATTTCTTCTTTGGATAAATGTCTATTGAAATTTTAAAATTGGTTGCTTGACCTTTTATCATTCAGTTTCACAAATATATATTCTGGATAAAATTTCTTTATTGTATATATGACTTGCCAATATCTTCTCACCAATCGTAGGTGGCCTTTTATTTTTATTATTTTTTTGATGCTTTCTTTTGAAACACTAAAGTTTCAAAATTTGAATAAATCAGTGTATCTATTACATAACCCGAGGTCATAAAATTTACTCACATGGTTTCTTGTAAGAATTTTACAGATTTTCCTGTTGCATTTAGGTCTATGGTGCATTCTGACTTACTACTTTACATATTTATACATATATTTGTTGACAAAACTATTTTGTTTTTAACAGAGAGAGAGAGAGAGAGAGAGCAAGCGAGCATGTGAGCAGGAGAGAGGGGCAGGGGGAGAGAGAGAATCTTAAAAGGTGGAACCCCATGCTGGACTCAATCCCATGATCCTGAGATAATGACCTGAGCTGAAATCAAGAGTCAGTCACTCAACTAGCTGAGCCATCCAGGCACCCCAAAAAGTCTTTCTTTATCCACTAAATGATCTTGTCATTCTTTTTTTTTTTAAATGTTTATTTGTTTTTAAGAGAGAGAGAGAGACAGAGACAGACTGTGAGGCAGAGAGAGAGGGAGACACAGAATCTAAAGCAGGTTCCAGGCTCTGAGCTGTCAGCATGGAGCCTGATGCGGGGCTCAAACTCATGAAACGTGAGATCATGACCTGGGCTGAAGGCAAATAATTAACTGACTGAGCCACCCAGGCATCCCTGATCTTGTCATTCTTGTTGAAAAATAAATTGATTTATAAATGTGAAGGTTTATTTCTGGACTCACAAATCCATTCCATTGATCTATATATGTATCTTTTTTTTTAACAAGGCTATAATCAATATTTTTTATCAGCTATAATTGATGTATAAAAAATTGCACATATTTAATGCATACAATTTGGTGAGATTGGACATATACACAAACCTATGAAATCACCACAATCAAAATAATAAATATATTCATCATTTCCAAAAATGTCCTCATACTCCTTTGTTCTTGTTTTGTGTTTTGTGTTTTATTGTGGTTTTTTTTGGAGGGGGTAGTTTCTTTCTTTCTTTCTTTCTTTCTTTCTTTCTTTCTTTCTTTCTTTCTTTCTTTCTTTCTTCTTTCTTTTTTTTGCATTTGGTAGGAACACTTAAGATGAGATATACTCTCTTAATTTTTTTAAATACACAATACATTTAACTATTGGCCCTATGTTGTACAGCAGATTGGTAGAACTTTCTCATCTTGCTTAACTGAAACTTTATGCCCATTAAACGATACCCACTGGCCCACAGTCTCTGGCAACCACCATTCTACTCTTTGCTTCCATAAATCTGAATATTCTTTTTATATCCGTAAAATAAGGGGTATTGAAGTCTCCAAATTTTATTTTGGCTTGCCTATTTCTCTCCTATTTTTGTTAGTTTTTGCTTTGAGATATCTTCCTGATTCATTGATTATTTTATCATTATAAAATGTTCTTCTTTATATCTAGAAATATAATAATATTCTGGGAATCTATTTTGTCAGGTATTAGTATAGCCACTCCAGTGTTATTTTATGCATTGTATATCTATCTTTTTAATTCAAATCTATTTATTCCAATGGTTTTTAATCCACTTTGGCAATATCTGCCTTTGATTATTTAATTCATTTGTATTTAATGTAATGGCTGATAAAATATTATTTACATTTGCCATTTTGTTATTTTTTTCTATATTTCACGTATTATTTGTTTTTCTATTCCTTCATCACTGCCTTATTTCATCTTAAATAGCTATTACTATTGTACCATTATAATTCCCTTGTTTATTTTGTTTTGTTTCCAGTGGTTTCTCTGGATCTTACAACATATATCTTAACTTGAAATAATTTAAAGTAATTAATTTCTGTATTTACAAAAATCTAGCCTCAACAGAATTTCATTCTCTCTCCTATTTTTTGTGTCTATTGTCATATAAATCAAACCTTTATTATAAGCTATTCAATATAGTTTTAAATATATTGTTTTATACAGTTTTGTTTGAAATCAAATAGTAAGAGTGTTATAAATGATGTCATGTTTGTACTATTTTTCATTTTTTAATGGAATTAACTTTATAGTGCCCTTCATATGGATTCAAATTATGTTTGTAGTCCTGTTATTTCAGTATGATCTCCCTTTAGTATTTCTTTGAGAGAAAGTTCTGATAAAGATATATTATCTGTTTTTGTTTATCTAGAAGTGTTTTAATTTCTTCATTTTTTTGAATAATGCTTTTGCTGGATATAATAGTCTTGGTTGAAGGTCTTCTTTTACCATTTTGAATGTGTTATCCCACAGCCTAAAAGCCTCAATAGTTTCTGAGAGGTCAGATGTTAATATTTGAGGATCCCTTAAATGTTATGAACTGATGTTCCCTTGCTACTTTCAAGATTCTTTTTGACTTCAGATACTGACAATTTGCCTTCAGGTATTGACAATTTGATTGTTTTCTATTTGTGTATAGTTTTGAGTTCATCCAATATCGTTTGTTGAACTTCTTGGTTGAGTACATGACTTTTTTATTCCAATTTGGGAAATGTCTAGCTATTGTTTTTTTCAAATATTCTTTTTGAACTTTCTATTCTCTACTTCTTATCTTCCCTTTACAAATATGTTAGAAAACTTTATATTGTACCACAGATTTCTGGACTTTGTTTGATTTTCTTCATTCATTTCTTTTGTGTACCATGGTCTGGATAATGTAAATTAATCTGTCTCAAAGTTTGATGATTCTTTCTTCTACCTGTTAAGATATTCTGTTAAACCTCTCTATTTTAAGATTTCTATTTTGTTCTTTTAAAAACTTTTTCTATCATTATATTGATATTCTTTATTTGGAGAGACATTCTCATACTTTTTAAAAAATTACAGACATAATTTCGTTTAATTCTTTGAACGTATTGATAATAGGCTATTTAAGTCCTTGTGTAGTAAGTCTACCATCTGGGCTTCCTCAGAGACAATTTTTTTTTTTAATTTTTTTTAAATTTTATGTATAGGCTGTATTTATTTGCACATCTTATAGTTTTTATTATTGTTGTTGAAAACTGGATATTTTAACTAAATTAATTTGAGAACTCTGGAGATCAAATTCTCCTTTGTCTCAACAGTTTTTTTTGTCACTGTTTGTTTGTTTTTGTTTCCCTTGTTTGTTGACTTTTTGTTTTCATTCCCTGCATTTCTATGTAAAGTCTGTATTCTTTATAATATGTGACCACTGAAGTCTCTGCTTAGTTAGCTTCATAGTCATTTAAGAATTGGACAAAGATGTCCTTAAATGCCTTGACTCATGCTCTACTTATCTTTTCCAAAGGATTGTGTGTATGCCACTCTTTCACTGCTCTGGAAATGTACAACTCTGCCTTAGCCTTCACTTTTCCTTTTTGAATCCTCAAGGTTAAATTGAGATGGGAGTTTAAGGCCTTCTCCAATCTTTCTTAGGGATGGATAAAACATACATATATGCATGGCCTTTTAGATCCTCAAAAATATGAAACGTTTCAAAACTTCTTATGGTCATCTCATTCCATAGATATTCCTTTTCATTTTTTGGCCAGCGTTTTGTATGCCTCAACTTTTACTGCTGCTTTAGGCAACTATAATATTAAATGATCTTTCTTTCTTTCTTTCTTTCTTCCTTCCTTCCTTCCTTCCTTTCTTTTCTTTTCTTCCTTCTTTTCTTTTCTTTCTTTCTTTCTTTCTTTCTTTCTTTCTTTCTTTCTTTCTTTCTTTCTTTCTTTCTTTCTTTCTTTCTTTCTTTCTTTCTCTCCATGAGATAGAACTTTCCTCATTGAGTGAGCTCTGGGTCAAAACAAATAAAGATCTATTTTTTAAGTGAGAATTTTTTCAGAGTTGCCATATAGACTGAATAATGACATTTCTTTGAGGATAAGGCTTTTAAGAGAGTTCTAAACCAATTTTGTCCCATTTGGTGGTTGTTTTTCATAGTTACTATTGCTGATTTCCAAGGCTGTAAAAAGGGTGATGGGGATACTGCAAGTAAAAACACCAGAAATGTCACAGTTCTTACTGTGATTCAGACACTTTTCTTAAATAAAGTCTCCTGGATTGTTGTACACTTTTGGTTAATTTCTAGAGTTCAGAAAACATTGATTTTTGATCATGCCTGCCAGTGTTTTCATTGCTTTCAATGGAGAGTAAGATTTTTGAAGTTTCTTTGTTTACCTTTCCAAAATACTTGTTCTAAACCTTATTTAAACAAGGGTAATGAGAAATCCAGACTAAAGTAAGCATTGTTATTCTGATTGGAGTTCTTGAAACAGAAAGTTGTTTTTGTTTTGTTTGTTTTATTTAATTTTTTGATTTTGTTTTTTAATCAGTTTTGGAGAATTCTGACCATTCACTCTTAAAATATTGCTTTGATCCTTTCTCTTTTTCCCCTTTTTTGGGAGTCCTTTAATTAACATTGTTTAGACCATTTGACTATCTTCCATGTCTTTCATGCTCTGTTTTATCTTTGTTGTTGTCATTATTAGTTTTATTTTATTTCTTTTTCTGATTCAGTTTTGATATATTTTTCTGTTGACATCTCATTAAGTTAATTAATTCTAATATCCATTCAATTGGGTGGCTCAATTGGTTAAGTGCCTGGCTCTTGGCTTTGGCTCAGGTTATGATCTCACAGCCACGGGATTGAGCCCTGTGTCGGGTTCCATGCTGAGCATGCAGCCTGCTTGGGATTTTTTCTCTCTCCCTCTCTCTCTGCCACTCTTCAGTTCTCTCTCTCTTCTCTCAAAATAAATAAATATTTAAAATCAAATTTTAAAGGAAAATTCTATTTTCTATGTCTCTATTTTATATACTCTATATATCTATATTTATACCTAAATCTTTCTATCTACCTACCTATTTATCCATCTATATATTATTTAAAGACCTGTGTTCTAAGTCCAACATTAAGATTATCTAATTCTTGATTTTTCTCTTTATTATTTGTCACATTTACCTTCCTTCACATGTCTTTAATATAAGAGAACTTAGAGATTCTAAATCAATGATTTTATTCTTCCTTTCTTTCTTGCCCACATCTTCAGACATCTGTGCCAATAAAGCACGCTGAAAATGTCTCATAAGGAAAACTGTCTCTAAGTTTGGAGATCTGGATTTCTGCACTCTGTACCATCACATGTGGTCATCAAAGGCTCCAGTCCTCTCCCTCCCACCATGGTAGTCTTTGGTCCAGACTCAGAAGCAAATGTTTTGAGGAGAAAAAACTGCCAGAAATCTCAGCAAATCTAAGATGGGCTCCTCTTTCTCTGGAAATTTAGTTTGTATAAATCTCTGTATTTACACATTCCTACAATTCTTTAAAAGTAAGATTTTTTTTTCTTCTTTGTGAAGCAGGAGCTATGACTTGCTGCACTATTGTCTTATACATATCGATAGACAGCCTCAAAAGGAAAGATTCTTAAATTTAAATGCATGGGTTTGCATTAAAGGTCGTTGAGATGAGGTGTGTTAATTTGTACCCATTCTCTACAAATTTGTTACTATAAATAGCATTAAATGGGCTTGATGTAAATCAGAAATAGCATAGAATCTTAAGGCTTTTGAGATAATTTAGTCTAACTTACTGATACTGTCTATGAGGTTAATGCTAAAAGAAGACATGTTCCTTCATCAAGGATATTTGTAGTTAGCAGGGCCATCATATTTGATCCCGTGAATTGAGTATTGTATGATTCCAAGGTGCACTCTCTCTACAGAATGCAATTTTCATTACACCCCCAGAGTTGTGAAAATTGGCAAAGTTATAAAATTAAACATGAAATAACACACATGTGAACAAAGAAAAGAGCTACCTAGAATTAATGAGGTAAGCTGCACATTTTAAATAATATTTCATGGTTTAGTCACATTACCACTGAGGACATTAAGATGCTTTTAAAGTTCCCTGGACAACTCAAACTGCTTATTATTGGCCACAACCCAGACTTACTGATGACATCCAACATCCCTATGAGCTCAAGGACTATACAGTGCTCCAGTTGGTACCGTGGTTGTCTATTATGTGGCAGAGGTGACTCCCATGGTTTCCTGTCACATGTTCAGGGGACCACGTAAATATTACTTTAACGCCTGTTGAATTACATTGTTTAACAACTTATCTGGAATTCCTTTTTTGCCAGCTCCAGCTCATATTAAATGTTTCTAGGGGCCATTAGTTACACCATTCCCCAAAATAAAATTTGGTTCATTGTAACATGAGTGTTTCATATATTAAGAAATGACTTATCCAGATGTCTGAGAATCTTTCCTTTCTCTAGTGAAAAGTTGCAGGATATAGATATAGATATAGATAGAGATAGAGATAGAGATAGAGATATATAGATATATTTATCAGTGCCCTCTTATGTATACACACACACATACTCACAACATGCACACACAGCCCTTCTAGAAATTCTACAGTTGTTTATGTTCTAACTATTCAATCATTTTATTTGCACATATAACCTAGCAGCAGGGATGCCTGCACACTTAAGTGCTTAATAAATATCCAGTGTAAATATTTTAAAATTCAAATAGTGATCTAGTCATCCTAAAGATTACTAGCACAAGTTGAAATATGAAATGACAAAAATGGCACAAATGGCGTCCACAAATGGCATCCTTGGTTCTTCAAAATATGCTTTTAAAAACTGGGGAAAATGATCATTCCATTGTAAAATAGTTTTATTAGCCAGATCCTATGTATATACCTGGTTCCTAATCTCTTTAATTATCTGTATGTTTAAAATAAGGGTTTTATCATCTATCTTCTTTACTTCTGAGAAACAGTACCAAGATTTTGCTTACTTTTAAAAATGGATTCTGAGCATAACAAATAGCATTTTGAATAGTGTAAAAATGTTGATTTTATATTTCTGAACTCTGTCATTTGAGATTTTATACTGAACAAACCGTGCATATACACATAAATAATTCACAGGTGAAGGTATTTGTAATTGATTCGCATTATTCCAGCTACAGAGGCCTTTTTGCCTTTAGATGGCCAATTGTGTCACCTTGCAATGGTGAACATGCAGTTACACACAAGACTCATGTTGCTGCAAGCAGTCTGGAGGCAACAAAAACAAATTGATGGTGACAGAAATAGAAGAATCCCACCCTGTCAGAAGATGAATGAGCTGAACTTGCCTGATGTGAACCCAGGCTGACACAAGCAAGGTGGAATCAAAGAGTGAGCAACTTTTGACAACCCATGCTTCACAGCCCTGACCACTGTGGATGCCCGTGATTATCTCCAGACAAAATGACTGTGAGTAAAAGGCTTACATACACTTAAATTAAACACAGCAGGGTTTTAGTAATCTCTGTTTGCATTTTACTTTCTGTTAAGAAGGAAATTGCTTGGACTTGGAACATTTCATTTAATGGCATTTTTAGTTACCTTTTGTACTTCTAATGCCATAGTCTAAATTCACTCTAAATTACCCAGTGAGACATTGGAAACTTTTGTCCTTTTTTGTTTATTTTTTTAAATTGCAGTAGCTTCCTTACCAATTTTACTAAATTAAATGTGTTTTAAGGCATCTCAGTTCTTGAAACTTAATTATCCCAATCTCTGGGTGAAGTATAGCAAACAATGCAAATGCCATTTATGTAATTTATTCTGCAAAAGAAAATAATGGAATGCAGTTGTGCTAATGATATACATGTTTCTGTATTTTCCCCCCCATTTCGACAACAACTTAGGAAAACCATGTCATTTTGAAACAAAAGCTTTAAGGGCATTTTGGGGTTTGGGGTTGTCCTCGCACTGCTTTTAGGAAAAGGCAATAAACTGTATAATATTCTGTGACTTTGGAATATCATGAAAGATTTTGTTTTGTGTCCCTCACTTTATCCTCCCATCAATGAGTTTTATTGACAGTTACCCATAATAAACTCGAAATAAAGATCATGGCTTGTAATTGTAATGTGTAAATAAGAAGAAAAATATGTCGGTACTCCAGTAGCTGAAGCACCATTCATTAAATCCCAGCAGAGTAAAATCTAATTGTTAGACCACATGAAGTCTAGAAAACTTTGGTTTAAACTCAAGCATAATAAGAAAATCTATCACTCTCATTCTTGTTTAAAACAGAGTTTTGAAATCCTCAAGTCCACAATTATGTGTAATTTAATATTGATATTCATTACTATAATCAGTCAATCGTTCTAATTTGCTGAATTTCACTTGCTGCATTATTTGAAGTAAAGGTGAATTAATTAGTTTATGCTGTACTTTTGGGAGATGGGTAACTAGACCCTGGTTTCAAGATTGTAATGATAGATGGAACAGTGACTAGTCGAAGAATGTGGCCATTCAGAAAAATTGGCACTGACTCTTGTTTAGCTCAAGTCAAAAAAAAAAAAAGACAAAATAAAAACAAATTCCATTTCAAAACAAATCTACAAACAATAAAAGTGAAGAAATAACAAAATGCCTTAAGTAAATTATCTGAATACAGCACACCCTTTCTTCCCTGACCCACCTTCTACTTTTCAATTATAGTTAGTTGAGAGTGAATTGTGTGTGTTATCATCCCATCGATATTTTGTTACCAAGTTATTGTAGATGCTTCACCTACTATGCTGAGGAAGCAGATTTTTGACTCATTAATTTCACAATGATGAGACATGTATTGATAAGAGAGGACACAATGCCTTGTATCTTGAGCCTTCCATTTCCTTAGAGTTGGACTTGTCTACACTATCATTATGAAACCTAGAAATAACTTGTCTATTTAAAAAATAATATTATAATCTTATTTTATGATTACAAAGAAGGTGATATTCAGCATATCAATTACATATTTTTGGATACATTGATCTTTCCTGAGGTGGTTGAAGAAGGAAATTCAGGTGACAAGAACCTAACACTCCTCCAGTGAATCTCTCTCAGTAGTAGATGATCATGGTTCATAAAATTATTTACACCTTAGTGATGTCTTCCTAATAGTGACATCTCACTCAACACATTTACAAAATGTCATATTGTGGAATTTCACCTAAAATGTTATCCTTACCTAGTCTCGTAAGTGAAATCACAATGGAACCATGAGATTAAAATATAAAATTTTATGGATTGGCTAAACAAAGTACAAACTGGACATATGTGAAGGCTGAAATATAGTCATGCTTATGTACCCATATGAAAAAAGCAATACATATGGGTATACATGTGTATGTATGTGTGTGTATGTGTGTGTGTATCACAATTAAAACTGTACCTAGAGTCTAAATTAAAATTAGTTTTCCCACTAGCTAGCACATGTTTATTTATGCAGAAATCAGAAGATCTGAATTTCAACTTACCCTCTCAGGTTTACAGACATTTAAGCACATTATTAAGAACAGTGATTATTCGGCACACCAACACTCAGGTATCACCCAACTTCATTACTACCTGATTAATTAACCTGTTTAAAGTGTGAAAGTTGGCACCTTGTCATTAGAATCCATGGGAATAACTAATGAGAAACTATGAAATAATTTGTTCCTCAATTAAAAAACCTGAAAGAAGAGGTTTTATCTCATTATTCTTGTTTCCTGTTATCACCTACACAAAGCCAAGACGATTTTGCAAAACTTACTGTCTAAAAAGAACAGGCAATGTAACATCTCAGGGAACATTTCACAGATCTTTAATAAAATGTGGTGTTATTCAACAGCAAAAGGTAAGCCAAGAAGGTTCCTGGAATAATATATTCATTATAGAGCATCGGTGTGAAAGTGGGTTCATCTCATACCTGGTGTTCAGGTTTAAATGAGGTTTCTAGATAAGAACAGAGTGAAGGAGCAGTAAGTCAGTTCAATTTAGTTCTGTCTGAAGAGACTTCAGGAAAAATATCACGCGACATAATTAGTATCAGAGGACTATTAAATTACGACCTTTTCATATATTAAAAACACAGCCCAAAGCCCAAGTTTCCCTCAACATGGCTGCTTTTATTCAATGGCCATATTACAGTATCACTCAAATAGGAAAAAACGCGGTGAAGATATTAATTTCAATTGTTTTCCCTTGTTTACATTCATGAAATCATAGGTATCATATGAAAATGCTCAAGTATCAAAGGTACTTACTTTCCTAACCTAAACCGTTTTGTAAAATTTACAGATTCATCCTCCTACTTGTAAGTTATTCATAGAGCTCACAATGCCAATGAAGTACATGTCTGTTGTTTAACATTAAAGTAAAGAAGCCAAAAGTTTTTCTTGGAGGTAAAGGAGCAATCTTTCTTACACTGATTATTTTACATACATCTTTCCAGTTAAAGAGTTTCGTGCTCTGAACCATGGCAGGAAATAGACTATAGTATCCATCCAATGTAAAGCTAGGCATAAATGAATACAGATGTTAATTAATTGGATATCCTTATTTAAATTCCTTGAAATATATTCTGGATCATGTCTCATGCTTCCTTGTATAAATCTTTAAGCTGAGGCCACCCGCATTTAGTGAAGGAAATAGTGAAATTTTTAAAAACCACATGCATATTTTTCCAAAATCAAGGTTTTGTAAAGATAATCATAAAGTTTGAAATAACACAATTTAATTAATCCTCTTTAGGAAAAAAAAACTGTATATCTATTTTATACTCTAAACTTTATACTTTTATTCAGTTGCAAAATGTCCTAGAAAAAAAAATAAAAGAGAAAGAACAGGCTGATAACACATCTTAAATATCTTTACTCAATCTCCCGAAAACATTTCCATTAGCACATAATGAAAAATTTTGAGACAACCCAACATAGTTAATGAAAATAGCTACTATTTGGTGAGTATCAATGGAATACCAAACTGCATATTAGGCGTTTCACATGCAAACTTCATGTCTTACCATTCTCAAGAGTTTGTGTAATTATGTCTACGTACAGATGAGGAAACTGAAGTCCAATAGTACTTAGTATCTTGTCAAACTTTATATACTGACACCAAATTCCATAATCTCTCTCCCTGTACTATGTTGCTTCGAATCAACAAATAATATAATCTGGAAAAGTATTCTCACGCAATGTAACCTATTAATAAATGCCTAACTACACAACAACATGAGATTATTTATTTGCTTTTAAAGAATGTGAAACCAAATTTAGGAGTACAGTTTGATAGAAGCATTCATAAAATGAAAACAGTGAAGATCCATTTCAAATCAAATCGAACATTCTTCAGAAATCATATCTATCATAGTTAGCATTATTGACAGCTAATATCATGAATATTAAAATGAGTGATTAAAATTGGCCAAAAAATAGTGAAGGAAGAAAACCATGTGCTGAAAGTAGAGGTATGTGGGAAAAACTGCATAATCTTTTTAATAAGGTATATCCTGCTAAATAAGGAAAGGAAAGAGAAAAAAAAAGGAAATGAAATAAAGGAAGTTCCTGTCAGGGCAGTCTCTATTTTATTTGTGTAAGATTAGCTATTTAAACATTTATATCAGTCCAAAGTGAAAGTAAAGAAAATGACCTAAAAATTTAAAAGTGTCAATATCACTTCAAGGTAAACAGCCACTTATTCATGGTGTCCTTTTTGAATAAAAATTTCAACCTAAAATAATAAAATGATTTTTATTATTTTTTTAAAAATTTTTTTAATGTTTATTTATTTTTGAGACAGAGAGAGGCAGAGCATGAACGAGGGAGGGTCAGAGAGAGGGAGACACAGAATCTGAAACAGGCTCCAGGCTCTGAGCCGTCAGCACAGAGCCCGACACGGCCCTTGAACTCATGGACCGCGAGATCATGACCTGAGCCAAAGTCGGCCCCTTAACGGACTGAGCCACCAGGCGCCCCAATAAAATGATTTTTAAAAGACAATGTCACAAGAACAAATATTCAAACAAATGGAAGATTTAAAAAAGAGTGTAAAATTATCTGATACTTAATCCCAAAATTATGTCGGGGGAAAGAATAAATAACAATACAAATAAACAGAATAGACTCTAAAAAATGAATCACAGAAAAAGACTCTTTCAAAAAGCATAAACAATTCAGTAATAAAAGTAATGTGCATAGAATGGCAAGGTGTTCCTAATCCCAATATATATTTTATACTAATACTTACATCTTTCATATACTTTGTGCAATATATTTTGTGCATAATCCCTCAAAGTCTTATGATCTTTCTCCTATTGTGTTCAGTAATGCATTTAGCATATAAAAGTACTTAAATATATATCCTACGTGCCAACATTTGGAAGCCTGTTCCCATTATTAATCACTATGAAACATTGAAATGAACAAAAAATCCATTTTGTAGCTTCTAATCATTCAATGTCATTATCATTTCTCACATATAAACTGATGTTCTGGAGCGTTTACCTACGCGTCATTCTATAGAGATAATATTTACGTCACTCCATTTTGACTCTTTCATTTGCAAGTCTCCCGAGTAGGAGGAAATGGGTGTCTCTATTGGGATTGTGATTGGGAAGCTCTGAATTAGTGGCATTCCTGGTAATGTTTTGCATTTATTTTTATGTCAGTAGTGAAAAGCATTACTATTGTTTAATCTTATCTCTACTCCAGAACTAAAGGGAGTGTATTATGTGACTTCCTTCCTTTGTTGTCCCCAATAGCAAGGGTCAGGTTCTACTTTAATCAGCATACACTTCTGGAAAGGAACACAAACAAGAGTAAATCAAACTAAAAATAGTCATCACCTCTTCACATCACCGCCTTGAGTACAACCAGGCTTCTCTCACGTCACCTCACTTACGTGCTAAGATTGAGGCCTGAGCGTCTCTGTGGGAGGCTGCATCAACAGGCTGGAGTCTCTGACATGGTCACTTTCACCAGCTACCACTGCTCATGTTTGAAATTCAACTTGGCTCATATCTGAAAATGAACAATGGAAGTGCATGGGAAACTTCCTTGAACCTGTCACTCCGTCTCCACTATCAATCATGTGGGAAATATGCAGTTGTTCAGGTTACATAGACAGCTACCCTCCACCTTTTAAAATATTATTCAAGAAACACACCGAATACTACCAAAAACACAATCTGGGAGACTGGATCATGACTCTAGACTTTTAAATGAATCACACAGGAAGTCCTAATAAATGGAATCCTTTAAAAGAATTTTGCTCTATTAAACAAGCTATAATCATATTTAAATGAAGCAGTGAATATATTTTACAAGTGTTTTAAAATTTAAAATGTTCAGTAGATTTTTAATCATGAGAGATGTAAGTTTATAAAACTGTTCTTTACATTCAGTTAGCCAAGGTCAATTTCCATTTTTCTATAGAAATACTGTATATCATTCTATTGAAAGATTAATCATTCCTCTTATGAAAATAGGGATCATGCTTCAGAGTTGGTAGCTTCCTAGATTGTATTAATGATAACAGATAAGATATGACAAACATCTAAATCATTGTCAGTACTTGAGCATAGTGTCCAGTTATGAAGGTTGGGGACACAGTGGGACCAGATTTAAGCTATACCTTTATTAACCTTTCGCAACATTCTGACTGATAGAAAGTATAATATCCATTACATACTAGAAGATACTAAGTAGAGGGAGTGTAAGTATCTAATTCAGGAACATAGATATTAAGTGTCGAGCCGGTATTTGAACCTTCCACAGTTCTAGATATCACCTTTGTTCTGTTGGTTGTTTTCTCTCTCTAAGCCATGCTTATGTGAATATGTGAATACCAGGTTACTTTAAGGAGGGAAACTCTCAATCAGGCCTAGGGGGGAGAAATGGACAAGTGTGACCTGATAAAGTAAATGTGCTTTGTGGCCAGCAGCGCTCTTCCAGGTGCAGCACAGGAGTGAACACAGGGGTCTGGAAATGCAATTAACTACTCCAAAAGCTTTCTGCCCATTGCTACTCTGACATTTAAGATTTCTGACAACTTGTTACCTTTTTTGTCTCCCCTTGAAATGCTGTTTACTAAAGGCACATAATCCTAGTGTCTGATTCATACAGTACTTATTAAGCAATCAATGAACTTGTCATTAGGATATTAATTTGAGTTTAGAAACAAACTGTGTTATTTAACTTTTGATGTCTCAGTGTCTTCATTCATGAACAGAAAACTCAATTCTTACTTATTAAGAAATTATTTTCGACACTTCATAAGTATTTTTCCTTTCTTTGAAAAAACAAAAACTGAAACAAAAACAAAGTATAATATTTAACCCTCCAGCAATATTTAGCTTGTTTATGTATCAAATCGTGGAGATTGTCATACCTTTTTCATTCTCATTTGTATATTTCCTTTGGTGTAATGGTAAAACTTTCATTTTAAGTATGGGATTTCCAAATAAATTGCAAACAAATCAATCTCCAATAGATAAATAAAAAATGTGCAGTGAAGCTAAAAATATCTTCCACCAAGGTGCTAGTTGGCTTTGTTGCTTAGCTACCCATGACCAAAGAGGCTGACAGCACCATGAACTCTCTGGCTGGGCTGGGTGTAATTACCAACCAGGTTTCCATTTCATTAAGTTCCACTTACAAATCTTGAGAATTTCAAAGTGTGCGTATCTAGAAGATTTCACCATTGTAAACAGGAACAAAACTTACTTCTTAAAAAAATTATATTCCACAATATGTCTGTGAGTAAAAACTAAAACTTGGAGAGGTTGAAATAATAACATTTTTCATGGAAAAATTATGTTTTTAAAGGAAAAAACTACATTCAACGAGTGAGGGAGCAGGGGATATTTTTGTATCATGAAAATTGCTTTTCATTTTTGCTTTATGTACAAATATAATTATGAATGAAAAACTTAGGCCTTCTTTGTGTTCTTGAAAAACTACAAACCATTGATTTTTCTTTTCCATCAGAGGTAATCTTTTCATGCTTTTGTCCCCACTTCTAATGTTTAAATGGAGGTTAATTTCTCAAATATCTTAGATGATTTATCAGAGTCCTGTGCAGAGAACACAGTAATTCACTTCATCAGACAACAAAGCCCATTAGCAGATATTACCAAGTCACTACTAAAAGGCAAGGATAAAGGAAATGCAGAGATTCATATCCCTTCATAATTAACACACAAAGCTTTGAGTGCAGATTACAGTAGGATTATGGTGAATTAAAGAAGTACATTTGATGCTCAGTTTATAGATTTCTTATTATTTATCATACTTATCTGAAATATATATGCATTCATTTAATTCTATAAGCATATAATTGAAATGATTGTTGCAATCCATTTATATCATCAGAAAGTTAAAAAAAGATTATATTTCAAGCATATTTGCATCCATTTACAACCTAATAAACTGGACATTTTACTGTCTATTTCCTCTATTCTCTGTAGAGACAGAACTTTTATTCCTCTGATTTTGGCTGAATTTTTGTTATTTTAAAAATATATATTTTTAAATATTTATCAAAATAATACATGCATAAAGTAATACAGTCCATAGTACAAATAAGTTTATGGTGAGGATAAATAGCTTCTGGCTTCTTTCCTTACCATTACAGCCCTGTGCTCCCTGTCTTTCTTTTTTTAGTAGTTATGATGTTTTGTTGAGATTAAATTCATATAGCATAAAATCAACCATTTTAACGTAAACAACCCAGTGGCATTTAGAACATTCACAATGTTGCGTATCCACCATCTCTACTTAGCTCCAAAACATTTTTATTTTTTTAATTTTACTTTTAATTTTATTTTGGACAGAGAGAGAGCATGACCAAGGGGACAGGGGCAGAGAGAGAGATTGAGAATCCCAAGCAGGCTCCATACAAAGCGTGGAGTCCGATGCGGGGCTCAATCTCAAGACTCAAACTGACCTGAGTCAAACTCAAGGGTCTGGTGCTTAATCGACTGAGCCACCGAGGCACCCCTAACAGATATACTTAAACTCATATTTTTTTTCCCTCTTCCACTAGACTTGTCCATTTCTCCCCCCTAGGCCTGATTGAGGGTTTCCCTCCTTAAAGTAAGCTGGTATTCACATATTCACACAAGCATGGTTTAGAGAGAGAAAACAACCAACAGAACAAAGGTGATATCTAGAACTGTGGAAGGTTCAAATACTGGCTTGACACTTATGACAAGTCTTTTCTTCTTGGTGAACATGCTACATGAGAACCATGAACTGATCCAATCTCTCACTTTGCTTTACATTGAGCAGAGGTCGTCTGTTCAGGCTTTGGGGCTACAACTCCATATATGCCAAAATAAAAAGGACTTTATTTTAGAACATCAAGGTGAAGTAGAAAAATACTGGCCACCCTGAGACTTCTTGTCCAATTTGTTTAAAAAATAGATATTTGGTTGTTTATCTGAGTATACATTATAGCCTGCGAACTATCTTTCACTCTCCTCCCTTTTTTTTCTTCCTTTTTTAAATGTTTATTTATTTTTAAGGGAGAGACACACAGAGTGTGAGCAGGGAGGGGCAAAGAGAGAGGGTGTCACAAAATCCGAAGCAGGCTCCAGGCTCTGAGCTGTGAGCACAAAGCCCAATGTGGGGCTCAAACCCACAAACCTGAGATCATGACCCATGAACCGTGAGATCATGACCTGAACTGAAGTCGGACACTTAACCTACCGAGCCACCCAGGGGCCTTTTTCTGTGTGTGTGTGTGTGTGTGTGTGTGTGTGCGTGTGTGCGTGTGTGTGTGTGTGTGTGTGTGTGTGTGTGTGTGTAAAGTGATGAAAGAGAGTTGTTGCAGGCATATTGCTGAGTACAGTTATATTATTAGCCCCCATGAATCTTTACTCAGCTCCCTGGCATTAAAATTAACTTGGAGACCAGAACTTCTTAGAAATTTTATTCAGAAGAACTTTCACCCATATGGACATGATTCAATCTACCATCTCTTTCAAGTTTTTGCTCAAATGTTAGTTTCTCAGTCAAGATTATATCCTGACCACCCATGTAAAATTGCAATCCACATCTCCAGCCAGTACTCCAGATTCATCTTGTTCTTAATTTTTAAAAATCCATTTATAGTATGTTAAAGCATGCTATAATATGTTTATGCTACTTGGCATGTCATTTGCTATTTTTATGTTGCATACTCTCTCTTTTGCTAAATAAATGGAATTTTGTTTACATATTTTAATTAATGTCCATTTTAATAGGCTGATGGAGAAATGTCTTAGCCCTTAATTTGGCTTTACATCTATTTTAATAGAAAACAATCCACTTATCAATCTACAATTTAGTGAAACAAGAAAACATGTTAAGACTTTTGCACAGTAGCCCATTCTAACTAAAAGGAAAGTGGATCACCTTGTAACTTTGCTACTAAGTATAGCTCTTTTTCATATTCATTGCACATCCCTTGGCTTTCTGTTGGTTCATGACATTGCCATAATGATTTTTTAATTGAATTTTTCTGGTTAATATTTCCTTGGGATTCTATTTTTCCTGTTTAAAAAATTATTGAAAGGTATCCCCCCAAAATATTGGGATTGGATAAGTTCAGTAGTTAAAAAAATGTGGAAGAATTGGATAATATCCTAATGGGATTACATAGAAAACCCTAAAGTATTCATATTTTTAAAGCCAGCAATAAGGAAATCTTAGTCTGTCAGCTAAAATCACCTAGCTGGGAAAATAAGGCCAGGTTCTATACATTTCTATACCCCTATGGGAAGAATGAATTAATTACAATCCCTCACTTAAAGTCAAAGAAATTGAATTTCTGTTAAAATATTGGAAGATGTTAACAAAATGTGCAAGGTTATCAGTTATTTCCAATGGTTAATTTATTTCAAGAATTACATTAGCTGTTTTGCAAAGTAGAAGAATTCAGTTTGAATGGGTACATGTTGATGATTTTAATCAGGATCATTTGTTTCAATGGATGCATATTACATGGTAATTGAGTCTAAAAAAGTTTTATCATGAGGAATAAAATGTCTCAATATCTTGTGTGTGTGAGCATCAATGCTTTCAGGAAAAATCAACAATTTTCTAGGTTAAAAAATACCTTCTCTCATATGTATTTTTTACTTTATTAAACATTAGTTCATCCACAAAAATAGTCACATTATTCATTGCCCTTCCTTTTAAAAAATTCAAGTGTTGCTCTCCCTTTTTTGACATTAGAAACAGGTGAACGATGTTAGTAATAAGAGAATAAAGAACTATTATCAATAGTCTCCTGACAGACAAATAAAATTAGATAATCTCCTGTCCTTACCAGATTAATATAATTAATTGAGCATTCAATATGTACAGAGCATTTCACTTGCTCTTTAATTTTCTTAAAAAGAATTTAGGGGCTTTTTGCCCTCCAGACTTAAAATTAAAATAAATATATATATTTTTAAAGTAAGCTTCATGCCCAGTGTGGAGCCCAATGTGGAGGTTGAACTCACCACCCTGGGATCAAGACCTGAGCTGAGATCAAGAGTTGGCTGCTTAACTGACTGAGTCACCTAGGTGCCCTTAAAATAAATAATTTTAAATAAATGGCTCTAGTTATTATATTGCTTATATATTTTGTTTACTTTTGAAAATAAAGTAAATGAAGATCTATGATATTCTTGGAATGGGATGAGTTTACTCATCTTTCCCTGGGTTTTTATTTCTCTGTTTTCCTATCTTTCCTCCTCCATTTTTCTTCCCCTGATCAAGGTGGCAGAAACATGACTGATTAGTGCCTTCAATTAATTGGATGTGATTTCAGGAAATAGTAATGGCTGTTGATGCTGCCACCACCACTTGCTTGGTTCCCTGAAAAGGGGACTTGGAAGAGGACTGGTTGAAGAAACCCCTGTCACGGATACATCAAGCTATCAAATATAAAATGAAAGAAGATTGTCAAATCAGAAACACTTTTTTTATAATGGAAAAGAAGGCAGGGGGTGTGCAATAAACTAATAAATTTTTGTAGTGAAGGTATAGATAAGCCACAATGAAAAAAAAATGTCTCCAGCTCCAAGGAAGATCTGGCTTCTAATTAAAAAACAAAAACAAAAACAAAAACAAAAACAAAAACAAAAACAAAAACAAAAACAAAAACAAAACAAAACAATAAAAGCATTGATCAGAAAGGGCAAGTCTTCAAAGAGTGAAGTGATTTTAGGGGCGCCTGGGCAGCTCAGTCGGTTAAGTGTCTGACTCTTGATTTCAGCTCAGGTCATGATCTTATGGTTGGTGAGATTGAGCCCCATGTTGGACTCTGTGCTGACAGCACAGAACCTGCTTGGGATTCTCCCTCTTCTTTTCTCTCTGCCCCTCCCCCCCCTCAAAATAAATAAACATTAAATAAAAAAGAATAAAGTGATTTTAAAACGTAAAGCCGTATCTTTTTGTGAGCTTAAGTTTCATTTTTGAGATATCTTTGCTATTTACGACAGTATAAGTTGATAGAAAATCTTTAAATGCATTTTTGAAAGAACTCTATATAGTATTTTGTATTACTTCAAAAACTATTTATTAGCTGACATGTAAGTAAATGTGACTCCTGTCATTTCATTTCCGTATCAATTATTCATTCCAAACATCTTTTGTGCAAAAACATTTGAGTATGTACTGTGAGCTTTAAACAACATGAGTGAATTTTGTAAGTATCCCATTAGGTTTTCTTTTAATGTATATATGTATATGGGTGTAAGGGGAGAGAGAAGAAAAGAGCTTTAGGGGGGAAGATTACCACAATAAAATGAAATTATTCTGGGATGCTTTCCCAAATGAGAAATTAAGAGAAGGAATAATAATGATGATAATAATAATTAAAGAAGGATGTGTAAAAATTTACTTAAGTTCAACAAAAACTGTTAAGAAAATAATAGGATGAAATTACTCATTTCTCAAGAGAACAATTGTAATGTACATGAGAAAGTGGTGGGAAAGCAATTCTCTTAGAATCTTCCTATGTTAAACATGCGATCATCTTAGCATGCCAAAATCTAGCCTTCTTCAATCTTAAATAAGCACATTTATTGTGGGAAAATCTGTTAGCTGTAGTCTTTGGACTTGCTTGTTGGGCAAAAATAAATTAATAAATAAATGTCAAGGAGCTAAGAGAAAGGCAAATAAATCGTTGTTAACAATGCTCTGAATCTTAAAGATTTGAGTTACATGGTTGCATGCATTTGACTAAACTTACTGGCTTAGGTATCCATGAGGTGAGTATTTCATGATTGTAATTTTTACATAAAAAGAAATGCCAACTAATATTGAAATCTAACCAAAGTATTCAGGAGGAAGTATAGTAATCCCTGAAACTTACTTCGAAATGTAAAAATATATTAAGATGGATTGAGGGACAAAAGGGAAAGCAATGATTAGACAGATCATAAAGCAAGTTCAGTAATATGTTGCTTCTGCAGTATATGTGTCGAATATATGAAAAATATTGAAATATGTGGAAAATTCTTCCAATGTTCCAGGATGTTTGATTTCTTTACTAATAAAATTAAAGGGTAAAAAAAGAAAATGGCACTAAACATCCATGAGTAAACAAATTAAAAACATGTCATGTTCACACATTTTCATCTTTAACAAAATCTTCCCAATTTTTAAAATTTTTTTTTCAACGTTTATTTATTTTTGGGACAGAGAGAGACAGAGCATGAACGGGGGAGGGGCAGAGAGAGAGGGAGACACAGAATCGGAAACAGGCTCCAGGCTCTGAGCCATCAGCCCAGAGCCCAATGCGGGGCTCGAACTCACGGACGGTGAGATCGTGACCTGGCTGAAGTCCGACGCTTAACTGACTACGCCACCCAGGCGCCCCAAAATCTTCCCAATTTTTGAAGTACAACATCTTTAGATATTATAATAAACACCCCAGTAAAATAATTTAATTCAATATTTTGAATGGAAGCTGGTGGGCTTAAAAGAGAAGTGTTTTACAAATTACAATCTCATGTCTTCCACAATAAATTCAATCAATTGACAAATCGTGGGGGCCAGGTATGGAATTGGGAGATACTGGGTGAGGTGGTGGGTTAAAGAGGGCATGGAAGGGACAGAGCACAGAGCCCTCCTTGGGATGCAGTGCTCTGATAAGATCTGAAGCCTTGACCCAGCAGGGCTAAGTGGTCGTGTGGTGGCATCCTCACAGACAAGTCAGAACTTCACAGAGAAACTGGGTTGGTTTCCATTTAAAATAGTTGAAAAATAATTTAAAAAGAAATGCAATGTTTACAGAATTAAAATTTCTTTTTGAAACATGAACAACCTTACTTACTACTCTGAGTCAGTATGTCTCTGGGTATTTGTTTCCTTGCTCATTTGTTTTACGGGAGTGCTGGAATCAAAACTGGCATTCACAAATCACAGTAAATATATATAAATGTATATCCCACATTGTAAAGTAGATCTGCAATCACACATGACTTGTTTAAGAAATACACTTGCCGATGTTTCTTTAAGAAGGATGTCTACAATGTTATTTACTAAAACTTCTTATTTGCCTAATTGTATAAACACACTAATCTCCCATGGGTACTTATGTTATACAAAGGCAAGTAATAAATCTGATAGGAGTGGGGAAGTTTGTGAATTTGGTCAGTGAACTCAATTATGGCCCCATTCCCAGGATTTCTACCTTTCCTTTACAAAAACATAGTTGCCACACACCTGACAATGCTCCCCAAATTTCTTCAATAGATAAGAAGGATACTTCAGAGTATGTGTACATACTGACTCTGTCTTTTTGTCTCTCTCTCTCTCTCTCTCTCTCTCTCTCTCTCTCTCCCTCTCCCTTTCCCTCTCCCTCTCCCTCTCCCTCTTTCATTTTACAGCTCTTCTGGGTCCCCGGCTGATTTTCTTTGCAAGGTTAGTTGCTAATACATTCCTAGCACCCATGCATTATTAATGCTCACCGCTCTCCAAGGTGGCAGTGACAAATAGGAAGCAAAATCTACTGACTGGTGGGGAATGTACTTTTTAGCCATGCTTGAATTTTTCAATCCATTCTGCTTGTGAGGATTTTTTCAGTAGAGATTCTGTGACAGAATGTGCTTTATACCTCTCTTCTGCTTTATTCTCTCCCCACTTTTTTGTTTTTCAAATCTAAGAGACATTCAGGTATCTAGAGAAAGGATTATGCATCAGGGCTTTGAGGGGGAGTAGAGCAAAAAAATAATTTTTCTGGTTGCAAAAGCAGAAAGATCACTGTTTCCTCTTGCATGTTATAAGTGGCAGTTTTGATCCAAAAAGACTATGCATGTAGTCAAGTAAATTATACTATTTTAACTAGGTTATGCCAGCTGTAGTATTCCCAGAAATAATACCAAGTGTGTATCATGAGAAACATTGATTTTTTAATGTGCAGATTTGTTTCTTCAGATATAAAATCCTATTCATTTCACAATATAAAGAAGCAATCTGTGAAGAAATTCTGAGATGGTTATTGGGAACCATAAATCCCACTAGCAGCTTCTATTACATTTGTTTAATTCAGAATTTCTGCATTTATAGTATTATACCTTTATGCATGTAATGATGAGCTTTTACAAGATACCTTTTCAGTGAATAAAAACTTAATTCACAGAGAATTCACAAGAATTGGGATTCCCCCAGCAAGTGGAGTTGGGGGCAAATCTCCCCCCCGCTTTTTAAACCACATTTCCTCAATTTAAAGATTGAAATAATGATCTTTAACATCAAATAGTCAATTACCACAATACCCATATTCATGAATTCTTAAATATTCCATTTCAATCACAGTGATCACTAATTCTCAGGGAGGAAAAATTAACATTTGGATAAATTAAAGGAGCAATAGTGACTCCATGGCCCTTTATGTACAATTTTAGTTTCTCCTAAGGGAAGAAGAAAGTACAAAGATTTTTTTCTTGCATGTCTGTTTTCTAACTAACGTTTTGTTAGGGGCTTCCAATATATTATGTCATTTAAACATGACACCTATTCCATAAGTTAGCTATTTTTATATCTGCCTTATAATTAAAAATGAAAACTGAGACAGTATAATTTAGAAAGAGCCTAGAAAGTGGCAAAACTAACCTGAAACAAATCAATTTGGTGCCAAAGCCCATGTTTTGTGCATTGCACAATTGTCGTCTTCTTAGACTTTGAATTCCTGCATTACAGTATCATTTTATTTGATTCATTTAGTTGCTTAGCAATGATGATGGCACATAAAGCTATGGAGTCATTTATAGGTAGGTATCATCGATTTAAACCTACTTGGAAGAGTTTTTAAACACAGATAATTGGCTCAAAAGTGTGATTTTTATAGTATGTGTTCTGTAGGAACACATTCTGTAATGGGAACTAGAACCTATATTGACTTATGAAAGAATTCGTAGAAATATTTAGTGCTCCCTTGAAGGTGGATGTTAAATTAATACCTATGTATAATCATAGAATCCAGGTAGTTTATAAATGATGGGAGCGATTAAGGAAGTGTCTTGCATTTCCAGGCATGTGAAACTAGTAAGTTGGGAGTCCTAATGTGAACAAGGAATAATGAATGATAGAACAGTTAGTTATATGACTTTAAAAGTTACTGTACTGCTGGCCCCCATGACTGACTTAATCCAGGTAGGTATAACAATATATATCCACAAATCGTCCACAAACCATACAGTTTTAAACAGGAGAACAAAGAAAGTCACAAATAAGTATAAGCAAAGAAAAGAAGGCAGAAATTTCTATTTATATGTAAGTGTAAAAATAAACACCTGAATTCAGTAGTAATCTCTGAGATCTTAGCAGTGCTGAGTCAGGTTTATGATGAGAATACTAGTGTGGGGGTCACACAGCTCAGATGGTTTACCCTGGAGAACCAGTAGGTCCTCTACTGAGTGGGAAATACTAAAAGCAGGAACAGATCTGAAACACATCATGGACTAGAACTCTGATGGCTTCGCAAGGAAAGAACGGGAAAGACCATGGCCCCGGAGGTGGTAAGGCTAAGAAGATGAGCTTCTGGAGCAGGCAGAAGCACTTAGAAGGGGATATCATAAATTATAGATTTGGTGAAGAAAGAAAAGAAGAAAGCAAGCAATAGTCAGTGAGTGTCCGATAGAAACAAACAAAAATAGGTGATAGAATCTGAGACTTCACCGACTCATTCCCAACAGGTGGAGTTTCTGAAAGAAGAATCCAACTAAAATGAAACTACTCAAAGCGAAAGACTCAAACCTGTTACCCACTTACCATGTTTCACTTATCATTGCTGGCCTGGAAATTCTACATCATTTGAAAATGAACAACAAAAACAAAGTGGCCAAAAATAATCATGCAAATTAAGAAAACAGAAAAAAAAATAAACAGGAAGTAATCATCAAAGTTATTCAACTGATCAAAATATTAATGAAAGTGTCAACTGTGGAACCAAATAAAACTGGAACTCAATACACCAACTATACAGGCATGGTTTGAAGTACACACCAAATCAAGAAGTTAAGACTCAGAATAAAAATGTTGATAAAACTAAAGATGGAAGTCTAGAGTTGACTAAAGCCATAAAAGCTTCAGGAAAAAAGACAAAACACCTCATAAATGAAGACTAAGTTACAAGGTGGATTTAATTGAAAATATACTAGGAGAATTTAAAGAATGAAAGCAATCCACATGATGGAGACAAAACAAAGAACTCGCAAATGTCTAAAATAAGGTGATAGATACAGATGGGAGGCAAATAAATTATTTTGGATCTTGCTAGTCTAGCCACATTCACTGGCACATGTCCTACTAGCTGGTAAGCAAGGACTTCTAGTGTCATCACACAGGACTTTCCTGTGGGTAGGTCAGGGTAAGGTTGAAAATGACATGTTATTAAGATAAACTGAAGTGGGATTTAGGAAGGTAAAGACCGAAAATTACTTATCTAAGTGCCAATTTCACTGGGCCAACTGACACAAATTGTTTAAAAAGCAAGATTCTACTCTCGACAGATCCCAGTCTCATCAGCAAAATGAAATGAAGATACAACTAAAACCTCACACCAGAATGGTTTGTGGCCTATGGGAGACAGAGATTAAATTCTACCCTGAAGTTCAGAGGTGGCAGAAACCATCACTGCTTGTGGATAGAAGGGATAATCTACTCCAAAAAATTTGCAATTGCTTACAACTCTTTTTTGCAACTCATATTTGGAAATGTGTTTTTGTTGTTTGTTTGTTTGTTTTTTTATGTTAAAAGAAAAATTATCTTAGGTGTGTTCTAGCCAAAATACATGTTTTTTTTCTTTTTGTTTTCCCATTATTTTTGATATTTGAGATTCCAAACATCTTTATTCTGTTCTTAAATATCCAATTCACTAATGAGAGTAATTAAAGGGGCTATCATTCCAGGTACTAAGTGGTATACTACAGGCTAAATCTTTCCCACAAGAACTTTCAAATTTATTTTAAATAACAACAATGTTGAAGTAATAAGAATATAGTGTCTGATGGCTATCAACTCAGAATGCCACGCCTCTTTGGTACATACATTTCACATGTATATTTTATATCTGTCAGATTAAGGCACATTCCATGTGAACTAAATAAACCAGAGAGTGGATCCTTCAAGATACTCATGTCACTCTATAGTCCCCCTGTAACCAATCACTGGAGCTGGTCTTTTAAAAAATGACCTACGTATATGTGGGGCACCTGGATGTTTCAGTCGATTAAGCATCCGATTCTTGATTCCACCATAGGCCATGATCTCACCATTGTGAACTCAAGCCCCATGTTGGGGCTCTCCTCTGGGTGTGGAGCCTGCTTGGGATTCTCTGTCTCTCTCTTCCTCTTCCCCTCCCCGACTCATGCTCTCACTCTAAAAAAACAGTGATGAAAAAAATAAAATAAAAACACATAAGAGTTCACGTCATTGCCCTAATTAAAACTCCCCAAAGGTTTTCAGTGACGTGTCACAGCTTCAAGATTTTACAGAGCAAACTCCTGCCTACCACCAGTTGCTGTTCTCTCCATGGCCTTTTTGGTGACACCTTTCCAGCCACACAACCTTCTTGCTGTTTAGTGAGCAAGCTAAACTTTATCCTTGGCGAGGGCTGTTGCCCCAGCTCTCCCTGCTGCTAGTGAGGCATTTCCCCTGGATCTTCATGGAGCTCTTTATCAAGCATTAATTCAGATTCATTGCCAAAGAGAGCCCTTTCCTGGCCATTGTACCTAAAGTAATGCCAACTCTGCCCACTTCTGCCCTTTCGGTCCACACAATTCCATTGCCCTTTACCCTACTTTAATGTTTTTGTAATGTCTACACTAAGTATACTTTGATTAAGCATCTACTGTCTGTCTCCACCTTCCCTAAATTGTAAGCCCCATGTCTATCTTGTTCACTGCTATATCTGCAGTGCCTAGAACATATTTAGCAAAGAAAGATGTGAATCAATGAATGAGTGAATAAAAGAATAAGTGGACGAATGAATGAAGGTTGTGGCATTAGATTAATCTCACTCAGCTTTCCACTTTTCTAATAGTTATAAGGGAAGAATTGCCTCCCTATAAGAAAGGAAAGAGAACTCTGTTCTTTCTCCCTTCTTCTCCTGACTTGATTAGAATTGAGAGGGTGACTAAGGAAAACTAGCTTAGAAATTGAGATGAACTGAATTGCCCAGTGTTGAGATTTATGTTACCTAACTGACGTGCTCTTCAATCCTTTTCCTCCAGTAAACATTCGAACAGAGTTAGTTAATGGATGTTAAAAATAAAAGAAGAAAAAAAACGCACAGACACTCTGTGCGTAGTTTCACACTTACTGATAAGTAAAAATACCTGCTGCTTTGCTACTGGCGAACAGACATAAGAGAAGCTAGGGGATGTAGAAGGTGTTTCAGAGCAAAATGAGAGCTGATAGATATTTTCTGAAAATGGATTTTGGAAGCCATTTTCAAAGTTAAGCTACTTTTTTCCTTCTGCATTTCCATGACTTGAATTTTCTTTAACTCCAAGCAGAGTTTAGGGAAAAGTGACAACAAATACAAGGAAGACATAAAGTTCAAGTTTAAAGGCCAGCAACTCCATGGGGCACCTGGGTGGCTCAGTCAGTTGAGCGTACGACTTTGGCTCAGGTCATGATCTCGTGGTTTGTCGGTTCAAGCCCCACATCAGGCTCTGTGCTCATAGCTCAGAGCCTGGAGCCTGCTTCGGATTCTGTGTCTCCCTCTCTCTCCCTACCCCTCCCCTGCTTGTGCTCTGTCTCTCTCAAAAATAAGTGTTAAAAAAATTTAATGGCCAGCAACTTTAAAGATACATATTTTTACATGTACTTGCATGAGTGGGTTATAGTATTTCTTGCAGTGATTCAGATAGTGGGTAATAGAGGGAAGCACTCACTGGTCAGACATAGAAATATAACATTACAGAGCAGGAGCAGAACTGAGTTGCTCTCACTTCAGTCACAAAATGTTTCCTTATTCAAAGTTTCAAGTATTAGTTATGATTGACACTTTTTATTTTATTTTATTTTTTATTTTTTTAATTTTTTGAGAGAAATTGAGAGAGAGAGAGAGAGAGAGAAAGCGTACACATGAGCCGGGGAGAGGGGCAGAGGGAAAGAGAAAGAATCCCAAGCAGGGTCCACATTCAGTGTGGAGCCCAATGCGGGGCTCGATCCCACAATGCTGGGATCAAGACCTGAGCCAAAATCAAGAGTCCTATGCTCAAAAGACTGAGCCACCCAGGCACCCCTGATTAACACTTTTTAAAACATTGGGACAAAAAAATCCCTCATAGGGGCCTCCATAGCAAAAGGAAAATTATTCAATGTTTTAAAAAGGAAATAATGATTAATATTGGTGAGGATAAAAAGAGATTTAACATTTTCCTTGTTCAGTTCTTATGTTTTCTTTTTTTTTTTTATTTTTTTTAGCTGTAGGCACATATGATATCTATCCACAGGCGTGAGACCCTGAGGCCCCTTCATAGTACCTCTCCTGGGAAAAGCAGCGATAAAGAGAGAAAGCTTGGCATGAAAATCATGAAGGTGAAGTCTATACTCAAAAGGATTAGAGAAGCTAAAGTATTGATTATGTATGGTGATAAGCTGCCTTACCTATAAGCTGTGAATATCTGCACATATTTCTGAATGTCAAAGCCATACACTTAATTCTAGTGAAGGTTTTGTAAGAAAGCATGGAATTTGTTACAACGCAAATACAATGCTGCATTTCATTGTCATGGGTTATTATTTCCCACACAGAACCTGTAGCTGTATCTCACCCAGGCACTGTCAGATTGGTTCTTGGATAGGTACACTCAAAATCTGCAGCATGGAAGAGAGACAGGGAGAAGGAAAGAGAGGAGGAGGAATAAAGCTAGAAGGAAGGGAAGAAAAAGGGAGAGAAGGAAGAGAAGGAAAGAGAATAGAAAGGAGGGAGAAGGAGAGAGAGGGGCAGGAGGAGGCTCAGGGAAGGAAGGAAGGGAGAAAGGAATAAAGGAAGGGAGGGAGAGAGGAAGGGAGGAAGTTAAGTTAACAACCACTAAAACCATGGATTTATAAGGGAAATTGGTCAAACAAACATTTTGGCAGAATTGTGAGTTTAATGAAGAAGTAGCTTGAAATATATTTATACAGATCCCCTTTGCTTAGTCATTGCCTTTAATTTCCTGGGTCCAAATTCTATCAATTCTTCATGATTCATCTAAAAGTCACGTTTTTCTTATTCCAGAGACTGCTTCCCCAGTCTCTGGATAAATTTATATTATGCTTTAACAAAAAGGAAGTAACCTGATATATATTTATCCAAGGAATCTCCCTCTATAGTGGCATCCACTATAGAAGATTTTGAAAATGTTATGAAACTTTGACCTGGTAACTCTGTCAGAAGCCATGTCTATGGTGACTTGAATGTTTAGGGAGAGCAGAATATCCTGGTATTACTTACAAGGGTGACAATGGCATGAGCTATATTTTGAATAGCCTGGCTTTTATTTGATTTTAAAGGAATTTTACTAATTATTCTAAAACCAAAATACTAACTTCTGTGGGTAACACAGTATTTAAGGCATAAACTATCAGTAGCAATACATACTTAAATATAAAATCAAATGCATATGAGATTGCATTTACTCTTCTGCCTTTAGTATGTGCCACTGGGACTCACCATTACTCTCACATGCCACAATTAAGTAGCATGTTCCCAGAGCCCATCTCCATCAGGAGCACAGAAACTTTTTGGCACTCTAGGTCGGCTGTGAAAGTGAAGGAAGACACACGTGCAGAAAGGCCAAAGAGGTCTCTCTCCCTAGGTAAAAGGTTGAATACCATTTTTATCATGCACTTTAACCCAGTGATTTTTGTCCATAATCTCTGGGGAAGTTTCCCATTTACTTAATAAATTATTTATCAGTTATGGTATCTGGAACACAAAAGAATTTGTGCACAATTTTCTGGGAACTTTATTTGAGGTGCTTCATGTACTTTCTAATTCTTTCTGACGTCTGTAATAAGTGATTCTTAAATAGCAATGATAAAATGGTATAGTGAGGTTAGGTCACTTGTTCCAGTTGTAGTAGTTATATATACTCTTAATACAATAGTGATTTTTTTTCAGGCTTTTACATTCAAAGCGTGAGCTATATTTAGGGTAATCATAAAATGTATGCCCAGGCCACAACAATTCTGGAATAAAAGAGGGCATTAATAATATACAAAGAAAACAGGAGCTACACAAGGTGTATCCCAGGCCAACTGAATATATGGTCAGTTAATTATCTCATGATACCACGAAAAAAAGCTCCATGGTTTTAACTAAAATCTGGCTTAATTACAGAAAAAATAATGCACAGTTCAGGGGGAAAAACCTAGATGGGTCAATGCAAATTCACTAGGCCCAGAGAAAAGACTGAAATAAGAAAAGGACATGTTAAATTTATTCTTTTCCCTTTAGAATTTTCGTTTTTACATTAAGTGTAACAATAAAACCTTAGAACTTCTGGAAAAATGATCAATTTACATTTTCGTTTACTCTCAATATCAATCCCTTCCTAAAATCCCTTCTAAAACATCCATTTATGCAATTCTTCATGCAATAATCAACTAAGAATTGTTAATATATACTTTGGCCAGGCACAGTTACTAGTGCAGACTACAAGTATGAGTAAGATAAAGTGACTGTTCCCAAGAGGTAAAATAAGAACAAGAAAGCCAGTAGCAAATAACGTAACAGGTATATAATGATGTTCAAAATTCACACAACCTGTGATGGAAGTTTCCCAAAGAAGGCAGTGGCTGGATGATAAATCTGCAATCTGTGAACTATAAAATAAGGAAACCCACACAGACATGATCTTTCCCCATAAAAATTATGACCCAAGTTCAACTTATATAAGAGGTGGAGGGAGAGCACAGAAACCACAGATGATGAACTGGGTATTGAACATAGGAAAAATTTAGGGAGTGACCAGCAAAAAAGATTTTATGTTAAAAGTATATATATATATATAAATTTCAAAATATGGACACAGAATTTTCCCTTTCCAATGTATTTGCAACTCTTTGGAACCAGAATTGTTCTAATAACTTCCTATGACAAATAGGAGGCTGGAGAAGCAAAGTTGTTCAAGTTTTAAGCCTGGGCTTTAAGAGGCCTTGTATGCTTCCTCTCGCTCTAGGAACCCCTGATATTTTATTTTTTTAATGTTTACTTATCTTTGAGAGAGAGAGAGACAGAGCATGAGTGGAAAGGGGGAGAGAGAGAGAGAGAGAGAGAGAGAGAGAGAAGTCTGAAGCAGGCTCCAGGCTCTGAACTATCAGCACAGAGCCCAATGCAGGGCTTGAACTCATGAACTGTGAGATCATGACCTGAGGTGAAGTCAGATGCTTAACCAACTGAGCCACCCGGGTGCCCCAGGCCCCCTGATATTTTGTGAACAAGACACAGGTAGCCTCTTGGAGGATGGAAGACTACATGGAAAGGAAGTACGTGCCCCAGCCAATAGTCGGCTAACTTTCAGCTGACATCACACCTCACTGTTGAGGCATGAGTGAGTCCAGCAGAGACCAGAAAGTCACCCAGCACAAACTGTCAAATGCAGTCATAGACTAAATAAATGGGTTTTGTTTTAAGGTACTAAGTTTTCTTGTATTTATTAGTTTTCTAACTGATTTAATGTATTAATGGATGGGCATTAAGTGTGTAATAACATATACATATATGTATATATCATTACATTTATATAAATAATAAATAATATGCCAATATAATTATGCACATAATGTGTTTTATATACACATGCATTTAAATAAACATATATATATGCATGTGTATAGACACATAAATCCATGTACATGTGTATACCTATATATTTACATACAAACAACATATGTATATATACAGACATACACATACACAAACTACTTTATTGTTCTGGTTGAAATCGTTACTTACAAATTACACTTAGCAAAATGACAAGTTTTAAGACTCTTTTGTAATTCTTTTAGAATTCTGTATAATTCTGGGGCGCCTGGGTGGCTCAGTCAGTTAAGCATCTGACTTCAGCTCAGGTCATAATCTCATGGTTCGTGAGTTCATGCCCCACACTGGGCTCTGTGCTGAAGGCTCAGAGCCTGGAGCCTGTTTCGGATTCTGTGCCTCCCTCTCTCTCTGCCCCTCCCCTGCTCCTGCTCTGTCTCTCTCTGTCTCTCAAAAATAAATAAATGTTAAAAAAATTAAAAAAAAGAATTTTGTGTAATTCTTTTATAATTCTAAATTATGAAATAAATTATTCATTTGTTGTTTGACCACATAATTCCCAAGCACTTTCAGATTCCTTTTTCCAAAGATGTGATTGGTTCTGAGGAAGCAGACTGAAGCTCAAAGAATATGAAAGTTAACACACCTCCAAAACCCTACATTCACTTTCCTCTTGCAACCTATGGAAGAGCTTACACCAGGCACTTGCATCCCCTAAATAGCTTAGATAGGAGACAGAAGTATTTCTTAGTTTTTGCTGGTGAACTGTTGCTGGATGCGTTAGTACATGCGTAATGACTGCTAAAGAGAGGTAGTTAGGTATTGATCACTATTGCCTCTGCAAACACAAAATAGGGTATTAAGAGGAGAGGAAAGAACTCATTTTGGGGGGGAGGTTGAGAGTAGTGGAAGGAGTGTCCTTAAAGATGCTCAGGTCATTTTTTTCCCCTTCTAGAAATTTAATAAGAAGAACTGCTTTCATATATTCAAATAACTTAAGATGTGTTTGGGTTAACATGTTATTTCTTGAAAAAAACTTTATGTAACATATCTCTATGTAAATTACTTTGATTAGAATATTTAAACCCTACAATTTGAGGGAATTGAAATCTTGGCTGGAAGTTTAAGGAGAAGAGAGGAGAGAACTATGTGGAAGTTTGCATCTATATGAAGTAGGTTACCCTAGGTTAAACGCTTCCTAAATGTTCTAACTTGGGAGTAAATGAGTCAGAGAAAATTGAGACCATAAAATTAGGTATTCCAAATGTGTCATTGAAGATGACTTGAGATGGTCCAGAGATGAAAAAGAAAAAATTAAAACACTAAATCAATGTAGAAAATAAAGGACATAACGGAATCATAAATAGCTCAATTCTAGGCTCTCTTCCCTTCTTTCTTTGTCCTCTCACTCCATAAAACCACTATTTTGCCCATAAACTTTTTAAAAAATGTTTTATTTGTTTAGTTTTGAGAGAGAGAAAGAGAGAGAGAGAGAGAGAGAGAGAGAGACAGCATGTCAGCGCAGTGCCCAATGTGGGGCACAATGTCACAAAGTCTGAGATCATGACCTAAGCTAAAATCAAGAGTCAGATGATAACCAACTGAGCCACGCAGGCACCCTGCTCATATATTTTTTATTTGACATGCCAGTGACGCTCAAGTTTATATTTCTTAACCAGAAATCTCTTCCTATCTCTATTTGTATATACATTTGAATATGTCACTTTTAAATGTCACGAAGACATCGAAAACTTACTGAATCATTAATTGATACCATCTTTACATCCAGATTTGAGTATCTTCCAATTTCCTTTCTTAGTGAATGACCCTGGCATCCATCCAGTCTTATGAGTCAGAACTTTAGGCGTTATTTGTGATACTTGGCTTTTTCTCACCCAGATCCAATATTTTATTAGGTCCTATCAGTTTCATTTTCTAAAACCCCCGACCCACATTCACTGCTACCCATCTCTATTGCCATGTCCCTGGTCCTTGTCTGGGATACTTCCATGGCCTCCAACTTTTCTCTCTCCACCCACTCTTTTTTTTTTTTTAATTTTGAGAGACAGAGAGACAGAGTATGAGCGGGGAGGGGCAGAGAGAGGGAGGGAGACATGGAATCTGAATCAGGCTCCAGGCTCCGAGCTGTCAGCACAAAGCCAGACATGGGGCTACAACTCATGAACTGGGAAATCATGACCTGTGCCGAAGTTCCATGCTCAGCAGACTAGCTACCCACATGCCCCTTTTCATCCACTCTAAATCCTCTAATCTTCCCTCTTCACTGAGCTAGAATTATCTTGTAAAAACACAAATGTGATCATTTTTCTATTTAAAAATCTTCAATAGCTTTTAAAATGTTTTACTATCAAGACAAAAATATTTATTATTATCTAGAAGATTCTGCATGAACTGAACCCTACTTCTCCAACCTACTCATCACCACTTTACAATCAGTTGTTGAGATGGTTTAGGCAGAGTGGAAAGTGAAATAAATCTTTAATTTACTCAGTGATACTTTTGATTTTAAATATAGAGCACTCCTTTTCCTCATTTTCTTGCTCACTTTGCCTCCACCCACCTCCCTCCTGCACCCCCTTTCCCCCCACAGCCCCAGTTAGTTCCTACTCATTTTTTAGAAATCAGCTGTGGTGTGACTTCCTTAGAAGAACCCTCCCTGGCCATCACATTTTGGGCTAATAAAGTCCCCCTGATTAACTTTATCTTTCATATTACTTTTCCTTCAGAATAATTGCCACAATTTGCAATTGTATGCATTTTGATTATTAGATTACTGAATAGATTTATGCTAATATGGTAGCCACTAGTCATGTATGACTATTTAAACTTAATTTAAATACAATTAAAATTTTTTTTAATGTTCATTTATTTTTGAGAGAGAAAGACAGAGCATGAGCAGGGGAGGGGCAGAGAAAGGGGGAGACAGAGAATCCAAAGCAGTCTCTGGGCTCTGAGCTATCAGCACAGAGCCCAATGTGGGGCTTGACCTCAGAAACTTTTAGATCATGACCTGAACCGAAGTCGGACACTTAACTGACTGAACCACCCAGGGGTCCCTTAAAAACAAATTTTTTAAATATTATTTCATCAGTCATACTAGCTACATTTCAAGTGCTCAATATTGCTAAAGAAAAATCAGAGTTGGACAGTAAAGCAATAAGAAGATTTTAATCAGGACTATTGCAATAAGGGAAGAGAAATCTCAATAAAGAATAGGGCTCAAATCTGAATACAACATGAGCAAATTGGAATTTATAGCCAAAGATCAGGGTAGGGGTTCAGTGCAAAGAGGAAACAACAGAGGTACCAGGGAATTCTGGTATTCTGGGAATTCTAAGCAGGAATCTTGCTGAAGGCAAGCCAGAGAGATCAAATGTCACCTGGGGTTTGGTGAAGATTAAGAACCCAATTAAACACTGAGAGCAATCAGATATGGAAGATGGGAGATCCTAGCTAAACCAACTCAGTAGGACTCTTGCTAAAACTGGACAATGCAGAGACAAACACACAAGTCCAAAAGTCGAGGCCTACTTGAAAGGTTCAGGGAAACCTAAGTAGAGTTTGGTCAAGGAGTGAATCTTCATCAATAGTTACATATGGCTAGCTGCTACTATATGGGACAGTGCAGTTAAAAAACATTTCTACCACAGCAGACATTTCTATTCGATAGCAGAAGTTTAGACTGTCAGTTCTGTGAAAGTAGAGTCAGTATCTATTTGCTAAATACTAACTTCTGGTTCCTCATAGAAGCCTAGTAAATATTGGTTGCTTGCTATTGAAGGGAAATCTTCCCCAGGCTTCATTTTGAGGGTTGTTGTTGTTGTTGTTGTTGTTTTAATTCTAACTTATAAAGTGATTTAATTAAAATTCTTCTTATTGGGTTTGTTCACTTCCTAAAAGACTAATGAATTTGCTTATATATTCATATCATCATGGTTTAATATAACTTACATTGATGGTCCCAATTCCAACTTCGTGTTGTCCTAGAGCTCACAGCTAAAATTTTCTTAAATCTGACTCTAGGTGCTAATGATTTAGTAACATCTCAGGATTAAGAACCTCTGTGGTTTAAGGGCAAACAATTCTCTTCAAAGGTTCCTAAATCACATCTGCCTCTCCTTTTAAATTGCAATATCACCTTTTTCTCATGTAGATTGATTGTGGGCCAGTTGGCTTTCATCCATATCTTTAAATCAACCATGCACTGGTAAAGCTGGCAGGTTGCAGAAGGAATTAGAAACATGGCCAATGAAGCTATTCTTAAGTCATTCTATTTATAATCTTGAGTCAGGATTCCTTTAAGTCTGTGACCTCTGCAGGAGGGACTGGAGGGGTGGCTTCACCCGGAACTCTCAGATTCTCTTGATTTTACTTCTACTTTCACCACCATGTCAAGAAGT
This sequence comes from Prionailurus bengalensis, assembly GCF_016509475.1. Classification (NCBI taxonomy): domain Eukaryota; kingdom Metazoa; phylum Chordata; class Mammalia; order Carnivora; family Felidae; genus Prionailurus; species Prionailurus bengalensis. Next base: position 137,176,245 of record NC_057345.1, on the reverse strand, counting down.
TTCCACTAAAATATTGAGAACTTAAAAAAAAAACAACAACACTGAAAAGAAAGGCAATTATTTGAATGAGTGTGGGATCCAGTTTCCTGACCACTTTGAAATAAATTGAACTGTCAAAGGGATTCTGGAGAGTTTATATCTGATCCACCACCTAAGGCTAAGCACAGTTTGGCACCTTTCATGGATTGATGTTAGAATCATGGTAAATGAACCTCAGACATTTTCTGGAATGCCGCAGAAATCTAAACAATTACGGTACATAAAATGCCAATAAAAGAAGATTAACTTCAGCAAATACAACTTTACATATCATGCCATCAGAGGGGGTAAAAGTTCACAAAGGAATGTCAGAAACATCTATTACTTTGGTATAACTTAGAATTCTTTTTGGACCAGTATAAATAAGAGGTGTTTGGTCCCAGCACATCCTAAATTATCCTCAAATAATCTTTTCATTATTGCCATTGGGCAAAACAACAAGATGAACCAGAGGATCGGATCGACGAGAGAGATTTAGGCACCTCCAGGGCAACTCAAACAGAAAAGCCAGTTGTATTGAATTAATAACTAATAATAAGTACTTTTATATAGCCTATTGGGAAGAAGAACTTCAGCACTTAAAAAAAAAATGAAGAACTTTGGGCATCACAGTACAAGAAATGTGTTATTGTTTCCAACTAACACTGGCTACCCTAGTTTAAGAAAATTAGCATCAGAATATAGATGAGATCTGGGGGCTAACAGAGTATAAAATGAGCACAGTATACATTATAAATGTTTGATTTCTGAGTCTAAACAGAGAAAAAGGTTTGCTTTGTTTTGTTTGTTTGGTTGTTTATTTTGCTATAGCCTTGGTTAAAAGAATTAAAAGTTAGTATGAAAAACCAGCTATCTGATATGTGTGGATTGTCGTTTCTAATTATGCATGGAATAAATGTATACCTTTTCTATATAGATGTTATTCTTTAGTGTTAGGTATTTTATTCTCAACTAGCTTTATAAAGTCCAAATTAACCAACTCTGTTGGTTATTTTGTAGTGTTATATCATTTATTCCCAATTAGCTTTATGTAGTCCAAATTAACCAATAGTTATGACAAAGTAAATTTTAGACAACCCTTAAGTTCTAAATATACTAAATGTTGTATTTAGGTAGGCAAAGATCAGGGAAAAAGAAAATAAAGTGAACCAATGAAACACGTAGTCAAAAGTCTACTGTCAGGGGTACCTGGGTGGCTCAAAATCAAGTTAAAGGTCTGATCTGGATTTCTGCTCAGGTCATGATCTCATGGTTCATAAGTTTGAGCCCCATGTCTGGTTCTGTTCTGGCAGTGTGGAGCCTGCTTGGGATTTTCTTCTTCTCTCTCTCTCTTTCTCAAAGTAAACAAATAAACTTAAAAATAAAAGTCTACTACCATTCAACTAACCACCCTACTCTGACAATATGGTGCCTTAAGAAGCTTATTTCTTCATTAATATTTTACATGAATCTGCAAGGCAGTAAAGTTAAGAATATGGACTTTTGAATAAGCCAGTACCAGCTGTAAACTTTCACTCTGAAGTTAACTAGATTATTTCTCACTCTTTATATCTAATAAATGAAACTGCTTATTGGTAAGCCTTCAATAAGGTGATATATATAAAAGCACCTATCACGTTGGTTCCTAATAGGCACCTGCTAAATGAAAATATTATTTCTAAGAAAATGAATTATGTTTTCTTATTGAAAAATTATTATATAATATGTGTATGACTTAGAATTACATGACTACTGAAGAATGTGTAGTTAACATAGCTTTAAAAAATACGTTAGGATTGGAGGAAATGTATCCTGGGATATCATATTCACCAGCCCCCCCCCCCACATCCAATAAAATCGATCAATGTCTGGATATTTCCAAAAGCATAGACCAAATCTTGCTTTGAAATTGATTTTATTCTAGTAGTTATCAAGGTATTTAAAATTATGGAGTGGAGCGCCTGGGTGGCTCAGTTAGTTGAGCGTCTCACTTTGGCCCAGGTCATGATTTCATGGTGTGTGGGTTTGAGCCCTGCATCAGGCTCTGTGCTGACAGCTGGGAGCCTGGAGCCTGCTTCAGATTCTGTCTCTCTCTCTCTCTCTCTCTCTCTCTGCCCCTCCCCATCTCGTGCTCTCTCTCTCTCTCTGTCAAAAATAAATAAAAACTTAAAAAGAATAAAATAAAATCATGGAGAAATATTTTAGTGGCATAGATATATCAAGCATCAATAGAAAGTGGTACAATGCTAAGGTTGAAGAGCATCTTCCAATTCCAATGAAAATGTTTCTGGACTCAGTCTACTTTTTCAAAGCCTGAAATCATTGTTTCTGGCTAAACCCATACATTTAGGAAGGGCTAAAGATAAATGAAGCAAAGATTTTGTATAAGATTATGTTACTAGTTTTAAAATATTACTCAAGAGCAGGTATTAGATTTGTCTTTTTTCTGAATTGCCCATATATGTGTGTGTGTGTGTGTGTGTGTGTGTATGTATATATATTAAGAGCAAAGAAAATAATGAATATTTAGCAGAGTTGAGAATAACTACAGAGCAGATGAATTTTCATGTATGTGGCCAAATACTTTAAAAATATATCTATATTCTAAATGCAGTTAGTCTTTGTCACTGTCTGGTATATTGAGTAAATCTGTCTTTGAGAAGTTTCTTGATAGAGGCATGTTATGTCCCCACTATTTACAACCCAACATTCATATATTATATAAACAGTGAATTATAGCAGACCTTATTTGTGCTGAAAGTAACATACTGTGTGTATAGTATTTCCCAGCAAAGGATACTGCTGGAAAAATAATTTTGCATAAAACACACAAATGAATATTGATCCCCAAAATGGCTCTTTAAGAACTCCCCCCTTACCAAGGCCCCAACTCAAATAGGACAAGATTTTGGCAGGACAAGATTTTGGCAGAAGAATCATTTGTGTTTTCAAAAAGAAGCCACTTTGTGGGGAACCTGGGTGGCTCAGTCGGTGGAGCGTCTGACTTTGGCTTGGGTCATGATCTCCTGGTTTGTGAGTTCGAGCCCCGCATGTGGCTCTGTGCTGACAGCTCAGAGCCTGAAGCCTATTTCGGATTCTGTGTCTCCGTCTCTCTCTGCCCTTCCCCTGCTCATGCTCTGTCTCTCTCTCTGTCAAAAATAAATAAACATTAAAAAAAAATTAAAAGAAGCCACTTTGTGCCAATTGTTATTCTTCTTTCTTCTTCTTTTCTTGGTTAACTAATGAAGATCAAGTACACTTTATAGTTTAAAAAGAAACACTGCTACTGACTTGAGACTTAGACCACCAAGTATTGGCTTGTAACTCACTCTGTCAGTCATTGATATTATTTCAAAAATCAGGAAATGATCAGTAATAGGAATGCTGACAAACAGCTACTATGACAGAATTCTAATTTATCTGCCTTGACTGTTTTTGGGTTTTTTTTTTTGTTTTTTTTAATCTGTAAGTATGAATATATTCTAAATCTACTTATGGCTATCAGGCTTCACATAGTCACCTTTGCTGCCAATGTAATGTTATCTACCTATTTTGTTGTTGTTGTTTTGTTTTGTTTTTAGTTCAGTGGTTTCTTGGTCTCTAATTTGTAGAATCAATTTTTCACTTCTCCAAGAGTCCTACACTTAGCATTCTGCCATTTACTGCTGATGTGGAACCTTGTAAAAAGGCCTTCAAAATCAAGTATTTCATGAGAAATTGTGTGGCATGTTACAGAAACATTTTTATATTTTTATCAAAAACTAATTTTTTTTCAAAAGCCATAGATTTTAAAGGTGAACAGAGTAAGTATGCACTCTGTTTTAAAGATGAACATATTAAGTATACAGTCTAGAGGCTATATTCTAAAATAAAAAGAATAATGATTGTATATTTTAATATTTGAGGTGAATAAATAGCTAGTATCATTAGAAAACATATTTTATTTTATTTTTTTTATGAAATTTATTGACAAATTGGTTTCCATACAACACCCAGTGCTCATCCCAAAAGGTGCCCTCCTCAATACCCATCACCCACCCTCTCCTCCCTCCCACCCCCCATCAACCCTCAGTTTGTTCTCAGTTTTTAACAGTCTCTTATGCTTTGGCTCTCTCCCATTCTAACCTCTTTTTTTTTTTCCTTCCCCTCCCCCATGGGTTCCTGTTAAGTTTCTCAGGATCCACATAAGAGTGAAACCATATGGTATCTGTCTTTCTCTGTATGGCTTATTTCACTTAGCATCACACTCTCCAGTTCCATCCACGTTGCTACAAAAGGCCATATTTCATTTTTTCTCATTGCCACGTAATATTCCATTGTGTATATAAACCACAATTTCTTTATCCATTCATCAGTTGATGGACATTTAGGCTCTTTCCATAATTTGGCTATTGTTGAGAGTGCTGCTATGAACATTGGGGTACAAGTGGCCCTATGCATCAGTACTCCTGTATCCCTTGGATAAATTCCTAGCAGTGCTATTGCTGGGTCATAGGGTAGGTCTATTTTTAATTTTCTGAGGAACCTCCACACTGCTTTCCAGAGCGGCTGCACCAATTTGCATTCCCACCAACAGTGCAAGAGGTTCCCGTTTCTCCACATCCTCGCCAGCATCTATAGTCTCCTGATTTGTTCATTTTGGCCACTCTGACTGGCGTGAGGTGATACCTGAGTGTGGTTTTGATTTGTATTTCCCTGATAAGGAGCGACGCTGAACATCTTTTCATGTGCCTGTTGGCCATCCGGATGTCTTCTTTAGAGAAGTGTCTATTCATGTTTTCTGCCCATTTCTCCACTGGGTTATTTGTTTTCCGGGTGTGGAGTTTGGTGAGCTCTTAATAGATTTTGGATACTAGCCCTTTGTCCAATATGTCATTTGCGAATATCTTTTCCCATTCTGTTGGTTGCCTTTTAGTTTTGTTGGTTGTTTCCTTTGCTGTGCAGAAGCTTTTTATCTTCATAAGGTCCCAGTAATTCACTTTTGCTTTTAATTCCCTTGCCTTTGGGGATGTGTCGAGGAAGAGATTGCTACGGCTGAGGTCAGAGAGGTCTTTTCCTGCTTTCTCCTCTAAGGTTTTGATGGTTTCCTGTCTCACATTTAGGTCCTTTATCCATTTTGAGTTTATTTTTGTGAATGGTGTGAGAAAGTGGTCTAGTTTCAACCTTCCGCATGTTGCTGTCCAGTTCTCTCAGCACCATTTGTTAAAGAGGCTTTCTTTTTTCCATTGGATGTTCTTTCCTGCTTTGTCAAAGATGAGTTGGCCATACGTTTGTGGGTCTAGTTCTGGGGTTTCTATTCTATTCCATTGGTCTGTGTGTCTGTTTTTGTGCCAATACCATGCTGTCTTGATGATGACAGCTTTGTAGTAGAGGCTAAAGTCTGGGATTGTGATGCCTCCTGCTTTGGTCTTCTTCTTCAAAATTCCTTTGGCTATTCGGGGCCTTTTGTGGTTCCATATGAATTTTAGGATTGCTTGTTCTAGTTTCGAGAAGAATGCTGGTGCAATTTTGATTGGGATTGCATTGAATGTGTAGATAGCTTTGGGTAGTATTGACATTTTGACAATATTTATTCTTCCAATCCATGAGCAGGGAATGTCTTTCCATTTCTTTAAATCTTCTTCAATTTCCTTCATAAGCTTTCTATAGTTTTCAGCATACAGATATTTACATCTTTGGTTAGATTTATTCCTAGGTATTTTATGCTTCTTGGTGCAATTGTGAATGGGATCAGTTTCTTTATTTGTCTTTCTGTTGCTTCATTGTTAGTGTATAAGAATGCAACTGATTTCTGTACATTGATTTTGTATCCTGCAACTTTGCTGAATTCCTGTATCAGTTCTAGCAGACTTTTGGTGGAGTCTATCGGATTTTCCATGTATAATATCATGTCATCTGCAAAAAGTGAAAGCTTGACTTCATCTTTGCCAATTTTGATGCCTTTGATTTCCTTTTGTTGTCTGATTGCTGATGCTAGAACTTCCAGCACTATGTTAAACAGCAGCGGTGTGGGGCGCCTGGGTGGCGCAGTCGGTTAAGCGTCCGGCTTCAGCCAGGTCACGATCTCGCGCTCCGTGAGTTCGAGCCCCGCGTCGGGCTCTGGGCTGATGGCTCAGAGCCTGGAGCCTGTTTCCGATTCTGTGTCTCCCTCTCTCTCTGCCCCTCCCCCATTCATGCTCTGTCTCTCTCTGTCCCAAAAATAAATAAACGTTGAAAAAAAAAAACAGCAGCGGTGAGAGTGGGCATCCCTGTCGTGTTCCTGATCTCAGGGAAAAAGCTTTCAGTTTTTCCCCGTTGAGGATGATGTTAGCTGTGGGCTTTTCATAAATGGCTTTTATGATCTTTAAGTATGTTCCTTCTATCCCGACTTTCTCAAGGGTTTTTATTAAGAAAGGGTGCTGGATTTTGTCGAAGGCCTTTTCTGCATCGATTGACAGGATCATATGGTTCTTGTCTTTTTTTTTTTTGTTAATGTGATGTATCACGTTGATTGATTTGCGAATGTTGAACCAGCCCTGCATCCCAGGAATGTATCCCACTTGATCATGGTGAATAATTCTTTTTGTATGCCGTTGAATTCGATTTGCTAGTATCTTATTGAGAATTTTTGCATCCATATTCATCAGGGATATTGGCCTGTAGTTCTCTTTTTTTACTGGGTCTCTGTCTGGTTTAGGAATCAAAGTAATACTGGCTTCATAGAATGAGTCTGGAAGTTTTCCTTCCCTTTCTATTTCTTGGAATAGCTTGAGAAGGATAGGTATTATCTCTGCTTTAAACGTCTGGTAGAACTCCCCTGGGAAGCCATCTGGTCCTGGACTCTTATTTGTTGGGAGATTTTTGATAACCGATTCAATTTTTTCGCTGGTTATGGGTCTGTTCAAGCTTTCTATTTCCTCCTGATTGAGTTTTGGAAGAGTGTGGGTGTTCAGGAATTTGTCCATTTCTTCCAGGTTGTCCAATTTGTTGGCATATAATTTTTCATAGTATTCCCTGATAATTGTTTGTATCTCTGAGGGATTGGTTGTAATCATTCCATTTTCATTCATGATTTTATCTATTTGGGTCATCTCCCTTTTCTTTTTGAGAAGCCTGGCTAGAGGTTTGTCAATTTTGTTTATTTTTTCAAAAAACCAACTCTTGGTTTCGTTGATCTGCTCTACAGTTTTTTTAGATTCTATATTGTTTATTTCTGCTCTGATCTTTATTATTTCTCTTCCTCTGCTGGGTTTAGGCTGCCTTTGCTGTTCTGCTTCTAGTTCCTTTAGGTGTGCTGTTAGATTTTGTATTTGGGATTTTTCTTGTTTCTTGAGATAGGCCTGGATTGCAATGTATTTTCCTCTCAGGACTGCCTTTGCTGCGTCCCAAAGCGTTTGGATTGTTGTATTTTCATTTTCGTTTGTTTCCATATATTTTTTAATTTCTTCTCTAATTGCCTGGCTGACCCACTCATTCGTTAGTAGGGTGTTCTTTAACCTCCATGCTTTTGGAGGTTTTCCAGACTTTTTTCTGTGGTTGATTTCAAGCTTCATAGCATTGTGGTCTGAAATTAAGCATGGTATAATTTCAATTCTTGTAAACTTATGAAGGGCTGTTTTGTGACCCAGTATATGATCTATCTTGGAGAATGTTCCATGGGCACTCGAGAAGAAAGTATATTCTGTTGCTTTGGAATGCAGAGTTCTAAATATATCTGTCAAGTCCATCTGATCCAATGTCTCATTCAGGGCCCTTATTTCTTTATTGACCGTGTGTCTAGATGATCTATCCATTTCTGTAAGTGGGGTGTTAAAGTCCCCTGCAATTACCACATTCTTCTCAATAAGGTTGCTTATGTTTATGAGTAATTGTTTTATATATTTGGGGGCTCCGGTATTCGGTGCATAGACATTGATAATTGTTAGCTCTTCCTGATGGATAGACCCTGTAACTATTATATAATGTCCTTCTTCATCTCTTGTTACAGCCTTTAATTTAAAGTCTAGTTTGTCTGATATAAGTATGGCTACTCCAGCTTTCTTTTGGCTTCCAGTCGCATGATAAATAGTTCTCCATCCCCTCACTCTCAATCTAAAGGTGTCCTCAGGTCTAAAATGAGTCTCTTGTAGACAGCAAATAGATGGGTCTTGTTTTTTTATCCATTCTGATACCCTATGTCTTTTGGTTGGCACATTTAATCCATTTACATTCAGTGTTATTATAGAAAGATACGGGTTTAGAGTCATTGTGATGTCTGTATGTTTTATGCTTGTAGTGATGTCTCTGGGACTTTGTCTCACAGGGTCCCCCTTAGGATCTCTTGTAGGGCTCGTTTAGTGGTGATAAAATCCTTCAGTTTTTGTTTGGGAAGACCTTTATCTCTCCTTCTATTCTAAATGACAGACTTGCTGGATAAAGGATTCTTGGCTGCATATTTTTTCTGTCTAGCACCCTGAAAATCTCATGCCAATTCTTTCTGGCCTGCCAAGTTTCAAAAGAGAGATCAGTCACGAGTCTTATAGGTCTCCCTTTATATGTGAGGGCACGTTTACCCCTTGCTGCTTTCAGAATTTTCTCTTTATCCTTGTATTTTGCCAGTTTCACTATGATATGTCGTGCAGAAGATCGATTCAAGTTACGTCTGAAGGGAGTTCTCTGTGCCTCTTGGATTTCAATGCCTTTTTCCTTCCCCAGTTCAGGGAGTTCTCAGCTATGATTTCTTCAAGTACCCCTTCAGCACCTTTCCCTCTCTCTTCCTCCTCTGGGATACCAATTATGCGTATATTATTTCTTTTTAGTGTGTCACTTAGTTCTCTAATTTTCCCCTCATACTCCTGGATTTTTTTATCTCTCTTTTTCTCAGCTTCCTCTTTTTCCATAACTTTATCTTCTAGTTCACCTATTCTCTCCTCTGCCTCTTCAAGCCGAGCTGTGATGGTTTCCATTTTGTTTTGCATTTCGTTTAAAGCGTTTTTCAGCTCCTCGTGACTGTTCCTTAGTCCCTTGATCTCTGTAGCAAGAGATTCTCTGCTGTCCTGTATACTGTTTTCAAGCCCAGCGATTAATTTTATGACTATTATTCTAAATTCACTTTCTGTTATATTATTTAAATCCTTTGTGATCAGCTCATTAGCTGTTGTTATTTCCTGGAGATTCTTCTGAGGGGAATTCTTCCACTTGGTCATTTTGGGTAGTCCCTGGCGTGGTGAGGACCTGCAGGGCACTTCCCCTGTGCTGTGGTGTATAACTGGAGTTGGTGGGCGGGGCCGCAGTCAGACCTGATGTCTGCCCCCAGCCCACCGCTGGGGCCACAGTCAGATTGGTGTGTGCCTTCTCTTCCCCTCTCCTAGGGGCAGGATTCACTGTGGGGTGGTGTGGCTCGTCTGGGCTACTTGCACCCTGCCAGGCTTGTGATGCTGGGGATCTGGCGTATTAGCTGGGGTGGGTAGGCAAGATGCACGGGGGCAGGAGGGGCAGGCTTAGATCGCTTCTCCTTAGGTGATCCACTTCAGGAAGGGCCCTGTGGCAGAGGGAGGGAGTCAGATCCGCTGCCGGAGGTTTGGCTCTGCAGAAGTGCAGAGTTGGGTGTTTGTGGGGAGCGAGCAAGTTCCCTGGCAGGAACCGGTTCCCTTTGGGATTTCGGCTGGGGGATGGGCGGGGGAGATGGCGCTGGCGAGCGCCTTTGTTCCCCACCAAACTGAGCTCTGTTGTCAGGGGGCTCAGCAGCTCTCCCTCCCTTTGTCCTCCAGCCTTCCTGCTTTCAGAGCAGAGCTGTTAACTTATGACCTCCCAGACGCTAAGTCGCGCTTGCTGTCGGAACACAGTCCATCAGGCCCCTCCGCTTTTGCAAGCCAGTCTCGAGGGCTCTGCTTGGCCGGCGAGCCGCCCCTCCGCCCCGGCTCCCTCCCGCCAGTCCGTGGAGCGCGCACCGCCTCGCCGCCCTTCCTACCCTCTTCTGTGGGCCTCTCCTCTGCATTTGGCCCCGGTGACTCAGTTCTGCTAATCCTCTGGCGGTTTTCTGGGTTATTTAGGCAGGTGTAGATGGAATCTAAGTGATCAGCAGGACGTGCGGTGAGCCCAGCATCCTCCTAAGCCGCCATCTTGCCTATATCCAGAAAACATATTTTAAAGATTGCAACATTTGGCCAATTCATAAAATAATAGAACTAGAAAGGCTTGACATTAAATCAGTTTTTCTACACAGAGGAAAAATAACATGTCACTTATTTTTTTTTTAATACCACCAGGTGAATGTTTTCCATATGTTTAATGCTCAACCAATTTCAGAAACATAGCTTATCCTCTCAAGAATGGGACCTTACTAAATATTTCATTTAAACAGAAATTAATATTATACAAATTAAAATCATTTTGAATTGAACTGATTTATTGTATGATAAATATTGTATGTAAGTATGATAAAAAGTTTGATGCACAAGGCAGGATCCAGACAGGACAGTGGCCCACACAATTAATAGAGTATTTAATCTCTTTTTTTTCCCCCCTTGAAATGTTAACTGGAGCCAAAGGACCTAAAAAGTTAGTAAGGTAAACAAAACTAATAGACAAAAAAATCAATTCAGATACAAGATTGATATGACGTTAAAAAAACAAAACAAAATAAAAATATTGCGATCTTACATTTAACTTTGCATTATCTATTACAACCTAAAAATTGTTCCCCAAATTCTGTCCTACAGAGCACCCAAGAGAGCTATACAGTGGAAACAGCTAACCACATTTAAGTAAGTTTGGGTAATGCTGCATGTTATATCTCTGTCTTAGACATGCAGATTAACATATTCATAAAAGCATATTTAACTGTGTTGGCGATGATAGTCCCCTCACATATTTGAGGACAGAAGGCTTTTGGTAGAGTTTCTAATAGCATCTTACAAGACTGTCTTCTAAGAAATGCGCATTGGGAAATGTGGGCTAGGCCTAAAGCTTCACCTTTTAGTATATAATGTGTCACTAATTTTAATTTCAATAAAAGTTTCTTTTCCATCTCTGTGTGTTCCATATAACAACAAGAATTTTTGTTGCTTAAACAGGTGAAATTAGAGAATAGAAACGGCAGAGCATAAAGTCATAGTTTATTTTTCCTTAAAATTATACAGTTTCTTTTCATCTTAGCTTTCCATAGAAATTTCCCATACCAATGTTTTTTTATAATTAATCATTTATAATGTATAAATAGATCATCTTATGGAAAGACAAAGCAGGAATGTTAAGCCTGAACAGGTGATTTACTGTTTAAATAAAATAAAACTTACACAAAGCTAATCTGAAATTTAGATAATACATTATTATTATTCTATAGGGTTCATCATAAATGATAACAGTTAAACTAAATTACTGGCATTAATATTACTGCTATATTACATGATCACACACATTTGAAGTTTTCTCTTTCTTATCTATTATCTATAAAATACTATTAATATATTTTCCTAACCATTATTAAAATTTAACTGATTTCACTTGCATATTTTCACACATTTGTGGTAAGAAAGTAAAACTTTCTAATCAGTTATTGGAGTTTACTAAACATTTATTTTTTATTTCCCTAGGATCACCCATATTCAAGGAGTGCTATGGTCTACTCTACCCTACTTTCTTTCACGTAGAAGATTTAGGGTTGAGGAACAAAGTTATTGTTTGGACACTAGCAAGGATGAAATTTGTTATTATACCCTGTGATGGGAAGAGATACAGACTCCTTTTTTATTTTAATTAAAAGATATTTATTTATTTTTAATAGACAGTTAAACCCTCTGATACAATCCAGTTCAACAACCTGTAGAATATGCCTATTCTGTGCAATATTCTATGCTCAAAATTTGCGTCTCTGGTCAAGTGTCTCTGGAAAAGTTCCTCCTCATCTCCATGCTCTTCCCATGTTTCATGGATACTTTAGCAGGGCTATGATTCATCACAGGTTACTTTTCTCTCATGACAGTCCCTAACATCTATTTATTTTTAATTTATTTTTAATTTATTTATTTATTTTGAGTGAGGGGAGAGAGGGGTAGAGAGAGAAAGAGAGAGAGAGAAAGGGAATCCCAATCAGGCTCCACCCTGTCAGTGCAGAGCCAGATATGCGGCTTGAACTCATGAACCATGAGATCATGACTTGAGCCTAAGTCAGACGCTTGACCATTGAGCCACTCAGGACCCTCCTAACATCTGTTTCTATGTGTGGACATTTTATGACATGGGCCACCTTTGTTTTCTTTAATGGGGCAGTGAGAAATAAGATATAAGAGTACATGGAAATGCATGACTAATGGAAACAGTGACATGATCTCCAGAGTTTCCATTCTCTTCTGTCACAAAGTTATCCCCCAGTAGGAAGAGAACAAAGGTTGAAAACAACATTTTTGAAAGGAGATTTGAATCATGAAAGGAAATCGTGAATCAAGGAAATCTCTTAAAGCACCAATAGTTCCATAAAATGATGACAATACAGAGAAGGATTAGGAAGGAATAATCATGTAGTGCCTCTTTATGAAATATTATCAGTTCAAATGAAAGTGAATGAAATAAGTTCTTTCACTTATTTTATTACTTCTTAGCTAATTTTAAATCTAGTGAATCTCTTATAAACATGTTCTAAATTTAACATTTTATTTCTGCACCATTATTTGAATAAAGATTACAAGTCTTTAATCTTGCTGGCTTGAAAACAAAATTATTTGGTAGAAGCGTTTTAAGCAGAAGCACTATAACTCTCTTTCAGAAAAACATGATGCAGCAGAAAAGATCAAACATTTACAGGGAAGTTATTTTTCCTCTTTTTGAAAGCTGATGCCCATGGCTTTCACTAATTGAAAATTTTCTTTACAAAAACAAGCCTGTAGGCAGTCTATTTGCAGCCAGGAGCATTAACTGCACATCACTGTAACTTCCTGCTTTTAGAAACTTACTAAGAGATCAATGGAACTGGATACTGACAATAAGAGGTGGACTTCACTAATTTGTAGTGACATGGGCGTGCAGAAAAACAAGTAATTACCTAGCCATTATCTTTCATCGTTTCAAGCGATACAACTGACGCTATCATTATCTATGAATAAGGGATAAGAAAAAAATAAGGGATAAGAAAAATACAACTGACGCTATCATTATCTATGAATAAGGGATAAGAAAAAAATTTGGTGGTCATTAACATGGAAAACACTTATGGTTCATTTTTACTGAGTCTTTCAATATAATAACTTTCACAGGTTCTCTCTCTCTCTCTCTCTCTCTCTCTCTCTCTCTCTATATATATATATATATATATAATTATTGCTATTGACATTCCAATGTTAACCCCAGAAAGTGCCCTTGTTAGAAATATCAAAGATGTCATTAGGTTAAATGTTTAATAATATTACCTCCAAATATTTTATCAGTTTTAGTCTTCATGAGTCTCCCTAAGACACCAACAATAGAATAAAAGGACAGTTCTAGTTTGCTTATGCTTGGGGAAAAGATTTTTTTTGTTTTTACTTTTATTATATGTATTAGAGCTTTCGAATTTGTGAATTCGAAGAAGAGGTAAAGAAGAGTTGAATTTGTTATTCCTGATGTATAATACATATAATTTTAAGCCCCACATTATTGATGTATTTCAAAACCTTTGAAGTAAAACCATATAGTAACCATTTTTTTTTTTTTGCTGATATAGGTAAATTGATTTTTTGTTGTTTTTAAGCCCAAATTGTCCTTTTTCATTATATTCAGGTGAATGAAATCTGAATTTCAGATCAAAGACTGGAGTTTGGCCTCTAAGAGAAAAATGTGTGTAAGAGTAGGTATCTTTTCACTTTCTTCAGCGGGTTTAAATGAATTATAAACATTGATTAAAGAAAAATCACGTTTTATTAGGTTTACATTTAATTGAATGGCAATGTGCTCTTTCCTCATCTTTTCCTCTTCAGATCATATTACAAAGCTTATGTTTTAATAAAAATAATTGTTTTATTTAAAATGGTAGTGAATATCAGGAAATTCAACAACAACAAAAAGTAATATTAAAAAGAAAAACAAAATTCTCGCCACTCAAAAATAGCCATAGAAATGTTTTGGTGCAGTTCCTCCCAATCTGTTGTCTAGGAAGACGGAGGCATCTCTATTCTCTCTGTGACAGCTGGAAAAATTCTTTATACCATATGGAAACACATGAGTCACTCCCCCTCAAAACACCCGCTGGGGGCCATTTACACTCAAAGTAAACTCCAATATTCTTTCCTCATCCCACAAGGCCCTGCCTGATTTAATTGTCTACTCACCCTCTGACCCTACGACCCTTCCAGGGAGTTGTGAGACTATCTATGATAGTCCCATAGACTAGCTCATCAGTTCTTTACATCGTGATCCCCAATTCCCTGCTTTGGCATCATCTAAAAGGACCAAATTGCTTTAGTTTATCTAGCACTGTCCCTGTTTTAAATCTGAAAGCCACACACTCCTGGAATCCTCTCAGCTCTTGGCAAAAAGTATATTCCTAGAATAAGGATATTAATTACACTCTGAACATGTTAGTCATTTTAGACATATTAGCTTTTGAATAATAATTGTCCTTAAGCCCACTGCTCTTAAATTGTGTTTCACTGGACAATCTGTTGATGTTATATATCCCCCACTGATTTGGAATCCCATCTTCACTAACAAAATCAAAGTGAGAAATTCACTGGACTGGTTTTTGGCTATACAGGCTCACCTACTAACCTATATGTCTATATTAGAAATGATACCATACTTTTTAAGTTACTGTGGATTTCTAATATGTTATAAAATGTAGAGATGGAAGTGTCCTCATTGTTTTTATTTTCACTATGCTGTTTTTGTTCACTTATTTTTAAGATGAATTTCCAAATAATTTTGTCAAGTTATAAAAATACCATACTAGAATATAAGTTTGAATTACATAGAATGCACACTTAGCTAGAAAAATGCGTACTCTTATGATATTGAAATCATCCACTCAGAAACATATATATCCATGCAATTTTTCATATTATCTTTATGATTTTTACTAATGTATTGAGGAATATTTATAGGTTCAGAGCATTTTTACATCAAATTTTAGTTTTAATTGATTTCCCATTGATCATTTTGAGCTGTTTTAGTAAAAAATTGTTAGATTAAACATTTTATTTTCATTTTCAAAATTTATATTTTTCTTGTCTTATTTCTTTGACTGGAATTCCAGAATCATGTTATTTAAACAATGACTATATAGTTATTCCTACAATGTCTCTTTTTCTTACCATAAGTAATTTAAAATAGACTGAATCATATACTAAGACTAAAGAAGTCAAGCAGTTGTGATTTTCCACTTAGTGATGATAATTCTTTATCTGTTTCAAAAGATGTTCCTTTTTCATGTATCCTATTTTTATGTAAAAACCACTTTTCTACAAGCCCGGGCACACATTAAATCAGTGTATTAAGAAATTTTGTACAGGTGTCATTCTTGCTGCCCTTTGGAATGTCTCTGTCAATTTAGGTTTAAAGCCCTGCTATTATGTATAGCAGTCCATATCCTAGCCTACCCACCTTCAAGTTCTGTTTATTCTTCCTATGGTTGCTTCTACCTGTCATGACAAGGAATAGTATTTCCTCCTTCAGGAAAAAGCCTCTCTTTTATTGTTACCCTTTACCTCACCAGCTCCACTGAATATCCGTCCATGCCATTGGATCCGAAGACAGCTGCCTTTAAATTTCATTTGGCCTTCCTCTAAAAAAAACAACTTCCTCCAATCCTCCCCCAGTAAATCTCTTGAAATTCTAATCCCTTCTTAGTATCTATTTTCTATAGAACCCAAACTAATACAGTGGTGCTGAAAATGTTTTAGGTAAAAACTCTAGAGGGGTCCTACAGTGGACTCACCCACCACCTGGTTGGCAAAGACAATATGCTTCTGAGTGTATGTGGTACATAGTAACAGTCCAGTTGCTGAAGACTTTACCTGAGGTCACCTGGAAAAGCATCCCAGTGGAGAGGAAAGCTATGGTAGGTGTGATAATTCAAGTACTTGGAAGCTATGAGGAAACAATACCTAAAATGATAACACAGTTGGCTTCTTTCTGCTAAGTTCTATTGATGGTGGGCAGAGGGATAATAAACAACCAAGCACTGTCAACAAGCAGTTAAAAGCTAAGTAGAAGAGCACACACAGAAGATGCACAACCTAAGGATGCTTAAATACTTAGCCAGAGCACCTGGTTGGTTAAGTGCCCAATGCGTGATTTTGGGTCAGGTTTGTGAGTTCGAGCTCCACATCAGGCTCAGGCTCTGTACTGACAGTGCAGAGCCTGCTTGGGATTCTCTTCCTCTCTGTCTGCCCCTCACCTGCTGATTCTCTCTCTCCCTCTCTGCCTCTCTCTCTCTCTTTCTCTCAAAATGAATAAACATTAAAAAAATTACTTAGCCAGGGGTGCCTGGGTGGCTAAGTTGGTTGAGCGTCCAACTTCGGCTCAGGTCATGGTCTCACAGCTCATGAATTAGATCCCCACGTTGGGCTCTTTGCTGACAGCTCAGAGCCTGGAGCCTGCTTCATATTCTGTGTATGTGTCTCTCTCTCTCTACTCCTAACCCACTTGCATTCTGTCTCTGTGTCTCAAAAATAAGTAAACACTAAAAAAAAACAAACAAACAAACAAACAAACAAACAAACACTTAGCCAAAGTAGATCTGCTATGCTAAATTTGGGTCCATGGTTGGGAAAACCTGGGAACACACACACACACAAATGGAATTGGTATGGCTATATGGATACCCTCATGGTACTGGCTTTTGAGCTTTTGAGCTTCTCCCAGAAGCCTCAGAATTTATGGAAATTGTCCATACTTCCCTACTCATAGTTAGGACTTACCACATGCTGGAAAAAGCTATAAAGCTCCTCCATGGCAAGACAAGCTATCGCCACCTCCTCTCCTGTCTGCTAGATAGAAACTAGGGTTAAATCTCATCCTTAGAAAGTCCTAAGCCCCACAAGCAGGGGAAAAATACACTTACACTGAGGAAGTTGCAAAAATTAGCTAGTGCGTTCCAACAGGAGCCAGAGGAATAACATTGGAATTGGATTTTGAGGGAGTTTTGTTAAAGAGGCTAGAGTATAAAACTTGATGAGCATAACTTCAATAATTTAAGAGAGTTGTCTCAGGATATGGGATTATGTACGAGAGCTGTCTCAGGATAATATACTGGTAAGGACCTTAAAGGATGGGGGAAGCTCTATGCCAGAATAACTTTTATAAAGTATTTTTAAAATCTTTTGTTAAGTTTATTTATTTATTCTTAGAGAGTGAGCAAGCAAGCAGGGGAGGGGCAGAAAGAGAAGGAAAGAGAGAATCCCAAGCATGCTCTGCTCTATCAGCACAGAGCCCGATGTGGGGCTTGAACTCACAAACCATGAGATCATGGACCAAGCTGAAACCAAGAAAGAGTCAGGTGCTTAACCAACTGAGCCACCCAGGCATTCCTAGAGTAGCTTTTAGAACTCTGGAAGAAGTGATGGCCAGTGAGAAGTGAAGTAGAAATGTCTAAACTATTCTAAGAGATGGTAAAGGAGGAAAGAGTCTGAATGAACTACTCCAGTGGGAATAGATAAATAATATGAGGCCAAAAACCCAACCCCATAGACAACTATGTTCCACAGGAAGACAGATCATTAGCCAAGGCAGACAGGAATGTGCTGGTGAGAGGGCCACCAGAATTTCATTGGTGGCTCTTTCCAACAAGCCAGGGTTGGAGATAGGAAAGGCTGTCACAGATCTGGGCTCATTAATATTCATAGGTTTGATGAGTTACCATAGTGAGAGAGGCCAAGTGGCTGTGATTAACTTTCAGAGACCACAACTACCATATCAGATAATAAGGTAGGAGGTACAGACAAGGGCCGCAAGGATTTGTGAAGTTGTTTAATAGAGCATGGTGTTCTTAGGGCCAGAATTGCCAAGGGAGTAGCCAAAATTCTTGCTGCCTGATATCTTTAACCAAACAATTAGAAAAGTAGGAGTCTGAGGGGTGTGAGGGTGATTGTCTGAATAAAAAGTCTTGATCCTTGTTCAGGTTCCAGACCTGAACCAATTTTCATATCCAGAATCTCCTAACCCAAACAGTAGTCTTAGGACCTCTACTGGTATGAACACAGTGATGATTACCCACTCCCACCCCCAGTTCTTTCCCAAAGAGTCCTAAAGCTGTTTATTCAGATGACTGTACACTAGGAAAGGCAATGAATACCACACATTAGGAGAACTTTTAGACACAGTGTCTGACATGACATCAGTACCTAGAGAAACAAATGTCATTATGGCTCTCTCTGTGTTTGAGTGGAAGCTTATGAGGTCGAAGTAATAAATGGTGTCCTGGCTAAAGTTCAGCTCACAGTGGGCCCCACTGGTCTTTTCCCCATTAAATTAGAATAGATATACAAGGCAATTAAAAAAAAAAACTCTGTTATGGGATTCTTTCCTGTGGGGAAGGCCAAGAGGAAACTTCTGAAATTGCCTGCCATTTCTGATCAAGATAGTAATTCAAAACCAATATTTCATCCCCAGTGTAGAGGAGTGGGGATGGTAGAGATTAGACGAAAACTAAGGACTGAAAAGATGCAGGAGTGATGGTCCTATCACACTCTCAATTAGTTTTCTATTCTGACTCCTGTAAAAACTAGAGAATAGCCACAAACAACATCAGGCTCAACCAAAGAGGAATCCCTCACATCTACTGAGATGGATGTGGTATCATTACTAAAGCAGATTAATAAATGCAGCATTCCTGGCATGGGACCTTTAATCTGGCAGATATATTCTTTTCAATCTCAATCAAAAAGGAGGATCAGAGACCACTGGTATTCATATGACAAAAATGTTCATTTACAGTTTTACCTCAGGGATACATTACTTCTCTTACCTCTCCCTTACTATAGTATGATGAGATCTGGACACCCTGCTTATCCTTTCAATATCACACTGATCCATTACATTAATGGCATCATGCTGATTAGACAAAGCAATGGCCACATGTCATAAGAAATAATACAGAAAGATCCCAGGTATCCTTCACCAAGTACTCCCAAAGATAACATCTTGCAAAACTGTACACTATCACAACCAGGATAAGTCCATCAGTTCAATCAATATATATTGTCTTTCAATGCCAATTGTTCCAAAGCTAAAGATGAATAAAGGAAATGATGATTATTGCTGATTGTTCTGTAATTATTACTGAAACCAATTTTGTTACAGAGAGGAGGGAGTAGTATCCATCTGGGTATCAGAAATGCTAAGTATGCAATGTTCTGGCCTTTTAGACAGTTATAGAAACCCAGAAAGTAGGACATTATGCTAGTGAGTGAATCAAAAGGCATATTTACCACTTTTCTCTTTTCAAATTGAGTTAACAATTATTAATTTCTCATGAAAAATAGTTACTTGATGTTTATTCTCTCTTGAGTGCTTTCCCCCTGGCTTTGTGCTCAGTAGTGAATATTCCATGCCTGATCCATACCATTCCATTGGCAACGGAGACGCTGGATTCTTCCTCTGATTCTACTTGCATGTCTCCTTCACTCTACTCTCTTTCGCCTTGAACAAGGAAGTGAAACCAATCAGTTCTTTAAATAAAACTTAAAGACAACTTGCCCCTTATGTACATCTAAGGAATCATATGAAGATTCAATTAATCTGATTCTTAACAATCTGAAAACAGATGGGCACTAAATAAAAACAGGATCTCGCTATATTGTCAATCACATCAATAGAACTTGAAGTTGTTGATTTGCTTCCCACTTTAAAAAAACGGAATACAAATTAAAATGCAAATGAAATGACAAATGCAAGCCCATTTGTAAATTAAAATACTACCCATAGGAAAAATGAAATAAGACAATGATCCTCTCATGGGGGAGGGAAGATATCTGTAGGTGCTTACTTTGGCTCCTTTTGGTCCTCAAACCAATGATCAAGGTGATGGGACTTGAGCTCCTTAACTGAAATCTATAACATATTTTTAAAAATATTTCTCAGAAGAAATACAGCATAATAACAAGTACTATCATCTTGCACATTGGGTGAGCTATATGCAAATTAGTCAGCAATTATGATTGACTAAGAATTATATTTAACAATTGAATGTCATTTCATACATGAATTATCATAAGGCAATTGAAGAGTGGTATCATAAGGCAACTGAAAAGTGGTATTTAAGGAAGTTATCTTTAGAGAGGTCAATTCTAAAGATGCAAATCTGAATACAAAGTGAATTACTTGTTGGATAGAAAGAAGGTCAAAATCCTTTGTATCACTAGGAAGGAGAGATGGAACTTAATACATCATGGATATACTTTGGGGCTACAGAAGAGAAATAAAAAACATTAGAACTTTGGGGTGCCTGGGTGGCTCAGTTGGTTAAGCATCTGACTTCAGCTCAGGTCATGATCTTAGTTTGTGGGTTCAAGCCCCGCGTCAGACTCTGTGCTGACAGCTCAGAGCCTGGAGCCTGCTTCGGATTCTGTGTCTCCCCCTCTCTCTGTCCCTCCCCTGCTCATGCTTTGGCTCTTTATCTCTCTTTCAAAAATGAATAAACATTAAAAAAAAACTTTAAAAACAGTACTAGAACTTTGACATATTTAATGATGGTTTCTGAAAACCTAACTCAAAAGAATACAATTTGGATACTGAGTAGCATCTTAAGTCTCTTAGCAGAGTGACATACAGGTGATTTCATATTTGTAATTCTTTACCTCTGCTCTTCTATATCCACACACATTATTGCTCTCCCATCACCTTTAACTTCTTATAATTCTAATCAAACCATACTTTTGAAAACAAAAAGAAATACCTGTCATTTGGAACATTTGAAACTTTCTCTTTTTTCTTAAGTAGAATTTGGAGGTAGTATTTTATTTTTCTTCTGGATCTGTTTTATAACCAATAACACCAGAATATTTTAATTTTAGATCTTCTACCTTAAAAGATAAATGCTTCTTTCAAAACTTTTAACCCTATAGCTAATCCATGCTTAAACTGAAGTTTAATACTGAGTATTTTCAGAAATGACAGTCTCTAAAGAGATCTAATTGTTATCACAGATACCACAGATTTTGTATGATTAAGAATTTAGCCATACAAAATATAAATAATTAGGACTATATTTTACCAAGGAGATGAAGATCTTTATATTAAAAACTGTAAGACATTAGTGAGAGAAGTTGAAGAAGCCACAAATAAATGGAAATATATTGTACTCTCAAGGATTAGAAGAACAAATATTGTTTAAAAAATTTTTTTACTGTTTATTTATTTTTGAGAGAGAGATAGAGACAGAGCATGAGCAGGGGAGGGGCAGAGAGAGAGAGAGAGAGAGAGAGAGAGAGAGAGAGAGAAAGAGAGGGAGACACAGAATCCGAAGCAGGCTCCAGGCTCTGAGCTGTCAGCACAGAACTCATGAACTGTGAGATCATGACCTGAGTGAAGTCAGACGCTTAACTGACTGAGCCACCCAGGTGCCCCAGAACAAATATTGTTTAAATGTCCATACTACCTAAAGTCTTCTACAGATTCAATGCAATCCCTATCCAATGGCACTTTTCACAGAAATGGAACAAATAATTCTAACATTTGTATGGAACCACAGAAAATCCCAAATAGCCAAAGCACACTTAAGAAATAAAGAAAAAAAACTGAAAACATCACACTATGATTTAAAACAAAAAAATCTTGTAGGTACAGAAAACAGATTGGTGATTCCCATAGACAGGGGATGGGGGTGTGAAAAATAAAATTTTAGAAATGCCATCTAAATATATAGTTTGATCCAGTGTATCTATATCTGTATCTGTATCTGTATCAATTCTAAATGTAGTCTCTTATTTATTTATTATATGTTTTGAAGTTCTACTTAGGAGGTTTCAAACAATGAGCTAAGCACTAAACAATACTGAAGGAGAATGAACAAAACTGAGTCTTACAGTGTTGGTCTAGGAAAGATACATGCTTTAAAAAAAGGTAGGGGAACACTGGAAACCATTTAGGGTGAATCAGTGTTTCAAACAACTAGTAACTGAATGATGAAAAAGGTAGTGAATGAATAGTCAATTTTAAAATACTTTTTAAAAACTACAATTTTAAAAACTTTAACTTTCTGAAGGAAGTTTCAGTATCTAAATGCATATATTTAATTGTTATTGAAAAGAGCTCACAATATCTTAACAACCAGCCTATCTGTGATTCCCTATCCATAACAATATCTGTTCTTCTGCTTTATAACATATTGAAACTACATAGGTTAAATAATATCCATTGATACATCACCATTGGTTGGTTTGTCAGATTAATTAGCCTATATCAAGTCAAAGTCAGGACAAATGAAAGACACCCAGGCCTGGAATCCTTTGCTATTGGGGACTACAGACAAATACTAGGCACATGGGGACCTCCTAGAGATATCAAGTAAGGGGCCTTGGGGTTTACAGGAAACCATGAGGCCTTGGCATGGTCGGCTTGGAATCAGGAGAGAAAAGATTAATGCAAAGTGGATGTTGAAACACTCTGAAAATTTACCTGCTTCATGGATATGTCCAAGGACAGAACTAGCTGCTAACATGTTAACAGGAAGTAATTCTGCTGTGCCAGCAATGATAATGACTCCCCACTCCCCAAATAAGATTGGCCAGAATCAGGTAAGAAAAGTGTAACCCTTATCCCAACCCAAACCCTGGCATGAGATGTGACAAAAGCTTTGCACTTCCTAAAACATTCATCTTTGGAAGACATTTTCCTTTTCTTTATTTGAAATGAGAGAGAGAGAGAGAGAGAGAGAGAGAGAGAGAGAGAGAGAGAGAATTTCCCATAATGTTGGAACTTCTTTTGAACAGGGATTGTTTTTTCTTTAATTTTTTTTATTTCAGAATTTGGTAAACTACCTGTATAACCTGAGTATCTTGATCTCTCTAAGCTTTAGTTAAACAAGGATAAAAATAAATGCTATGAAAACATAGGTATGAATTTAATAAAATGATGCATGTGCCAGACATGTAATAAACATTTTATAAATGTTAGCTATTATAGCCACATCATTATTACCATCATTGTAATATCCTGTGAAAAGGCTACAAGACAGTTTCCATGTTCTCACTCTTAACAAACAGCTACCCTTTTATATCAAGGCCTGCCTTTGGTACTCAAATATTTCCTTTAAATATATTAGATCTTGGGAAGAAATATTTGTTTACTTTCTTGGTGCTATAAGAACATTAGAAAGAGGGTGACACTTTCTGTACTTCTGATCAACTAAAAAATATAAATATAAATATATATGTACACAAACATACACATACATACACACACACACATAACATTTAAAATGTTACATATATATACATACATATATAAAATATTTAAAATTATATATATATATATATACATATATATATATATATATAATATACTCAGAATACTTTGGTACCCTATTGAGAAGTGAATATTTTTGTATCTACAAACACACAGGTTGAGACAAAATGAACTAATTTGTAGTTTACTTAAAATATGAGAAACTATGTAACCATTCTATTCCTTGATTTTTATATGTCACTCTGTTTCAAATATCTTATTCCAGACCTACTAAATGGGAGAAGGATGAAGATAAGTGAAGGAGAACAAGGAAAATTTAATTTAGATTATAGCAAAGTTGCTCATAATATCTTAAACATGTAATTTATAAAACATACAAATTTAAACATACATTGCAATCTAATTGTGATTGTCATACTATATTAAATAGTAATTAATAAAATACCCCAGTAACATTCATTAATTCATTCCTCATTATGCTTCTTAAAATACATCTATTTTGTTCTCCTTTATTTTTCTGTAACTGTTGGACTGACCTGGAAACAACCCCAGATAAAATGTTACTGCTGCTGCTCAGTAATGTCTGAGAGCTTGCGTTCCCAGTAAACGAGGGCCGAGAAGTTATTAGCCTGAGTGGGAAGCCAGCCCTGAAGTCGAGTAGGAGTAAAAGTTGTCTTTAGTATCATGAGGAAACACCAGAGAAGACAAAGTACAGAAGTGGAATGATCATTCAATGCAAGAGGAGTGGCCGAAAGGCCCTGCTCTAGTGGCATTTTTTCTAGGTATTTAAAATGGGCCTTCATTTTGAGAGAATACGTTTGGCCCAGACAATCTCTCAGATTTCATCCACATTCACTATTTTGAATGGCTGTATTCTTACGTTAGAAGAGTAGTTCCTTCACCGAAGTATTTAAAAAGTCCATTCATTCATTCATTCATTCATTCAATCATCAATTCATTCACTAAATTCTTATTGAAAACCTGCTGTATGGGAAGTGCCAGTAAACAAAGGAGAATGAAATATAATCCTTGTAAAGCTCGTAACATTCTTAAGTATGGTAAGTAGTGGGTTATGGACAAATCTTGATAGTAGCACAGGGAAAGGATGTTTAAATTTGCTCTGTGAAAGTCAAAGAAAAATTTATGTAGGAAATGAAATGCAATGGTTTCTAGTAGTTGCACACCAGAAATGTGAGCTGTCCACTACTCCACCCTCTTCTTCTTCCTCTTGTCTATTTTGTCCTTAATTATGTGGTAATTCTGCCTATTTTTCTCTATTTCTACTACCCCTAGCAACTTCAACCTACTGTCCTCTCTCATTGGACTAGGGAAATGGCCTCATAACAAGTTTACCTGCTTCTATTCTGAGCCTTCTCCAGTTTTCTGTTTGCCAGCAATGTGATAAAATACAAACCCAATCACATCGCCTTCTGACCTTCCACAGAGGATGGCTTTCCATAGGTATTCAGATAAGGCGAAAATGTCCTCGTCAGACTCCACAAGGCCACAGGTGGTCCAGTGGCTGGGTGCTTGTACTCTTCATTTAAATCTTGCATTCTTTCCTACTAGTTATCTCTGCACCAAAAAAAAAAAAAAAAAAAAAAAAAGAGAAAGAAAGAAAGAAAAAAAAAAAACCTCTTTCTGTTTTTGTTTGTCTCAAATATGTCAATTTCTCCTCAACTCCAAACTTCTTGCACATGTATTTTCTCTGCTTTGTATGTTTTTCCTTCCCCTTCCCATTTTAACCAGGTACTCTCCTTATCTTCACATCTCAGCTTAAGCATCACTTCCCTTACGCTTAAGTGACCCCCTCCTCACTGCTACCCCCAGTCAAAGGTGCTTGCCTTCTTCTGGAACTGTATTTGTTTCTTATAACAAAATTTACCTTTAGTTGTCATTACACATGTGAGGTTGTTTGATAAACATCTATCTCGTCACTACACTAAATCTCATGCTGGCAAAGCCTGTCTGTTTCTGCTCACCATTGAATCTCCACCTCCTAGCAGATTACCTGATTCCAAATCATTACATTGGATAAATAAACTGATAGGAAATTAGATGGATGAATAGATGGGTGGTTGGGTGGATGGATGGATGGATAGATGAAATTTGCCAAATGGAAAAGGAAGAGACATTCAGGCACCTTATGAACAAAGGCAGAGGATAATAACAGCCCATGGTCTTTGGATGGGCATAGACTTCATGGGATGCAAAACTGGAAAAGATGAGGCTCAAGGAGTGGGTTGGAGCCAGACTGCAAATTTGTTATCTGACGTGCTAAGAAGCTTATATTTTTTTCATCCGGTGGGCATTTGACAGTCAGAGGAGGCTATTAGGAGGACAAACGTATAATTATATATATATATTTTTAATTACGATAACCCAAGCAGTAGTGGGGGAAACAGTACCAAATATGTAGAGACTATTTACAGGAAAACTAGTTGTAAGGCAGCTCTGATCATGTGGAATTGGTATTCAAGCTGGAGAAATCGAGGGGAGCAAAAGCACAGAATGCACATCCTGTGAGCTCAATACTGGAGGTAGCCCAGGCTGCCTGACACATCAGGTGAGTGAAGATCTTAAGGGATGGGTGTGGATTCGAGGGCTGGGATGTGGTTGTGAACGGTTGTGCCTGGCAGGTTAACTCATTCTGTGATTGTTCTTCATCCCTGCCTAATTTGATTTTGTTAATCAGTAGCATTGGAGATGCCAGTGATGAAATTAAGGATATGGAAATATTTTAAAGGATGATCAATGAAAAGGAATTTGCAAGTTATTAGTTTGTCAAAAAGATAAAGAAATGAGAAAAATTTTCCTTGCATGCTTTAAAATAGGTAAATTAAGTGATTTAATAGTGAATTAATAGTAAATTAATGATTCTCGGGTTATAGTTCACAATTATTTTTGCTTTTTAAACATTTTAAATATATATTTTTTAATCTAAGATTTTAGGAGCATTTCAAGTGAAACCCTAAAGAAAATATGTCATTATGCACTCTATTCATTTACATGAAGGAGTAAAAAGTACCCTGTAAAACTGGGAAGAATGCGTATAAAAATCATTTTGTTTTTTTATGTCGCTTGTCAGATGTTTTATGGACTTTGCCTTTTCTTTGCAAAGTGGCTTATTCCTAGAAACAGTACACGGCAGGCAAAGACAGAGCTGCCATCTGAATGTTGGAATATTCTGGCTGTCCAGATAGCCAACTGGTCATTGTGTGTGCCTGTTTGTTGCCCTACCATCTGCCCCATCCATTATTCTCTGCACCTCTGCCCTGCTTTGAGATCTAAAATGCTGACCCCTAAAGACTGTACCCCACCAGGCTCACTGATTGGCTGGTTTCCAGTGAAGTGCAGTCAGTGGGGAATAAAGGCAAAAGATCAGGGTGTGCAAAAATAGACAGGTCTTGGTGCCATCCTTCAGTCTCTCGTGTAGATATTCTGGATGTCTCTGGTCCTAGCTCCAGCTCTCACTCTGTTGTAGTCTTTACTCCTCTTGCCCAGTTACCCCCAGGGATGTTAGCAGCTTGCATTCTTGCTAATCTCTGGGTACCTCTCCTATCTTTGTGGTTGCTTTAAACTTGGCCACATGTACGTAGGTTGTCCCTTTACTAAAATGTCTTTCTGAGATAAATTCTGTTTCCTTATGGGATCGAGCATGTTCCAAAGTTAGATGAACTTGATTCTAACAGTTGCTTTATTCTTGTGATTTGTGGAGCTGGAACAAGTTATGGATTTCAGTGTCTTGGCCTATAAAATGTACATCACAGCAAGATTTGTTTTATAGAGGTACTCTGGAGACCAGATGAACAAATGTATCTAAGACTGCCTTGCACGGATCTTAGCACTTTTTAATCATTGAAGTAAATGTTAGGAAAAAATCAAAATCAAAATAATGTGTATTTTCATGAATTCCACCAAGGAAAATTCTTACATTCTTGGGGGTAGAGATCTATTCAGACCCTCATACTATTCTCTGCCTCTAACTTAACATATTTCTTAATTGGAGAAAGGAATGTTAAGGAAGGTAGTTTGAGTCTCTAGAATTCTGGCCAGGGTGTAACCACCTCCTCCCATCACAGAGGGCATTCAGAACTAATTATTTCCACCAGAAATTTTATAAATCAGATTTTACTATTACATTATTTAATACTTATATTGGGTTATTCACAGATTTTTAAAGTACTATTTTAAATAATAGATTAATTTCCTTATTTTTACTTTCATACTTGCATTTTATATTTGAGAGAAATACTATACATTCTTTCTTCTAAAATCATGAGAAGCCTCGTTGGGAATATCACTGACCATCAGTGCCTAGCTTTTCCACAGCAAGTTGTAAAAGGGACCAAAATTAACTAACTCCTAAGTTAATAGACAATTCATCTGAAATGAAATGGAGCAATACAGCACAAGAAGAAAGCCTACAGTGAAAAAAAATGGTATAAAAATGGAGTTTATTCCAGAGGCCAGAATCAAAGTTTGTAGATGACAGCAAACTCCGAGAAAGACTACATTATGTAGTGGCCAGGAAAGGCAAGGGAAAGAGAAAGTGCTGTAAGGAATGTATCAGTTCCTCTTGAGCCGTCCATCTACTTCGGATCAATAGCTCTTCCAACCATGGGACATTCAAGCTTTCAGCCTGAGAAATTGAAGTTCTCAAAATAAGTCAGGGTTGCAACACAAGTCCATCATGGTGTGTCACAGAAATGAAATGAGTTGTCTCCTGCTCGATTGATGACTGACATCAAACCAGGAGGAAAAAAGAAGAAAATAAACGAGACACGGGTTTTGAAAAGTTGTTTCACAGACTTCTGTGGAAAAGTTTACACCAGGGGGCTTGTTCTGGGCTGCAAGCACGTGCAAAACCACAGCTGCCATCACAGCAGTGAGGGCTCCACAGCACGGCCTGAGGAGCAGTGAGGGGAGATGCCCCAGAGAATAGTTTACCGCTGTGATGTTTTTATACAAATCCGAAATAAGAAACTCAGAACTTCTCACACTTGGGTGGGGAACAACCATGGAATGCCCAGGAATTGCCAGGAGATGAGAGAGGTGAGGATGGGAACAGGTGATTTTTAAATACAAAGTGACGATATGCATCTTACATAATGACCTGAGCAACTCGTGCTGGCAAGAGCCCGTCCCGGAAAACAAACTTGTAAGAAAAAAATCAAAGGCCGTTCAGCATATGTCTGTGTTGCACAACTAAAAAGACCCCTGTAGTGCCTACAAACAGGCCAGTGAAATCAATGCTTGGTGCAATTGCTAACTGAGCTTCCTGTTGATAAAAAGGAAAAGAAAAAACACCCCTACCACCACAACTTTGTTATCCATGCTACAATCCTCTTGCTCCTCTATTATCCAGGCTTTCAAAGTGATTGAACCGAAAACACTTTGTATCAGTGTACACAGATGCCCCAGATACGTTAGAGACCCGTGAACTACAATGGCTTACATGCATCGGCCTCTTCTTTCCTTAGCCTTTGCCTGGAGCAAAGAAAATGGAGTGGGAAGCAATGAGCATCCCAGCACCAAAGGTGAAGGATGTTATGCTCAGAGGTGAGATGGCTGTACTGTCTCATGCAATCTCAGTCAATGCCTTCCAGTTAGCAGCTAGGAGACTCTATACCTTTGACACCATCTGAGAGGCCTGAGTTGAAGCTGGTTAAATCAATAGGCCGTGATCTATCTTTTCTTCATCTTTATGCTCGTGATTTGTTGTGATCTCGATAAGTGATTTCTATTTATCATTATCTCAATCAATTTGTCTCTAAAATGGACCTCTCTCTTCCCATACATGATGAGACCGGATCCTGGAGCTTCTCCAATCCACATGTGAATTGATTGACAGGGAATTCAAGGATTTGACTGGAAAATATTAATGTATACAAATTCCCTTCCTTCGTGTGCCTACTGGGCAGAAATCATGTGGCACCACTGTGAACACACTGCAGCTATGCAATGTTTACTGAATCAGCAGTTGCTCTGTTATCAAATATATAATTTCGTACAGAATTCCTGAAATATATACAGTATTTATTTCGGTGTAGCAGGAGCAAGCTTGAAGTACAGCTGTAAATTAGTGTTCAGAAAATTGCAGTTGGAATATAATGGAACACACTTGGAAACATATACCAGTAACTCTATCCGCCTAATGTGTTCACGGATGTGATTACATACATAGAAATATAATTTTATATATTTTTAAAGCACATAGCAAACTCTTTTGGCGTTTTGCTTAGTAATGGAAAGTAGAACCAGGTATTTTGCGATTGACATAAAATGAATGAGTTGCAATCTCTTCATTACCCATGGTATTGTCCTCTCTCTCTCTCTCTGTTTCTCTCTCTCCCTTCCCCTCCCTCTCTTTTTTTCCCAAGACTAGCAAATTTTATAATCCTCACATTTATCCATCAAGCAGTACAATGTTAATGTTATAGAGAATTGGAAGTAGAATTTCAGATACTATGTTTGAATAACTTAGAGATATAAGCTTACAAATATGAAGATTCTACTTTTTAAAAAGTGATCTCTGGGGCACCTGGGTCACTCGGTTGATTAAGCCTCCGACTTTGGCTCAGGTCATGATCTCATGGCTCATGAGTTCAAGCCCTGCGTTGGGTTCTGTGCTGACAGATCAGAGCCTGGAGGCTGCTTTGGATTCTGTGTCTCCCTCTCTCTCTCTGCCCCTCCCTTTTCTCTCTCCCTCTCTCTTAAAAAGAAATAAATATTTTTTAAAAAGTGTTCTGTGTTGATATTTCATCCCCTTATATCTACACATTTTATTGATGTATTTATTTTCACCTTTTATTTATTTATTTGCATACTTCTGTGCAATGGAAAATATGAACTTAGGATATATAAAAATTTTAAATTGATTAATTGCTAGATTGGTTAAATTATTAAGCATGCTCTTTTCCCCAAGGAAACAATTCCAAATTTGTCTTTAGTCTCTGGCTAATTGCAAAATGCATGTTCTGTCTTTCAGATCAGGAAGGAAATATAGGACTGTGTGCTAACCTCAGAGGTTCTCTTTGTTTTTTCCCCATTTCAGTGTTACTGAGCAGTGCCTAGGACAGAGTTCCACAAGAATACATTTGGCTGTATCTCAATTGCTAAGTTGTGGGGGTGGGGGGAGTGGCCATTTTCGGAACAGAGCTTACCCTCCACGAGTGGTTTATTGGACTTGTGCCCTGTTGGTCCAGAAACAAGGAAAATTAGCCTAAGCTGAGAGAGCAATCAGTTTAAGGTGAATGAGAAAATTCTTGCCATTTTAGTCTGTTTAACCAAAGTGGTTACTCTCTTCTAAGTGTGGGCTATAGAAGTTTAGAAGTTTGTCATCACAACCAGCAAGTAACACAGCGTTAGCTGAATCTGTACTCTTTAAAAAAGAAATTCTGCACCTTCCTGGATTCTCTTTGGATCTCTTCAGTATTTGGGTTTGCAAAACTTAGAGGGTTCTTTGATCTATTCTTCCGATTTGCTTGGCAGATCCGATTACACACAGGGACCCTCAGTACCCAGCGATAATAGGTACCTTAAAAATGTCACTTAGGATGTATTAACCTACAATGAGAACATTTCTTAGCAAAATCCATAATTATATTTTAGAACAGTCTGAAAAATTATTTCTCAATTCAGTCTATTTAAACTTCACTGATGTGACTTTTTTCTGTTCTTTGAAATGCAACAGAAGTTTTCTATTTCTAGTAGTTTCAGAAGAAACTACCTGAAAGTTATCTAGCTCAAGTTGATTTCTTCTTTTAATCATCTCAATTACTACCATTCGATGCTACATCTTAATCTTACTTAGGACAGGGAATCATCTCATTAACTTGTTATTAATAATTTTATATAACTTCCAGCTTCCAATAAGGATTTCAGCTTGTTATACTATTCTTTTACATGCTCCCTCAAACCACCGCCAGTAACTGGTGTTTATGTTAGGGTGTGTGAAGCCATACCACATTTTTTCTAGGTCCCTGAATGAGCACTGTCCATCCATCATACGGGCTACAGCTTGCTCTGAATGCTCCCCCCAGCTTACTCCATCCTCAGCCGTCTCTTTTTCTTCATAACTCTGCCAGGTCCTTTGCATTTTATAATCTCTTCCACACACACACACACAAAAAAAATGTATCTGATCTTTTCCTGATTACCATTTGGGGTAACTCGGCAACTCACTTCCATTTTGACATCCTTTTTGTATCACCTACCATACTCTATTTGTGTTTTCTCATCATTTATCTTTCCCAAAGACACTGTGAGTTCCGTGAGGAAAGGAACTATGTGTTTGAGGCTGATATGCCATCATCTGCCATTGAGCCTTGCTTGGAGTATTTGTTCAATAAATGTTTGCTAACTAAATACATGAAGGCATTACCCACCCACCCCTACTCCTTCCCCATTGAAATTTACTCAGTTTTAATAAAGTGAACTAATCAGCTTGAAAGAGATCTTTTGAAGACAGCAATTTTCTAAATAAACATATAAGAGCAGGCAGGCGCACAGCAGAGGCTCAAAAATATTTGCTGAATTAATTCAAAATGGTGCTTGTGCATTAGGCTGATTTTCTATCTATGTATATGTTTTCCAGATGTGATAATCCCAACAATTACTTAACAGTGCTTGCTATGCTCTTCATTCTAGAAATGATAATTAATGTGGTGATCGTATAGAATCATGAGTTAAATGAGGAGAAATTAATTTGTCTTTCAAAATTGCTCCTGCTGAAGTTGGAGTTGGAGTTTTGCATAGGTGTTTACTTGTTCGATAGATTCTTCTAGACTGAAGTGATGGGAAGTGGGAAGTTACAGGGAGATAGGATGGTTATAGCATTAAGGGTTAAAAAAATTGGTCAGTGTGAATTACTTACTTTTTTTTTTGCACTTGTCTCTTTTTTTGAAAGATCCTTGTCCAGAGGATCAATTTGTCATCAAGAAGGTAATCTATATTTACTTTGCGGCAGGTACTGTAGCTCTTAACTCTGCATTGAGCTGATTCAGCTCCTACCCAGACCACTTTGACCTCAGAAATATTCCCTGCTAACTGTCCTCCTGTTCACTCCAATTTGTACTGCCTAAACGCTTACTGCTGAGTGTCCCTCTGGCCATTTTGAAAGGTGTTTCATCACACTACAATAAACGTGAAATACTGATGCACTCAAAATTGCACACACATACACACACACACACACAAAAGGCAGCTGGATATCGACATGGGACTGGACAGGGGCATTTATTACACTTTACTCTTATACCATTGTCTACCTTTGGCAAAAGAAGATTGTTAGTGTCCCTGGTGGTCTATGTTGATCAATACTACACGAGAGTTAAATTAGACCTCAAGTCAAGCACACATCTACATTGGCTGAGATACCTTCAACCTAAAATCCCTGGAAAATTTACATTTTTCCACTAAGTTAACCAGTAATAGAGTGAAATGAGTGAGAAAAAAGCAGCTGTCTAGTTTGTATCTTGCATTCCCTCAAACAAACCTGGTCCAATTTTTAGCCCTTGTAGGTGCATTACATTAATAAGCCTAGAAGTATTTCAACTTGTCAGCTTAGAAACATTGTTGATTTAATGACAAACCTTCAATAAGGAAGATAAAATATTACAACATAAAATCCTGAGAATTAGAGAAATTATTTGATTTATTAACAATCATCCTTATATGCCCTACTTCAAAAATATCTTCTAAATCTTGAAATTGAACTGGAAAACAGATGCACTTTAAATTAAAAAAAAATTTTTTTTTAATTTTTGAGGGAAAGAGCGTGAGCAGGGAGGGGCAGTGAGAGAGGGAGACACAGAATTCGAAGCAGGCTCCAGGCTCTGAGCTGTCAGCACAGAGCCCCACGTGGGGCTCAAACCCATGAACTGCAAGGTCATGGCCTGAGCAGAAGTCAGACGCTTAACTGACTGAGCCACCCACGTGTCCCTAAGATGTACTTTTTCGACAACATAAAAGCTTTCATATGAATTAGTTAATTCTGAATTGTTGAATCAAAGGTGAAGTAGTCAATTGAGCTCCTCAAATTAGTTTTGTAATTATTTTGGTTATTCATAGGTTTCACATGTAATCTGGAAAGTATTGAGTCCTATCTGTAAACTACAATATTTATCTTAAGGTTTGTCCCACTTTTATACTTCGTGGGCTTTGATACGAATATTTTTATCCTCCAATATATCACTTTTATCTCCATTTAGTATTACATTATTTTCCAAAGAGAACAGAAGAATTCCTAACTATAGATCAAGCATCCATTTAAAATGGATATCACAAAAAGTGTTTTGCTGTAACTTTAGAGAATCAGAGGCAGTTTCTGCTTCCGGTCGTGCTGACTAGGAATAAAACAGACCACTAAGTGGGGCAAATTACCTTGAATGGGAAAAAGTATTGTACCAGAACAACTCTGGCAACTGATCCAATAGAACTATTAATGAGGGATTCTTGAGAAAGCTGTCACAATTTTTAGGAAGAAAACAATAAATTGAACCCGTTGAAAATTGGCTCAGTAGGTTATTTTCAGTGGTGTGCTGTTAAATGTTGGGGAAGACAGATTGATAGTGTTTTTCAGTTTCTATAGTTTGTGTACACCCACTCATGGCTGATTTCAATCTACCAAAGTGATGTCCACTAATGGAGAATGGGGAAGAGGTGCCCACAAATGGTTCTCATGAGCTGGTACACGTCAGTTGCAGAACACATTAGTTATCATGCTAACTTAACTTCTCAAGCCCAGTTTTGTGACTTAGAAGTAGAAAAACTATGCTATGAAATGCATGGGAAGTTATTAATTAAAAGTGCTATGAAATTCTGGCTTTCTTTATCTTTTAACCCATGCTATTAGCTCAACAACAGCAACACCATCCTGTTTTATTGTAAACTTCCCACTGTTTTTACATTTATCTTTATTGTCCTTCTTTATATGAAGGATGGCAAACTTGGTTTTCTCACTGAATCATGATATAAAAGTATTTGGAGAAACCACGTATAAGCATGTAATAATGCATACAAGTTGAGGAGGGCTACCATATTATGACGTACTGCATTACACTGTGGTATTCTCCAGAAATCCATATGGCTATCTCCTTCCCCTCACTGAAGTCTCTATTCAAATATCATTTTCTGAAATAGGCTGGGCCGAAATGCTCCATTTAAAATTGCCACTAACTCTTCTGGTACTTTAAGCCCTATCAGACTGCTTTTATTGTTTTCCACAGCATTTTTATCTGCTAATATTACTGAGCATTTTACTTACTTATTTTGTTAATTGTATATTGTCTATCTTTATAAGTTCAGTATGTTCTTCTTTGTTTACTTATGCCTCTCCAGTTCATAGAACAGTGTTTGGTATATAGATATTCAACAACTATTTACAGAATAAATGAGATGACCCACAATACCTGATCAGAATAATGCTTAGGAAGAATTTTCTGGAAGTTTGGTTACTTAATTGATTGACAAGAGATTATGGGATCTCACTCAGGAACAGGTTTCAAAAGAGCTTAGGTTCTCATTTTTCTGAAATCATTTAGATATGATCTCACATAAACACTGAACATTGCCTAGGCCAGTGGTTTTTAGGGTTTCTTAGTAGCTTCTCAAAGACCTCACACAGAAGGGACCAAACAGATGTGACTCAGTCTACATCCTGGCTTCATGCAGAAGATCCTAACAGTCTGAGTGTGTAGAGAGGGGAGCAGGCAGGTGTAGGGGGTGAAGGCAGTGTCATAACACTTTTTTTTTTTAAGTTTATTTATTTTGAGAGAAACAGAGGCAGCACTAGTGGGGAGGAGCACAGAGAGAGGGAGCGAGAGAATCCCAAGCAGGCTGCACACTGACAGCGTGGAGGCAATGACAGGCTCAAACCCACAAACTGTGAGGTCATGACCTGAGCTGAAATCGAGAGTCGGATGCTTAACTGACTGAGCCACCCAGGGTCCCCATAAAATTTTTTTAATACAAGATGTTTACTGCTTAAGCTTGGAAAACACTATTATAGATTACTCTCAGCTTAAAATCTTGTTGGTTTTTTTCTGTATTTCTAATTGTTTAAGTTCTTATAATTAATTAATAAACAGAAAAATCCATCTTCTCTTGTAAGTAACAGAATTTCTTACTTTTATAAAATATCACCTAGCAGGCAAGGGCCATAATCTTTAAGTACACTCTTCTCCATTTTCCTAAAAATATATTTATGATATACTTGTCCATGGCACTTACTAAATGTTTTCGAAGAAAATCATATACCACATTTGAGAGCATATATTTTAAAAAGCAGCTTTAAAAACAATCTATACAATCTACTACCAAACTAGCATTGAAGAAAATTATTTTGAAATATGAATCAGGTAAGCCAGATGCCTTTCCCTTGTAAGCAATTTGAATTCCATTTGTGGCAGAAAGTGCAGGCTCTCTTGGATCAATAGAATGCGTTCAGCACAGCTGACACACTACACCTGATCCAGAGCCAACCTGGCTGGGGACCTATTAGTCATACCTGAGGGACTTTCCCTAGCTTTTATCTCGAGCTACATCTCCTAGGATTACAGGTACTTGAGGCTCATTAGGTCTGCTCTATTACCTGCCATGCAAAGGCTCTGTTTCTACAACAGCCCATTTACCTTCCAATTTCAATGAGATAATCAGGGTGCTACAGTGCACTAAAGGTAAAATGATAGGCTTGCACACACCCCTGACTGCCTTTATCTGTTAATACCATGAGCCGGTGCACGTGCACGCGCGCACACACACACGCACGCACACACACACACACACACAAGGAGGGCTAAAGAGATAATAGCTGGACTGACCTGTTACAGTTTTACCTTGTTTGCTTTGTTGCTTTTCCTCAGAAGTCAGTCCCCCTTCCAATGTAATTATGTAATTAGAGCTAAAGACTATAAACAAATAGAGATTTGTCCCCTCCTCCAGAGCTCTGAAGTCAAGCATCAAGCCTTTTTAATGACGAGACTTTGGAAGCCTACACCTGCCTGACGCAGGGAGGCAGACCTGAGACGTGGAAAGCCCGTCACATTTCCTGACTTACCTGCTCTTTCTCCTGGGCTCAGTGAGCGAACAGAGAATAGCACATGTAGAGAGTAGGATCCAAGTTTTCATGTTGCATTTGTTCAACTTTTAGAAAACAATTCAAGTGTGTTTTTTTCC
Organism: Prionailurus bengalensis; assembly: GCF_016509475.1. Lineage (NCBI taxonomy): Eukaryota > Metazoa > Chordata > Mammalia > Carnivora > Felidae > Prionailurus > Prionailurus bengalensis. The sequence continues at coordinate 137,139,717 of NC_057345.1, read as the reverse complement.
CCTTCAATTAGCATTTTATCTAATTGTATAGCATATTCATAATGTCATGACAAATTAAGACCACGGGTCAAAATGGACCCTTTGACAACATTTCCCACTCCTCTATAACCATCCTTCATTGTTTGGACAAACACTTTGCTTATTATATTTGCTAATTGTAGAGCATTATATTTTAGTAGGTGGGGGATGCCTAAGGAGTATGTTCTGTTATGATGTAGTTGTGTACAGCACAACCAGATTTTTCCTTGCAAGTGATTCCCCTAGTTCACATGCGAGACAAGAGACAACAGAAAATGTGAGGGCTCACTGTACTCTTTGGACAGAAAGGCACTGGCAAAGGAACAACAATAATTGGCAATATCATTGTGTGCTCTGGCTTTGCTAATCTTTTTGTCATTAGAGGACATCAAAGACATTTCTCTCTGGAAAAATTTCAAGGTCCTTCTTTTTAGTGCTCAATTTTGACCACTGTTTTGTGCCTTCTTTGATTCAATTCTGTTTCCAGCTTCAAACCCACAGCATTCCCTTTGAAGAAATCCATTCCAGGATGCAGGAGTAGCAGTTTAAGTCAGGAGCTACACCCTCAAAATCCTACAAGGACCAGGCAAGTAACATCATTGGTAAAGGGGGAATATTACGGACTAATTGTGTAACCCTCTATTACACAATTTAGGAATGTTTAGACTGTTTCTTTTTCCAACTTTTTCTAATCAAAATTTTTGCGATATATGCTGATTTGGGAGCATAAATATGACGTAATCCAGAGAGATCTTAGGTATGCTTGACTCAGTTTTCCCCAACAACAACCAGCAAAGTTATAGTATAATATCACAACCAGAAAACTGACAGTGAAGCACTATCATTCTTTTTCTTCACTTTGTTTTTTGTGGTTTTTTTTGAGAGAGAGGGAAGGAGAGGAGCAGAGAGAGAGTAAGAGAGAGAGAGAATCCCAAGCAGGCTCCATGCTGTCAGCACAGAGCCTGATGTGGGGCTTGAGCTCATAGACCATGAGATCATGACCTGAATTGAAATCAAGAGTCAGATGCTTGCTTAACTGACTGAGCCATCCAGGTGCCCCAACAATCCATCATTCTTATGCACATTTTCACAATTTACATATATGTGTGTGTCTTTAGTTCTATGCAATTTTATCACATGTATGGATTTGTGTATTACCACCACATCAGAAACCAAAACTGTTCTGTCACCATTGGATCCTTCATGTTGCCTTTTAAATTGCTACATTCACATGCATCCTGCACTCCACCTTCCCTTTTTTGTCTCTAACTCTGACCAGCCATTAACCAACCTGTTTCCCATTTCTGTCATTTTGTGATTTCAAGAATGATACACAAATGGAATCATGCAGTATGTAATCTTATGGTCACATCCACTGACTTTTTTTCATTTTGTATAAATCCTTTGAAATTCATACAAGTTGTCATGTGTATCAAAATCTCATTCCTATTTATTGCTGAGTAATATTCCACGGTGTGGATGTACCACAGCTTGTTTCACCACTCATTCTTTTAGGGACATCTTGGCTGTTTCTAGTTTGGGCTATTACAAATTAAGGTGCCATGAACATTTGTGTGCATAAGTTTCCATGTGTGAATTTATTTATTTGTTTTGTTTCCTCACTCCCGATACAGACATAGACTCAGGGAAAAATTTTCCTACTGTAATAAAAAATGATCACACAAATGCCACACAAATTGGCAAGGAGCACTCAGCCTCAGTGTGATGGTAGTCACATGCTAACTGAAAAGCATGTGTCTCTATTCATAATTACTAATTAGCTTCATACATTTTTATATATATCTGATTTATTTAAAAAATCTAGATTTCTGACTTTTGTTAAAAACTGGAAATGCAGATATAAATGAGCTTACATTCCACCATGGGCAAGTCAGTTGGAGTTGAAGATCAGCTGCCTCATTAGGCAGGACAAGTACTTTCCTGTGAGCCATAGTCCCCTCAGCCAGCCTCACTCATTTGTATGATCTACCTGGCCTCTGTGAATATGAATTGGTTATCTCTGTTCTAGTGAGAGATGAAACATTAAGCAAACAATACATGTACTAAATCCTTCCTTCTCCTAAAAGCCACTTGCTCCTTCTAGGACAATTACTATTGAATGTGAGTTACTGCAACCATCATGGAGGGATGCAAAGAGACCAAGGCTGTTAACTATATTTTGTTTTGATGGTTTGGATGATTGGATCATTGCATTTGCCTATTCTAATATTTAACTCCTAATTCCACAGTAAAACAGCAGTCTTAGCTTATGATTAACAATGAGCAAAATCTGAGCATACAGAAAACCAACAGAAATGTATATTTTTTAAATTTCTAAACCATTTATCTTATAAAATCAGTGAAGAGTCCCAGATTGTGCTGGATTAGAACTGAGAGGACTCTGAGGCAAAGGTCTTAAATCAAAGTTCTATATTCCAGACATCAAAATGATCAAGAGAACATTCAATATCTATCTCTCTAGATTTACCCATTGCTATAGGTTAGTATTTGGAGCAAGGGGACAAACTAATATGCCAAAGTGGCCATGACTATGGAAAAAAAAAACACATAACTTCTTCCAAAGGTAGGAAATATTAAGACATCATTGGCTCTGTAAAGTGATGCTTTTAGAAGAGATGTCATAATGCCAATATCAGCACACACTTTTATTTTTGAAATGGTGCACTGCCTTCTCAGACCATCATGAAAGAGTAGCTAATGATCAAGTCCCAGGACATCATCAATGAACTTTGCTCCAGATTCTGTGCCTGAATTTCCCATGTTTCATAACATTCTGAAGTTTAAAAACCTCAAGAGAGTATATTAAGGGCCTTGATTTATTTTTTTTTAATGTAAGATACCTAGAAACAAAAAAGGGTTTTTATTTTTTTCCAACAAAAAGGCTACTTGAAATACACTGCTTGATTCACACATGAACTAATCTTATAAGGAATATTTGTTCTTTTTGTTCATAACCTGGCCTTATGACAAGGGTGAGGAAGAAGAAAAAGTTGCCCAAGGCACTCACAAGCCCTACAAAGACTTTATTAAAAAGAAAAATACCCACAAATTTATTACCGATCCATCTAGATCTTTTACCGTGTTATGTCATCTCTCATGAGGGAACTATAACTTCAGAGATTTAAAAGCAAAAAAAAGGCACAAAAGCAAATTTTACAATGTAAAGAGTAAACCATTTAAAGATACAATTTTTTCTCCTACATACTTGAGAGAAAAATCAGAAGCTGCAGAAGGATCAAATCTGCCTTCCTCAAGGTCAATGAATGCTCACTGCAGTCGGTACACTAAATATTTACTAAAATCACAACTTGTATAATATATATTTTATTATTATGAAGTGTATTTATGACATTAGTGAGGCTTCCAAACAAAGGAAATAAATGTGAAGAAATTTAAATTATAAAGGAAAAATCATGGCACAATTGCATGTTTCAGTAATAGTTTATGACTTTAAATATTTTAAGGGTTTTTATGTCCTTGTTATATCTAAATTGTTGTCTCAAAAGCAGAAGGTGAATGAGAACTGTCATTTACCACGTGCATTTTGTAATAAATCCTCTCAGCTCTCAATCCAGTTAAATGCAATAATAATCTCAATCATACCAAAAGAGTAGAGATTCTCCTGGTTAAATTTTAACTCAGGCTTGTAAATAACTATTTTATAGTGAAATTTGTTTAAAATGCTGAAAGTACTAAAAGGCTGAAGTGAGTGGTAATAAGTAATAGTCTTACTGAAGGTGGTTGGAGAACTAGTAGGGCTCTGATTTTATAGAAAGGAGAAATTAAATCATGGCTGGGAAAATTCAAGCATGTCAGACAGGAAGAGAACAGATAGTTCAAGTCCTGGTATTATTCATAAGTTACTCTGTTATATCAGGTACAATTTTTGCCACTGTTTTCTAATCTCTGAAATGGAAATGATGTTTCCTACATACCTGAATGAATTCTTCTAAGAGGAAAACATGATAATAAAGATATCTTGGAAAATATCATGTAACCTAAGTAGTTTTATATAGGTAGTGAATCTCACACAGAGATACCATATATGAAAGTGCAACTGAAATTTGAAGAATCTAAACACAGGTGAAGTTTCTCCTTAGGATTATAACGACCTTGAAAGAGCAACCCATGCGACCTTACAACAACAAAATGAGCAAATTCATGTTTTTGTTTTTTTCCTAAACCTAGTGAAATGCTGAAGTTTAAGGATAACCAAGTAACCTGCAGTCTGAGAGATAAGAGATAGAAGACGTGAACACTGGTTTACCAGGGCAAGATCAAGGCAGACCCCAGCAGGAACTGTTCTGTGAGAGTGATTGGTGGGGACTGAGAATGCACGGGGAAGAGCTTGAAGTCCCTGGAGCCTCACATTAGTACCTTCTTGCAAGTATTTTCTCCATGAACCCCACGGGATGCTCAAAGAAAATACTGGGAGAGATCTGAAAATGTCCCCTCTCATGGTGCAGAATTGGGGGAAGAAGTAGCAGTCAGTCTGAAAGGGGCATCAAACTCTATTAGGACCCTCCTCCCCATGTCCCCAAATGGAACAAATGCCTTACTATACAGGAGAAAGGGCAATAACACTGTCACCTTTTGGGCCCTTTTGAAAACTCACTGAAACTACGCAATGGGAATGGGAACAAAAGCTATATCCTGGGCGAGGGGCAGAAATACAGTCTGGGCTCAGAACTACAGCTTTAGGGAAGAGAAGAAACACTGAAAAAACAACATCCATGCAATGCCCACCATAGACACTTCATCAGAATAACAAAGAACACTCCCTCACACTCCACTGCCAAGCTGACATGTCATATCACAAGTAACTGACAAGAGTCGGACCTTCTTTGATATTCAGTGTAAAGAGATAACAAAAAGCTGATGGTAGACAGTGAAAGGACAAAAGGAAAACACCTTGACACACCAGCCTTCACCATAAACACAACATGTTGCTAGCTGGCTTGAAGACTTTGGTGTCCTGAGGGTAACCATACCAATTACAAAACTCAAATCCAGCTCCACTTCTAATTAGATTAACTCAACTCCCTCACCCAAGGCCTAGAAGAGAAAAGCTAGGTCCATTTTGAAGCATACAACCTACTACTTCAATTTCTACTGTCTTACATAAAATGTTTGGCTTCAAACAAAGTTTAAAATATATGAAAGCACCAGGAAAGAAAAACAAACAAAAAAGTCCCAAACTCTTCCATAACAAAAAACCAAAGAACCTAATGAAAAAATAGGCTAATGACTTGAATAGATATTTCTCCAAAAAATACATACAAATGGCCAAAAGGTATATGACAATATGGTCAACATCATGAATCATCAGAGAAATGGAAATCCAAACAACAATGAACTGTCACCCCACATCTGTTAGGATGGCCATTAAGAAAGAAAGAAAGAAAGAAAGAAAGAAAGAAAGAAAGAAAGAAAGAAAGAAAGAAAGAAAGAAAGAGAAAGGAAGGAAGAAAGAAAGGGAGAGAAAGATACAAGTATTGGGAAGGATGTAGAGAAACTGGAACCCCGTACATTATTAGTGAGAATGTAAAATGGTGTAGCCACTGTGGAAAATAGTAGAATGGTTCCTCAGATAATTAACAGTAGGATTACCACATGATCCAGCAATCGTATTTCTATGTATATATCCAAAAAAAAAGAAAAAATGAAATCAGGATCTTAAAGAGATATATGCACTCCCACATTCATTGCAGCATTATTCACAGTAGTCAAAAAATGACCTAAATTTCCATAAATGGATGAATGTATAAATAAAATATAGTGTACACACACACACACACACACACACACACACACACACACACACAGGAATATTATGCAGCCTTAAAAAATAAGAAAATCCTACCAGGGGAGACAATGTGGATGAACCTGGAGAACATGATGCTAAGTGAAATGAGCCAGTCATAAAAGCTAGTCACTGCATGTTGCCATTTATCTGAAATATCTAAAATAGGTAAATTCATAGAAATAGTAGATTGATGGTTGCCAGGGTCTGGAGGAGGGGGAAATGGGAGTTGTTCAACTGGTATAAAGCTTTAGTAATGCAGGGTGAATGAGTGCTAGAGATCTGCTGTACCAAAGTGTCTTAGTTAACAATACTGTATTATGTACTTAAAATTTTATTAAAGGAGTAGATCTCACAGTAAGTGTTTTATCACAATAATAATAATTTAAACAAACACTTCCAAGAGACCTTCTTGCAAGCATCAGAAGTAGACTTGGAAATGATGCAGAAATGATGCATCTATTAGAGAATTTAAAATAATTCTGATTTTAACATTGTAATGGGAAAATATGACAACATGCAATAAAGAAATTTATCATTTCAGCTAGGACATGGAAACCATAAGAAGAAATCAAACAAAAATGCAAGAAATGACAAAACAGTGATAGAGATGAAGAATGCGTTGATTAAAAAAAAAAAAGGAAATAGAACACAGCCTCCAAGAACTGTGAAATCATATCACATTGAGTAACTACACATCCAAGAAGCACAGAAATACCAAAAAGGACACCCAATCCCCAAAACCTAGCCATATCAAACAAACAACTAAAGAGAGGGAGAGAGAACTTAAAGGTATCTAGAGAAAAAACACATTACATACAGAATATCAAACACAAGAATTTTGCAGATCGCTTCTTAGAAATCATGACAGGTAGAGGACAATGAAATGAAATAGTTTAAAGTGCTGTAAGAAGAGTAAAAAAAACCAAAATATTCACAAAAGCAAAAGTTTGGCTTCTAGTTAAAAAACGTAGATTGGCTGCCCATGTTTAACACCTCTCCCTCCTGAGGATTAAGTAAAATGATGTAAAGGGATAATAAGAACATGAATCCACTACAAGAGAAAGTTTAAGAGGATGTTCATTTTATAAAAATCTTCAAGATGAAAGTGAAAACCAAAGATAAACATGCAAAAATTGAAAATAATAAAAAAAAACTTCTGAAGAAAGAGAAATCTAGGAAAGAGAAGAAAAGTTTAGCAAAAGGTTTATTATTGTACTCAGAGAAATTTTAGAAGATTCTGCATCATAAAACAAAAATAGGGTGTTATATAAGGGAATAATCAGAGAGTAAGAAAATGACATGTACAGTTTTTAATATAAATAATACCACAGAATACTGGAAGATAAATTTGAGAAAATCTTCCAAAGGGCAAAATGACAAAAAAGAAAAGAGAAATGGGAAAAAATATGTGAGAAGACCCATTCCATCAAAGATACACACAACTATGGGGCGCCTGGGTGGCTCAGTCGGTTAGGCGTCCAACTTTGGCTCAGGTCATGATCTCGCAGTCTGTGAGTTCAAGCCCCGCGTCGGGCTCTGTGCTGACAGCTCAGAGCCTGGAGCCTGTTTCAGATTCTGTGTCTCCCTCTCTCTCTGACCCTCCCCCATTCATACTCTGTCAATCCTGTCTCAAAAATAAATAAACGTTAAAAAAAATTAAAAAAAAAGATACACACAACTAGGAGGTGGAGTTATGAAACGAGAAATAAGACAATAGGAAAATTAAAATGCTCAAAACAGTAATAGAAAAGACTTTCCTAGAATAGGGAAAACATGCATATTCAGGTCAAGAATACCCAGTAAATGCCAATTAAAATAAATGAAAATATAAACACAATAAAACAATTAGTATAAAAATTTCACATCAAAATAATATCAATTATTGTTTTAGACCACAGTTTTGTAAGCTGAACTGAAACAAGGACTGAATGATATACTGAGCTTCAGAATGCTGCTTAGGTAATTGAAAATTAAACAGGAAAGTGAGAATTCTTTAGGTCTCCCTCCCTGCACCCCACACTCTTTCCAGGTGTCCTCTGGGTGCTTTTAGTTTGAGGTGGGACAGAGGATTCCTTAGAGTTTTAATATAAACTTTGATGTGATTTCTTTAACCCCCATATTCTAAAATTTCCAACTCAGAGATTGCCTTTGTTTTTTGTGCCCAAGAGTTGGGCTCAGGAGACAGCAATTTTTCTGCAAAGAGCTAGACAGTAAATATTTTAGGCTTTAAGGGTCACACATTACACCTTCTTCCCTCTCCTCTTCCTTTTCCTCCTCTTCCACTTCCTTTGCTTCTTTCCCACACTTCTTTGTCTTCTCCTTTTGTTTCTCTTTCCTTTTTTTATTTTTCACAACCCTTTACCAATGGAACAAACATTGTTATCCAGACACTTATACAAAGTAGACTTTGGGCCCCAATTTTCTAACCCTGCGCTAAGTCGCTATCAGTGACTTTAGAAAGTCAGAGTTAGGGGTGCCTGGGTGGCTCAGTTGGTGAAGCATCTGACTTTGCCTTAGGTCATTATCTCATGGCTTTTGAGTTCAAGCCCTCCGTTGATCTCTGTGTTGACAGCTCAGAGCCTGGAGCCTGCTTTGAATTCTCTGTCTCCCTCTCTCTCAGCTCCTCCCCTGCTGATGCTCCCTGTCTCTAAAAAATAAATAAACATTGAAAAAAAAAGATTATTAAGCCGACTGGGTGGTGGATCTCCTTAGTCCCTTATGTAAACTGCTACCTTGAGTACATATAACTCATCAAAATGACTTAAGGACCTGATGCATCTATTGTCCCTGTTTTGTTTTGTTTTTTCTTTCTTTACTTTTCTTTCTTGTTTTCTTTCTTGCTTGCTTTCTTTCCTTTTTCTACCTTCCTTTCCTTCCTCTCTTCCTTTTTCCTTCCTTCTTTTCTTTCTTTCTTTCTTTCTTTCTTTCTTTCTTTCTTTCTTTCTTTCTTTCTTTCTTTCTTTCTTCCCCTTCAGTTCTAAAATTATTTCACCATTGACTTTTGCAATTAGATTGATTTAATAACTGTGTTCTAAACAAACCATGTAAAACCACCTCATGACACTGTGCTTCCATGACTGGGGTATGTAGAAATTGTAAAACAGTTCCTTACATTTTTACTTCTGTGTACACAAGCTGTGGCATCTCATCCCATGGAATGGGGCAGGATTTGTGAATATGATTGGATTTCACTCTTGATACTAATCAGGCTGACTAATCTGCTGCATCTGAGTTCATTAATAGGGAGATTAACCTAGATGGGTCTGATTTAGTTCAGTGAACCTTTATAAGAGAGACCAGGCTGTCTCTGAAGAAGAAGACTTCAAGCAGCAGACATTCTCCTTCTGGCCTTGAAGAAGGAAGACAGCATCTGTGAGACAGCCTATGGAGGGGCCACATGGCAAGGACTGAGAGGGGCTTGTAGGAGGGGAGAGTGTCCCCTAGATAACAAGGGCAAGAAAATGGGGACCTCAGTGACATAGATGCAAGAAACCAAATTCTGCCAACAGCCCCATGAGTTTGGAAGAGGACCCTGACCTACAAATATTAATGGCACCAGGATGACACTTTGTTTGCAACATGGGTGACATGGAATGGAGATCCCAGTCAAGCCATGTAGGACACCTGGCCAACACAACTGGGAGATAATAAGTAGATATTCTAAGTAGCCAGGTGTTTGATAATTTGTCATGCGATGGAAATAATAAAAGCAATTAAAAACTAAAACAATCACCATGCTCAAATGCCCTTTAAAAAAATAATGTTGGGGCGCCTGAGTGGCGCAGTCGGTTAAGCGTCCGACTTCAGCCAGGTCACGATCTCGCGGTCCGTGAGTTCGAGCCCCGCGTCAGGCTCTGGGCTGATGGCTCGGAGCCTGGAGCCTGTTTCCGATTCTGTGTCTCCCTCTCTCTCTGTCCCTCCCCCATTCATGCTCTGTCTCTCTCTGTCCCAAAAATAAATAAAAAACGTTGAAAAAAAATTAAAAAAAAATAATAATGTTTATTTATTATTGAGGGACGGAGAGAGACAGAGCATGAGCATGGGAGGGGCAGAGAGAGGGGGAGACACAGAATCCGAAGCAGGCTCCAGACTCTAGGCTCTCAGCACAGATCTCAACATGGGGCTCAAACTCACAAACTACAAGATCATGACCTGAGCCAAAGCCGAAGTTGGACGCTTAACTCCCTGAGCCACCCAGGCACCCCTACTCTCCTTCTTTTTACTTCTACAATTCCTATCCATGTTTCCAGTCCTACCTTCTTCCTGAAGTTCTAACTGAATCAATATTTTTACATAGTAACCTCCCATATCTTATTAGCTTTGGCACGTATTGTCTGTGCCAGGGATGGAATATGTGATATAAACATTTTTTTTTTAAAAATCCTTGTACCATATCTTATTTCCCCTATTAAGAAGAAAGCTACTTCAGTACAGGGACCATCTCCTATACTTCTTTTTTTTATGTTTATTTAATTTGACAGAGATAGAGCACAAGTGGGGGGAGGGGCAGAGAGAGAGGGAGAGAGGGAGAGAGGGAATCCCAAGAAGGCTTTGTGCTTGATCAGTGCAGAGCCCAATGCAGGGCTTGATCTCATGAACCATGAGATCATGACCTGAGCTAAAACCAAGAGTCAGATGCTTAGCTGACTGAGCCACTCAGGATCCCCTTTTATAATTCTTTCTATCACTCACAGACTCTATCACTAGCTGTCAGATACCCAATAAGCATTTGACAAATTGCTTATAGCTTCACTTTCACAATATACCATTGCCATGATCCCTCTATTCAACCTATTCCTCCTGGATTCTAAATTAAATGGCCAGGAAAAACATGAAAAATCTAGAGCCACAGAGTCAATTGGCAGGATGGCATTTTAGATTTCAAAATACTGTATTTGGGGCACCTGGGTGGCTCAGTCAATTAAGCTTCTGACTCTTTGTATTGGTTCAGGTCATGATCTCACAGTTCGTGAGTTTGAGCCCTGCGTCGGGCTCTGTGCTAACAGTGGGAAGCCTACTCGGGATTCTCTCTCTCCCTCTCTCTCTGCATGTCCCCTCTTTCTCCCTCTCAAAATAAATAAATTAATTTAAAAAAATACTGTATTAGCAAACCCTGATCTATATCAATTCAATATAAGATTCAGCAGGAAAAACAGAGCAAAACTTTTGGACCATCTTTTCTGGCCATCGTATTTGCAAAATGGAGAGGAAGATTTGTAGATTATGACTTGGTGTGTGCACATTTAGAAGACGTTGCAGAGAGGCTCGGGCAGAGCACATACGTGCTGTTGATAGCCAGGCACATGCAACGCCATCCGCTGCCCAGGTGTCCTTGTCTCCTCTAACGCTGTGATGGTGTCAAGTAACCTGTTTAAAACTCCCACAGTCTCCTAACCACAGCCACCTGGCTTATAATTATAGACTTTATTATAAATAGATACAAGGTTTGAGTGATTAGTTATTGTGTACAAAGTATTCAACCGTGGACCACCTGATTTTCACATACTGCCTTACCTTCTCCTTCCTTTGATACATCCTGGCTATTAATAGAAAAACACCTGTTTCCTGATAGTCTTCCAAGCTATAGAGAACATACATTTATGTAGAAACAGCTGGGAGAAAGATCCTTGTGAAGGACGACCAAATACAATTCTTACCATCACGAAGCTTTCTCCTGCCACTGCTGATGGAAGCAGGTAAGCCTGCCTTGCATCACTTCAAGCTACAACAAAGTGAAGCTAGGGATAGTCTTTAACTACTTTGGGAGGATTAAGAAAATCCAGCAGCAATAAGGCTAGGATTTCCATCCCATCCTAGAAACAAACAAACAAAAAAAATGTTTCTAAAACCACAGGTGAATGACATAAACTGAAAGCCAGGAGCTAGACTGCAAGCATTCACCGCTTCCCCGTCATGTCTTTTGCCTGCACCTGCACACACCTACACACTTTCCTTCCTGATACACAGACACATGAGACATCCAGCTTCAATGATAAACTGGGAGCAGCTAAAGAAAATGAATGATGACAGGAAATGAAAGTGGCAGTGACAGTTTGTGGTTGTTTGATTACTGAAATGCAATGAATGGTGGCCGCGGAGTTTCCTGTCAACAAGTGTCTGTATAGAAAAATAAGAAAGCAATCAAAACAGTAACTGACATTTCAGGGCATTTCAGAGAAGCCCAGGGTTTCATGCTCAGCAAAACCATCTGTTTGGTATTCTTGATAGGCACTACCACTCACCCTGAAAGGAGTCAGGATAAAGCTGAGGTGGGCACATGCCATGCTAGCTCAGGATTTTAACCTCCAAGGGAAGGTGGGCCAGAAGATGGAAGACCAGCGTAAATGACCTCTTTGTCACATCCAAAACAACAATTCCAGAAATGCTGCAAGATGTCAAATTGGGACATTGGTCCTAATGCAAATCTCATTAATAGTGTACTTATGTGATCTTAAATCACTTAATTTACTCTCTGTGTCTTAATTCCTCCTCATATAAAAAATGCTATGTTCCTTTCTTGCCATTAAGCCAGGACTCTGCTAGACCTCTGAGGTATAGCAAGAAATTCCACAGTATTAGAGGTATTGGGCATCAGTACACCATCATGCGCAAGTATGAATCTGGAAAGAAAGGAGAGACGGCATGCAAATCTCAGTGCTGTGCACAATATTGAGCACATTTTCTTGGCTGAGTGAACAGATTCTCATCCCACCATACTTTCAGCTTTCCTCTGAGCCTTCCCCACTCTCAAGCCAGAGTTCTTGCCATTTTCTCCTTTGATTCTGGGTCTAGTCCTGCCTCTTAACTTGTCCCAGTTAGATTTCTACTTTCACCTGCTCCAGCTAAACACCCCACTCCCTCCTGTCCAGGAGACAGCCCTACCAATCGTCTTCCTGCCAGTAAGCTCCTCCCACTCAGAAAAGTGTGAACCTATACAGCATGGCTGAGCCTTTCTCACTGAAATGCTTCTGTTCCTTTTTTTTTTCTCCTTAAAAAAAGAAAATGCTTTAGAGAAATATGACTGTAATTAACAACTGACAAAAATATCTGGGCTTGAGCTGAAGTGGGAAATCACAGAGGTTAGTTACTTATTTTCTCATGCATTTACCATTTGTTCTCTTTTCTCAGGGAAGTTGAAAGACCTGAGGTTCAAACTTAATAAGGCCTCATACTGTTTCTAAGGGTATTTACAACATACAAAGTATAATCCAGTGCATTGCTTATATTTAAATTTGTTTTCACTCATCTGAGTTATTACACAGTATGCCATCCCTAAACCTTTTATAATAAGGAACACACGTTTCTCAGCCACGAAAGGGAATGAAATGTTCAGTAATTTGAGCTCTCTGGTACTGAGAAGGTGACAAAACATTTATATGCATCCCATCTATTCTACTGGTTTGGTTCCAGCATTAGGAGGGATTGCCTGGGGCAGAGTCCTTTCACTGTGTACATGTTCCTGGGAATTAGCAGGTGAACCAAATGGTCCATAGTGATGATAGTAACATTTTTCAAAAGACTCAACTTTACTAAGTGGATTCCCCAAATGCATTTTCCCTTTCTGAAAAACAACAACAATTTTTTTTTAATTTAATTGATAGTACAAATATTTTTTGCCCTTTTAAAAAGAAAATTCTAAGAACGCAAAGACTAAGCTATAAACAAATTGTTTTCACTTATGTAAGAATGTCTATGCAATCCACTTTCTACTAGGCATCTTTATATTTTTTTGCTGATTTTTTAAAAATCCACAGTCCATGGCAAATTACTCTAGAAGAATAATATCATGCTGTGATAATGATGACCTGGAACTTAATATTTACATCACTAGTCCTTAAAGATACAAAATAAGTAGAAACTTTTTCACTTTCTGGATCATTTTTACTCTTTGAATGGGGAGTAAAGAGATCTTTGCATTTGGGTCTCAATCTTATAAATAAATATTTATGATATCTTGAGTAAGTCACTTAATTTTAATTTTTATTTGTATAAAGGAAATTTTAGATAATTCTTAAGCTCTCTTCACAAATTTTATGATTCCATTATTTGAGAATTTTAGTGCATTGAAGAATATATTTCCAAAGTTTAAAAGGTTTTACTTTTAAATTATGCTCGTAATGCTACTTGTAGTTCTTATATGTTTGTAATACTATAATCACCATTACTCATACCTTATTTAATATTAATAAAAATAGAAATAATACTTCACACTCAAAATATTTTGATTTTTTTGAAAATACTTTGAATGTTTATTTATTTTGAGAGAGAGAGAGAGAGAGAGAGAGCACCCCTGTGAATGGGGGAGATGCAGAGAGAGAGAGGGAGAGAATCCCCAGCAGGCCCTGCACTTACAGTGCATGTGAGATCCCACGAACCATGAGATCATGACCTGAGCTGAAATCAAGAGTTAGATGCTTAGCCAACTGAGCTACCCAAACACCTCAATTTTTAGAAAATATTTTGTATGTATTATTGCACAGAATAGCCTTATATGGTCAATGGAACAGAGATAATTATTACCATTTTAGGGTCATGTCCGTTCATGGTCATACAAGATGTTAACAGCAAAACCTAGAACCAGGAATTTTAAACTTTGAGAGCCACATTCTCATTATAATTTGTATGGCGCTGTGTCATTCAAATAGCAGCTCTAGAAAAGGAAATTTAAGAAACCATCCTCTTGAGCAGTCATTTACTTTCTGCCATTATATAGAGCTGGCCAAGAGGTGTCTTTGTGGCATTTTCTGCCCACATTATTTCTCATGAGTCATGAGTATGTTTTTCCAAGTTTCCAAGGTGAAGATATGTGTATATAGCCACTGGAAATTCTCTAGGGGATAGTCGGATTTATCTTAACTCAGATATGTTTTTTACTTCATATACATTCAGAAAATGAAAAATAAGTGAATTTTTTTAAATTTTATTTTTATTATTTATTTTTTGAGAGACAGAGACAGAGCGTGAGTGTGGCAGGGGCAGAGGGTGAAGGAGACACAGAATCCGAAGCAGGCTCCAGGCTCTGAGCTGCCAGTACAGAGCCCAACGTGGGGCTGGAACCCATGAACCACAAGATCATGACCTGAGCGGAAGTCAGACGCTTAAACAACTGAGCCACACAGGCACACCAGTTTTTAAAGTAACGAGACAATATTGATAAATGTCTTCCATATTACCAATAGCCACCACCCTCTCTTTCTTATTGCCACCCACAGTTCAGTGTTGTGATCTCCTGAACTAAGCAGCTGGATCAAGGACTACACCTCAATGGCTCAACTGATTGGCGCAGACCCACTCAGGTCATTATCTCCTGGTTCTTGAGTTTGAGCCTCATATCAGGCTCACTGTTGACAGCACAGAGCCTACTTCCAATCCTCTGTCCCCTTCTCTCTCTCTGCCCTTCCCCTGCTCATGTGCTCTCTCTCTCTTAAAAATGAAAATTAAAAAAAAAACTATATTAGGATCAAGATGTTTTCCTTTTTGTTTATATTATACTCCATAAGAAAGTAGTTGGCACTGTTCTGTGGTCCTTGGGTAGACATTCACATCCCTAGATGAGAGGTTTTATTATAGGTAATTCAGTATATATGATATTATACTAGTATGTGTACAATATCTCCCTCTTTGAATATCTCTAGAAGCTTACAGGCAGCATGACATTATTCATCTTTGGTTTGAGTGACCCAATAAAATTGAGACAGATATGGAATTGGCCAGAATGTTTGGTTTACTCTATGATGTGTTGAGAATCAGATTCACTCATTCTTTTATTCCTTCTGTAAATGTCTGTTGAGTTCTTTGAATCTTCAAGGTATGCTACTTTAGGTGCTGGTGATACACTGCAAACAAGACAGACATACACCTATTCCTGTGAAGTTGACATTATGTTTGAGTGCAATGAAAAATCCCCAAGAAAGCATGAATAAACAAGGCAATTTCGGAATGGAATGATGCTATACAATGTGATATGATAAAGACTTTGCTTGGTTGAGGAAAGTGCTACATTACTTTGGAGGGTAAGAAAGTCCACTGTATGGAGACTTGCCCATTCTGAGAAAATGAAAAAAGTAAAAATCCAAGATGTATAGGTAACCCAGTCAGCAAATAGAGAAATAGTGCTAGAGCAGTCTCAGGAATCTTCCCTGCTTCCACATTCATCAATCCCCAGAGTCTAGCAAATACCTGAAAATCCAGTATTGAAAGGTTCTTTTTTTTTTCCTGCTTGTTAAACTATTAACATTCAAATGCTCTTGAGAGGAGAACCTTATTAAGTCTATCCTCTTAATTTTAGTCTAAATTGGCTTAATAGATTTTTTCTACCAACAGCCATTTTTTTTTATTTTTGGCAATCATTTCTTTTAATTCATCAAAGTATAATTTTCATGTATAAAATATTACACATCTTTGGTGTATAATTGTCTGAGTTCTCACAAATGCATACCCATGTTCCTATTACCCAAACCAAGATATAGAACATTTACATGACTTGAACATTCCTCCATGGTCCTTTCCAGTTACTCTTCCTGTATTTTCAGGGACAATCACTCTTTTGAGTCAAATCATCTTGGGTTACTTTTGCCTGTTGTTGAACTATAGGTATAAATTGAATCATACATTAGTGCGTGTATTTTAATATCTGTCTTTTGCAGCCAGCATAATATTTTTTTAGGTTTGCTAATATTGTTGCATGTATAGGTAATTTGTTTTTGTTCTCTTTTAAACAGTCAGACAGCATTTGATGTGGGAAGGCCAAACCCAGAGACTGTAAAGGAGAAATGTGAAAACTAGTAGGCACAATGGTCCTCAAAGTGTGCTCTATGGACCAGTGGAATGAACATCAGCAACAATGGGAATTTGTTAGAAATATATATTCTTTGGTCCCACCCCAAATCTATTGAATTAAAAATGCCGGGGATTAGTTTCAACAATATGTTGTTGTTGTTGATGGTGTTTATTTATTTTTGAGAGAGAGAGAGAGAGAGATCACAAGCAGGGGAGGGGCAGAGAGAGAGGGGGACAGAGGATCTGAAGCAGGTTGACAGGAGAAAGCCTGATGTGGGGCTCAAACTCATGAACCTTGAGATCTAGGCCTGAGCTGAAGTTGGAGGCTTAACCAACTGAGCCACCAGGCACCCCCAACAGTGTTTATTAACAAGCCCTCCAGGTGATTCTGAAGCACACTGAAGCTTGAGAAGCAATGAGTAAAACAAAGCATAGATAGGAAATAAAATCTGTTTAAAAGGATCTGAGAATCTTGAAAAACAAAATGTGTTTGTTTTGCTTTGCTGTTTTACCTAGAACCCCTGAGGTTCCAAGAAGAGAGGAGCAGGGTTCACAGAAATAACCTTTGCAAATCCTCTTCAGTATTAATCCATATCTATGCTTCACGCAGTTCAGTGGCCAGTTCTGATTTAACCTCTGAGTTACCCTTCCATAATTCAGAAAAGCCATCCAAGATAGGTGGGTGACTTGTGGTAATTAACAATAGCATCCAATATCGAGTGCTAATCTAGTTCTCACACACAAAAGGAAGACTCCAAACTGTGAAAATGAATAAACCAACTCATCTGGACTTCGAAAATATTTTATATTTCTTACAAATTAACACAAATAAAAAGGCACCCTGTAATGCAAGCCTTTTAAAAATTATTTAATAATACAGGAATGTCTTTGCAGGAAATTCATTTTACAAATCTGTGTCCAAAAAAAAAAAAGACAAAGAAAAAGAGGAAGAATTAACTATCGGGGAAAGCTTTATAAGAATACTAATCATTGTCTTGAAATTAGAGGAAAAGTTCAGCAATCTTCATGAGGGTTTGAAAGAAAATATCACTCAATTCAATTCAGAATCAAAACCAAGTGCAAGGAAGTTCCAGCAGGACTTAGGTTCCTGTGACAAAGCCTTCTCTATTCTAGGAAGACCTTGACTAAAGTTATCTGACACGTTAGTTTTTATTTAACTTAATTTAATTATGTTAGGGTTAGTTTTATCTCCAGATAGTCCCATGAATAAAGACATTAGAGCAGCGACAGCATAGTGCTTTAATCAGAAAAGACAAAAAGAAAAAAATACATATAAACGTACACATACATACGTGGATAGGTACAAAATCCATTTCTATGTAAGGGGCACGGCTGTCTAAAACACAATTGTTATACCCTTGAGGCCACCCGAAGCAAAAGGACTAGACAATAAAGCAGAACTGAAAGGGGACATGGGTGATAAATGAACTTTCAAAACACACATTTGATTCTCATCATCAACCTTGAGCTACCAATTCTCCACTGGTCATAAAAGTCATTTTTCCTTTAAATGGAAACATACAATAAACTAATCTATTGACTAGTTTTACACTGTATGTCACTCAAGAACATGTCACATCAACCTTTTTCCAGAAGACATTTTCTGAGTCCCTTAAAAATCCGTTCATCAAGCTGAACTGAGTACATGAAAAGCAGATGATCAATTTGATACTGCTTGAGGTCAACACTGGGAGTTCGAGTAGGAATGCTTTAGTTACAGAGAGTCATAGACATCTCCAACATCTGAAAATAGTGATGGTCACCAAACCAAAGGATAGTTCCAAGTTCATGTGGACTAAAAGCTATCTCCTTTCTATAACTTTTGTAAATATCAATTGCAAGATAGGTAGATAGGTAGATAGATAGATAGATAGATAGATAACAAAGAGAACTGAGAAAATGGATTTGCTTTTATGTAAACCCCTACATCTTCAAAGGGCCCATATTCCCAAAAGACAAAGATACACGTGTAAAATGTTCTCCCTACTAAGTGTTCTGAATGGATTATAATTTTACTACTCAGTGTTGCATGAATAATCAGTATCATCTGGAGGCTTGCTTGAAATCCAGAATTTCAGGCCCTAGCCTACAACTAATGTATCAAAATATACATTTTAACAAGATATCCATCAATTTGTGTGTACTTGAAAGTCTAAGATATACTATGCTGCGGGATTTTAGGTTATTAGTTTCTCTCTGGGATATTGTTTTCTCATGTTTACCTGATTATGATATTTACCTGAGAACATGTTAAAACTCTATCAAGCTACCCATAGTGACTGAATTATAATCTTCATATGTTTAAATAGTGTCCTAGTTTCTTATAACCCAAGTAAGTTTGGAAAATGATTGCTTTAGGCAATCATGGAAAGTCTTATTCCACATCTTTGTGTCTAAAACAGAGTCAGTTCACATACAATTTAGTCTTATTTTTGTTTTCATTTGTGTAAATTTTGAGTATGTTTGGTTGTGGCAAAATAAATAAATGGAAAATATAAGGGACTAGAAAGAAATAAGGAAATGACAAGCTTGTTAAGATGGACAGTGAGAAGCTTCAGAGAGATTATGTGTACATGTCCTTGGGTGCATGCTCTCCCTGTATAAAAAACACCTGGTCAAATCAGTGAATGGTGTTTTAGACAAAGAAGGTTAAGATGGATTTCCCATTCTCAATCAATTGTATTCCCCTTATAAACACACAGCCTTTTTTTTTTCTTTTTTTTGTCTAAATATCTATCTTAGGTTAGGTTCTCTAGGAAACAGATTCTGAGTCTAAGATTTGTATGCAAATGTTCATTGGGGATACTCTTAGGATCAGTTCTGTGGACAGATGGGTGTAAAAGACATAGGACGGGGTACAGAGAAGATATGAATTTGATGTAGTAACAACAAAAGACATTCCAGAAGAGAGACTCAGCTAAGAGCTGTCAGCTACCAACACTTTGCAGCTGGGGGAATAAATGCCTAGTCCTGAAGGGAATCTGGACAGCACTTCACAGCATTCATTACAACACCATCCATGACAATGGTAAATAAATTTTCCATTTTTAAATCTCTTAAAAGCTGGAAGAAAGGCCTCATGTCTGTCTTCTATCTTGGAATCTTACTTAAAGAATAGTCAGTGCAATTTTGTTTGTATTCTCTAGTTTCTTCTGCTGGTTGACAGCTTTTAAATAAAACCTTCCACATTTTGATTGTTTGGGGAACTACAAAGTACAGAAACTCTTTTTTTTCTTCTTTTTTTAAAATCTGCTTTAGTAACAGATGAAGATTTTGTTTTATGTAGTCTGAAAAAGAAATCCTCAAAGGTGTCAAAAATTAACTAGGCCATTAACTAAAGTCCACATCATTTTCCTTAACTTAATTTTTTGTAAGATTACATGATTCATGTCATAATTTTCTGAAGGTGCTCACATTCCTGACTGGATTATTAATTTGTGTTTATTATAGACACTATGGTATAATGTTTTATCTTAATTAGTATTTTTATGTGTATGATTTTAAATATGTATATAGCCAGTTTTTATGTTGTTTTCCTTTCTAACATAACTAAGGTTAAGTGTTTTCTTTCAACAAAGGGAATTTATATTCAAATTAAAAGTAATTACAGATGCTTTATCAAAAATAAAGCAAATGGCAGTTCTGTGAATAGACATCTTCTCCACAGTAATAAAATGCAAACTGGGGAACCTCGGAGTTTATGGTTTTGATGATGTTTCTTCTAGAGAAAAAAAAAAAGCAAATAATAAGTTTTATGTATAGAATATATTTGCCAACAGGGAACTATCTGTCTTCAATTCTTAGTGGGAGAGAAAGGTGACTTTTTTTCAGGAGAGAAAGGTGACTGGCCTTCATATTCAAAGTATATCTAGAAAGTAGATTCAAATTATATAAAGACTGTAAAATAATGGATGTATTTTTTTTACTCTTTTTACAATGAATTGAGCAATTTTCAAAATATGTACACACCTAACATGTACTAACTACCCTTCTTTTTGTTAGCTACTGTGACAAATGCCGGAGCTACAAAAATAAATAAAACAGAGTTCTGGTCCATCAGGGGTTCAAATTCTAGTGGACAAATTGTGTTGAGGTTCAATGATTAAGAAAATCAACAGAATTGAACAAATGTTCCATTTTCTATTTGTTTTCGTTGTCAAAAAGCAGCTACTGCAGTAAATATAACCTCAGAGATATTTGTTTCCAAGAACAGATGAACAGTTCATTTGGACATTTAAATATTCACCAAATATAAAATTTTAATCCACATTTTAATTTTTTGAATAACAAAGGAAACAACTTATTTAATGACGTTAAAAAATGTAAATGTGACCATTCTTTATCCTCTGGCCCTGACTCTGTATTCAAAGTGTTAGCAATCTGAGAAAAAGACTAAGGAACAGAGCCCTGATCTCACACTGCCATCAAAATTTAATAACGCCTGTACTCCAAAGTTCTTAAGTGCAAAACTCTACATTCATAGCAGCTCGAGTCAAATGAAGCTTCAAACCACTGGCAGAGGAAGGACATGTAAAAGTTGATGTAACGTGGTGTCCTTCAACATGCTCTCAGAATCTTAATTTTCTCATCAGAAAAAAAACGAGAGGGCCATTTATTTATTTATTCAAAAATATTTCTTGTTAATGTGCCAGTGAGGAGATTGCACATTGAAGATACAATTCTAAACAAAAGTAACGCATTGCCTGTTCTTACAAAGCTTGGAGACTTGTGGGATCTACCAAAAAGAAGATGGGAAATTGCAATGTGGTATATAATTACTACTCTGACTGATAATCAGTATGTTAGAAGGTCACATGTGATGTCTATGCAAACTAGATTTTACAGTTTAGGGAACATTTCCTGAAAGAAGTGAAGTTTAACTGGAGGTCAGAGAGGTGACCAAAAGTGCTATGTTTTACGACTAGGTGGGTACGGGAACAGGATTGTTAATGTTATACATAGGAGGGAAATTACGTGTAAAGGTTCAGTGACCGTGGCTGGGACCAACAAAGCTGGTGGTGGGGTGTGGGTAATAGGGGTGCAGAGGATGAAGCTAGAGAGGTGAGCAGGACTTTGAAGGGGAAACTCTTTAGTGGAAGTTTTCCTAATTGAGGGAATTACATGATCACAGTTAAATTTTTGGAATATAATTTAGCAATGTAGGGAAATGGCTTGTAGTTCCTATGTAAGAAAAAGATCCTTCCTTTCTAAAATGGAGATGGAAAGAAGTTCATAGATTTAAAAGAAGTTCAAATGTACAGCTAATAGGCCTAGTCAATGTTTAGATGTGGAGAATGAGGGAAAGAATGGGGTCAAAATGATACTTGAGTTTCTGATTTTAGCAATTGGAAGAGTAGTCTTGCTATTTACTTAAGAAAATAGAACAGGGACATTTAGCAGCCAAGATAATGCACATTCCTTTGGACAAATTGTTTTGAAAAATTTCGAAATCATAAGCTCACAAGGGGGTCACCCAGGAGAGTATGTAATGTGATATAGGTACTCCTCTATCTTTAGCAGAGGTTGGAATGAAAGCAAGTTGCAGGAGCAAGGAGAGGAAGAAGACAACAAAACTGGAGTTGGAAGAAGCAGTTGGAGATGTAGAAGAAAACTTGGAGGACAAGTCATAGTAGCCAAAGGAACAGAACATTTCAGAAAAAAAAGTAGTGGTCAACAAAATCAAGGATTGCAGAGAAATCAAGTTAAGTAAGAGATAAAGGATTCCCGAAGGATACAGTAAGAGGAGAATATCCAGCTGCCCCAGGACAGTCAATTTCACTGGGGGCGAGGCTGGCGGGAGGAAGCGAATATGAGGAAAAGAGAGTGGAAGCAGTGCACCTTAGAACGTTCTCAGGAAGCCTGGATATTCAGGAAAGCTCAGAATCAAGGCTGCAGGATAACATGAAATCAAAATGTCTTCACTTGTCCAATGCGGAAAACGTTGAACGGTAGCAAAATACTACATGGAGGAACACAGTAAAGGATAGGCTGAGGATGAAATGCAGAAGGGAAGGAAACTGACAGAGTAACTGAAGGGAGTTTCCATCTGGGGGCTCCTATATTTGCTGTGGCCTTAGGAGGTGAGTTTATCTGCTGAGAGGGAAATTAGTTTTCTTGGTCAAAGGATTGAAGAAAAGGGAGTAGGCTGAAAACATTTGTGGACAAATAAGAGAGTGTAGGTATGGAAGTACTGGATTTCTGAGCAGGATTCAAACCAGCTGAGGTTGCAAATCATGGGATTATAGCTGTGATCAGAAATATAAGCAGACAAATGAGTTGGCCCATGGTAAACATTTTATCTGGAAAGTCAAAAAAAGATCGACAAGTCTTAAAGATGGGCACAATAGCAAGGATGGAATTAATGGCAAATGCCCCTTTAAGCTAGGTGTATAAGTAGGTGTTCTGATTTTATTAACTGCCATGTAACAACGCCCCCCACCCCAATTAGTGGCATTAAAACAACAATCATTCATTTTGTTGAAAAATCAGCAGTTTGGATGATTTCATCACTTTTTCATGGGTCATTATCTGGTGGGCTTGACTGGAGATAAAGAATCCACTTGCAAGATGTTTTACCTACAAGGTATTGCTGGGGAGTTAATGCTGGCTGATATCTGGGAGCTTAGCTGGGCTGACAGCTAGTGGCCTCATCTCCCTCTGAGTGGGTCTCTTCAAGGGACAAAATGTTAGCTGGGTTCTAAGAGGAACTATTCCAAGAGACAAGAAGTGGAAGCTGATGGTCTCTTGAGGAATAGGCCTAGAAACTGGCATAATGTCGAGTTTCCTTCATTTTCTTGGTCACTTTTCAAGAGTCTATCAGGGCTTGTAGGAAGTCAGTTGAGTCTCGCTGGACTGTCTAGATTTCTAGAGTGTGTCTGTTGATATCCAATGCTGATATTCAGTGACACCCATTTGTGCATCTGTGTGTATTGTGTGTGTGTGTACATACACATGCTTAGACTCCTGTGTAGGGGCTAAAGGGTGAGAAGCCCGGGGTGTGGTGGAGGCTTCTGCTCTCTGAGTGTTGGCAACACCCTGTCCAAGGTGGGTTCTGCTGAGTACAGTCATCACTAATCACAAGCCCCGCCTTGCCAGCTACTCTGGGCAGAGATATCTGGAAAATGTGTGGCACAGGGATGTACACTTTAAGAGCAAAGATACAAATCATAATTCTAGCAATTATTGCAGCTCAAAAGGACAATGAATGAGTTAATCTTTTATTGAAAACTGAACTTGGGTAATCTTAGATTCCCATTATTTCTTAAATTGAAGTATAGTTGAAATACAAGGTTATATTACTTTCTGATATATAACATAGTGATTCAACAATTCTGCCTCTCTCTCTCTCTCTCCCTCTCTCTCTCTCTCTCTCTCTATATATATATATATAAAATATACTATATAATATATATAAATTATGTACTTAGTATAATATATATATTATACTATGCTCACCACAATAAGTATAGTTACCATTTATCACCACACAGAGTTATTACAATATTATTGACTATATTCCCTTGCTAAACTTTTCATCTCCATGACTTATCTATAATAGGAAGGTTGTACCTCTTAATCCCCTTCTCCTATTTTACCCAACCCCCCACCTTCCTCCTCTCTAGCAACCACCAGTTTGTTCTCCCTATTTATGAGTATATTTGTTTGTGTGTGTGTGTTCATTTGTTTTGTTTTTGTGGTATACACACACATGCACACACATACACACAATGGAATATTACTCAGCTATAAAAAAGAATGGGATCTTGGGGTTCCTGGGTGGCTCAGTTGGTTGAGTGTCCAACTCTTGATATTGGCTCAGGTTGTGATCTCACTGTTTATGGGTTTGAGCCTTGGGATTCTCTCTCTCCCTCTCTCTCTCTCTGCCCCTCCCCCACTCACACACTCTCTGTCTCTCAAAAAATAAACTTAAAAAAAATGATATCTTGCCATTTGCAACACTATGGATGGACCTAAAAGGTATTATGCTAAGTGAAATAAGTCAGACAATGAAAGACAAAGACAAATATCATATGATTTCACTTATATGTGGAATCTAGACTCCCGTCTTTAACTCATAGAAAAACGCTTGTTAATTCTACACTCTAGGCAAGTTCTCTACTCTCTTCAGGGTTCTGAAGTATCCCAAACAAGAAGCTCATATTCCCTTTACTTCTTCTTTCTTTTTCCCCTGTTCTCTCACTTGCTCTCACCAACAGATGCCTTAGATTATTTCTATTATTAAAGATTGATAATTTCTAGGAAGATAGTTCTTCCTTAACCCAGCAGTTCAAGAAGAGGCAAGGGTACCCTACAGGTTATGAAAAGATTTTTGAGTGGTACACAGGCATGGATATTTTGGGGGAATCAATTTCTAGTAATCCAAATTCCATATAAAGTTTCTTCCAGAAAATTAATTTACATAAGAATGACCCTACCTTCAAAATAGTCCTTTTAACCATTTTGCAGAAGAAATACACATCTCCAACCCATGCTAAATTTTAAGATAATGCATTTTCCTGATGTATAAAAATCTAATGCTAGTCAAAGAGAAAATCAGGACATGGGGTTTGAGACAGCTTCTTTTACAGATTAATCAAAGCTTTCATTCCTTGTCTTACACATATTTCTATAAAAATGAAGAGTGGCATTAAAAACAGATTGTTTGGCCAGTATTGGAATGTCTCACATTCAAACTGCCCAAATAATATGTTACTGACTCTGATTATTTTAAATGTAACTGGAATGTTTTCCAAAACAATTAAATTTTTCCAGATAACATTGAATAAAGCCAAAGATATAAAATTTTGTGTGAGTTCTTTCAGATATAGTGTACTTTATTTAATAAGGTATTTAAAACCTATCTTATCAATATATAGAATTTTCATTCCAATTATAGTCAAACCTCATATTTCATTTTCTCAAAGTGTACAATATTTTAATTTTCTATTATCAAAAGTCAATCTTATATAAACCTGTAACAAAAATCTTTATATGTCATCTTATGAATATGCAAAGAGAAGCACATAAATTTCAAATTTATTTTATAAGCGACCTAAGTACAAAAGTTTGAAGTTAGCAGTTTTTATTTGGCATAAATATATTTCTTGGAAGCTTAGACCCAGGAGCTCCTGGGGAGTCCCAAAACTTCCTCATTTTTCGTCTGAATGAGTGTGTTCTGTTGAATACAGGCACATTAAGATGGTGACCTCTGTTCTGGGCTCATTCTTGGTGTGTTTCTCTTAGCAGGGGAAATTGATTCTACTATTTTTGGTGCAGAGTTGTCTAGAAGGTGTAGTCTTGCAAGGTCCTATGCTAAGTAATTTAAGTTTACTAGAGGGAGAACTTCTGCATGGAAGCATTACAGGTCACCCTCAGGCCCTTCTGTTTCTATTGTCAATGGGTGCAGGCTGGGTGCAGTCCAGCAGACTGCATCCTGGCTCCATCCGACCATTCAGAACTCCCCTACATGCTCAGAGGCTGAGGTAGAGAGGCAATTAACCATTGGAGCTGTACCCTTAATTCTGCCAATATTTCTACATCCAAGAAGACAGAGTTCATGATATCATACAGTCTTTCAGAGAAGAATTGACTCACTAATTCTTTGTCACAAATAGGAAACATTCATTTGCACTAGCTTCCAATTCAGATCATCTAGAAAGAATTTCTAAATACTACTTTTTTGTACCAAAACCCATTAAATTAGGGTATGCATTAATGTGAAATTAATTATAAATAGACATGGACTAGACGGAAGCTTAACTTTTTAGAAAACTGTGTAAGAGCAAATGCAGTATATAACATTGCATTAGAATCCTTTTGAGAACATTTTCCCATGTGGATTTTTATGCGCATACAGTGGTAATAAGAAATGCTTTGTTTCTATTTGTTTTTTAAAGACCCTGGAGAACCTCCTTTTGTAAGCATTTAGATTTTATCATATGTACTGAATGTAATTGTCTGAGATGCGGCCTTGTGGCCCTAATTCCTAATAAGAACAAAATTAAATGAATGAAATATTTTTAAATATTCCAAAATTAAGAATTTTTATAACTTCCTCCTACTTAAATATAAAATAAAATTGAAATATTAATGAGTGAGGACACATGCAACTAATAATATTTAATAGCTTGCCTATTGCTTTTATGAGAGGCAGAATCATGTAATGATTAAAAGCATGGGCTTTGGAAACATTACTTCTTAGGTGCAAATTCCAGTCCTACTGCTTATCAGCTGAAAAACACATTAAAATAGCAATGCATTTTAAAAAATATATTGACATGTATTACAAAATATACCTACTTTTTCTTTATACTCAGATGGCCTTTCTCTCATTTGAGCACACAAATGTCTCTCATGTGGCTGATTTTGTGCTGTTCTAGTAACAGCAACATCTTACCTGGAAACATTGTTCTCCTTCCCTCAAGGCCCCATTGCTTTCCCTCCTCTAATTTCAGGGTGGATTTTTCTCCTACTGATCCTATAATCCTTTCAGACATTCATATTGGTTTCCACAATTTCATCAGAGATTCAGGTATACATCTGAGCCTCAAAAATTGAAAATGTCTTTATTATTTACCTAGGGGACTTTTCAACAAGCCCATGTCAACAGATTGAGGAAAAAAGAGCCGAGGGGTGGGAGAGTAGAAGGGATAGTTTCTAGGCTCACAGTAATAATCCTAGTTTATATATAGGGAATGAACTGAACAAATAGTCCAAAGAAAGAAGAGCATTTGTTTCCATATTATGAGATTATTAGAGA
This sequence comes from Prionailurus bengalensis, assembly GCF_016509475.1. NCBI lineage: Eukaryota > Metazoa > Chordata > Mammalia > Carnivora > Felidae > Prionailurus > Prionailurus bengalensis. The sequence continues at coordinate 137,112,313 of NC_057345.1, read as the reverse complement.
TCAGGCATTTTCTATTTTCCAAACTTTCTAAAATGGTCATACCTTACTGGTAATTTACTTTTTCTTGACAAGATATTAAACAGTTAATATATCCATTGCATCCTCTAACTTTTGGCTGCTTCCTGGGTCCCTCTTCTTTTTATTCCACTTGGTCATTTATTCCTTTTTTATTTTTAATGTTTATTTTTGAGAGAGAACGAGTGAGACAGAGTATGTAAGCGGGAGAGAGGCAGAGAGACAGGGAAACAGAGGATCCAAAGAGGGCCCTCCACCAATAGCAGAGAGCCAGATGAGGGGCTCGAACCCAAGAACCCAAGAACCGTGAGATCATGACCTGAGTGAAGTTGGACACTTGACCGACTGAGCCACCCAGGCGCCCCATCCTGTTGGTCATTTCTGACAAGAAGTGAACAGGTCAAAACTGCATCTGAGATGACTATACATATATATCTGTCTTAGTAGGACATCCCAAAGCTACACATTAAAAGTCTGATAAAACCTCATTTTGGTGAAAAGTTTTTTTTTCCCCCAAATGACTGATAAAACTTCAGTCTCTTCTAAGACCACAATATTTGAATTTTAATAGAAAAAAAACCTTTATATTTGATTGGGCTTGAACTGAACTACATTATGAGAAGAAAGAGTTAAGAAGAACAAAACCCCAAAGATAATATTATAAAGGCTTTCCACAGTTATCAGACAAATGGAGAACAAGAGAAAAAGAGGACAAGCATGGAGAAAAATGTTCCCTTTCCCAAAAGCTCTTTTTGAAAATTACTTGGAGACTTAGAGACTCTGTTGACTTTAATTAAGTGCTTATTAGATTGACAAACTTTTTAAAAAAGTGATCCAGCTTGCCATGTGGGTTTTCATATGCTCTCCCGGCTTTTCCTCTAAATTACTTTAGAACCCTTTCAGAATAACTTGTTTATGCAAGGGAAATTACTCATAACCCTTTAAAGAATTCAGATAGATTTTTACGTCCTGTGGTTACTGCTTTATTATTTTTACACAGTTTTATAATTTTCACTGAAATCTCTTAACTCCTCCATGCAAAGTCAAAGTCTTCTTAAATAGGACTTAATTCCTCTGGTACCAGCAGGGAAATAACTTATAATCTTTGCAATCTCCAGAGTCAGATGTCAACTCAGACATAATTGAATAGGTAAAGTCCTGGAGGCTGGGGCCATCCCCAAATAAACAACTGAACAGTTCTTCCAACCATCCATTTCAACAGGAACAAAATAAGTTAAATTGGTTGTTACTGTGTGGACACATTACTATTATCTTGTGATCTAATGTTTTACTTTTAATGTTTTTACTTTTTAATTTTAAAGTAATTTCTATAGATCGTCTTAGTTTACCAAGGTGCTAGAAAACCTTAAAATAAACCTTGGAATGGATCACCACTAGGACATCATTCCTGGTCAGTTGTAAAAATGGCTACTTGTAGACAATATTACTTTTAAAAATATTAACATTCATTAACTATGATAGGGATTGTCTTTCATGGTTCTTCTTTTCTTGTTTTATATTTCTCTCCATTTGTTATAGTATTAAAATTTGGTGTACTCTTTAATATTAAAGGAGTATTACTTTAAAAATAGGATTTAGAAACCAGAAAATGTATTGACAGCTACTTATTTTATACCTATTGTTTTTAGATCTTTTGGCTAATATCGACATCAGTGTATTACTGAAGGGTTTCGACAGACTGAAAGTTATCCCCGAATTCATACTGCTTGTTATAGCTATCGTTACTGGTATAATGGATTTGCCTTGTTACATGGTCACAATTGTTTTTATTATTCACAATTTATTTTTAAATTCATAACCATGAGACTCCTAGTAAAGATAGAAAAAAACTATATTGAAATTTAAAAACGAGGAGAATAAATATTGAATAATTCTTAAAACATGCTTAAAATGTTCTATACTAGGGGCGCCTGGGTGGCGCAGTTGGTTAAGCGACCGACTTCAGCCAGGTCACGATCTCGCGGTCTGTGAGTTCGAGCCCCGCATCAGGCTCTGGGCTGATGGCTCAGAGCCTGGAGCCTGCTTCCGATTCTGTGTCTCCCTCTCTCTCTGCCCCTCCCCCATTCATGCTCTGTCTCTTTCTGTCCCCAAAATAAATAAACGTTGAAAAAAAATTAAAAAAAAATGTTCTATACTATATCTGCTCCTTACTTTAATGAATCTGATCCACATTCCTCTAGTACATGGAAAACTATGTCTAGCATTGCAGCAAAACAATGCTAATGAAGCTAGAATGAGATACCTTTTCACATCAGCTAGAATGGCTAACATACAAAACACTGACAACAGCAAAGGTTGGCAAGGATGTGGAACGGATAAAGCTTTCATATGTTATTGATGGGAGTGGAAGATGGTACAACCACTTAGGAAAAGTGAATGTAGATTTTCACAGTTATGCATGCATCTGCTCTATCAACCAGCAGTTCCACTCCTAGGTATTTTCCAAGAGAAATGAAAGCATATATCCTCAAATAGATTTTGTTCCAAGAATGGATTATAGGAGCTATATTCATAATAGTTCCAAACTGGAAACCACAAAAATGTCTATTAAGGGAATAGATAAAGAAACCAGGCTCCATTCATATAATTAGACCCTACACAGCAAAAAAAAAAAAAAAAAAGAAAAAAAAAAGAAAAAAAAATTATGGATGCCCCATATGAATAACATCGTTGGAGTTCAAAGATATTATGTCATGGGAAAGGAGACAAAGACAAGATTACATACTATATGATTCTATATAATTGAAGTTTAAGAATAAGCACAGCTAATTTATGGTGCTAGAAATCAAAATCATTGCTGCTTAGCAAGCTGACAACTAAATGGAAGGGGCATGAGAAAACACTCTGTGGTGGTGGAAATGTTCTCGATTCTTGATTGGGTGGGGCCTATATGTTTATATGCATTTATTCACTATGCATTGAATTGTACTCTCAGGTGTAGTAACTAATGTTATTAGCTCATTGAATTGTATACATATGATCTGTAAAATTATTCAGATATACACTTTAACCTCAATTCTTAAAAATATTAAAACACATAAAGTAATTATTATATCCACTTTGGCTTTTTGCTTATTAGAAATAAAGACTCTGAATACCCATTGTGCTAAGAAATGCTTTTTAAAAAGTAATCTGGGGGGAGGGGAGGGAGGAGCCAAGATGGCAGAACAGCATGGAAGTTTTTTGTGTGTCTCACATCCATGAAATAAAGCCAAACCAACACTAAACCATCCTGCACACCTAGAAAACTGATCTGAGCATTAACACAACAATGTGCACACCCGGACCACAGAATTCAGCAGGTACGTGACATGGAAAGATGAACTGGGGGAGAGAGAAGCCGCAGAGGGCAGGGAGCCGCTTTTGTGTGTGGAGAGAGGACAGAGACAGGGGGCTGGGAGAATATGGGAAAAGCACCCCCCTCCAAAGCAGCTGGAGAGAAAGTGGAAAAGTGGAAACAGCCTTAGGGACTGAACTAAAAAGGGAGAAGGGAGAAAGGAGAAAGGAGAGGGTTTAAATTCCATTAAGAGTCTATAAACAGGAGAGTGCAGAGTCTGAAACTCCATAGCTGGTTACCTGGCGATGCTCTGGTGAGAAGAGCAAATCCCGGGAGCAGAGTGGGGTCCAGGAGGTTCTCGGGCCACATGGGATAAGGCGGTTCCCCTGCTCGGAGGACACCTGGTAGAAGCTGTGTGCGTCCCCCAAGGCAAGGCCCCAGTGGACCCAGGAAAACAACCACATTCGCTGGTGCTGGAACAAGGTCCTTAAGGGTGAAGCCTTGTGCCGGATGTGTGTGGTGATTTTCAATAATCCCTGAAATGCTGCTGCTACACTGTCTCCCGAGCTTTTTCCGGGGCGGGCTGGCACCTGGCCACAGTCTCAGGGCACCGGCAGCAGCAGGGCCCAACAAGTGTTCCTGGGTGCAGCCGGCATTCAGCCATTGCTTGGTGAGACCCTCCCGCAGAGGGGCGGAACGGGTAAAAGCCGCAGTCCCTCAGAAGTAAGGGGCCGGGGAAAACAGTCGCATCTGAGACAAAACTCAGGAAAAGGTGCTGCCTGCGGCTTGGTCACGGACCGTGTGAAAGCGGGGAGTGGATGGAAGCCGAAGACAAAGGACAGGTGCGTGATTGTTGATCGGGCAGAACAGAGCTCTGACACTGGGTGAGTCATTTTCACCCGCACATGCGCATAGGCACCTACAAGCCCCGCAACAGTCTACCACAGTAGGCTAGCAGCGTCATCTAATGGAGTCGGAGCCATTACACTAAGCCCCGCCCAACGAGGCCAACTTCGCTCTTAAGGAACACAAGTCTCTCCACCTGCTTAGTTTACGGACTAAAGTGCTTCATAGTTTGACTTCTAGGATAAAACAAAGTAATTTCAGTCATATTTCAGTCTGTTTGCCAGTCCATCTATTCCATTTTCTTTCTTTCTTTCTTTTTCTTTTTTTCTTTCTTCTTTTATCTCTTTTTCATTTCTTTTATTTTTCTTGAATACAGAAAGAGAAAAAAATCATTTTTATTTTCAATTTTTATTAAATATATTTTTCTTTAATTTTTTTCTATACATTTTTTACTTTTGTGTAAATTTTTTCAAATGCTATTTTACTTCCATCATTTCACTTTAGTCGACTTCAGTGTATTCATTTTTTCAAATTTTCAAACGATTTCCTTTTTTATTTCTTTCCCCTTTTTTCTCTAATCTATCAAACCCCTTTCAACACCCAGACCAAAACACACCTAAGACCTAGCATCATTTATTTGATTTTGTGTGTGTGTGTGTGTTTAATTTTTTAATTTAAAAATTTTTTAATTTTAATTATTTTTAATTTTAATTTTTTTACCTCATTAATTCTTTTTCTCCCTTCAAAATGATGAAATGAAGCAATTCACCCCAAAAGAAAGAGCAGGAAGAAATGACAGCCAGGGACTTAACCAACACAAATACAAGCAAGATATCTGAACAAGAATTTAGAATCACGATAATAAGAATACTAGCTAGAGCTGAAAATAGATTAGAACCCTTTCTGAAGAGATAAAAGAAGTAAAATCTAGTCAGGATGAAATAAAAAATGCTATAACTGAGCTGCAATCTCTAACGGATGCCACAGCTGCAAGAATGGCTGAGGCAGAACAGAGAATCAGTGATATAGAGGACAAACTTATGGAGAATAATGAAGCAGAAAAAAAAGAGGGAGATTAAGGCAAAAGACTACAATTTAAAAATTAGAGAAATCAGTGACTCATTAAAAAGCAACAACATCAGAATCATAGGGGTCCCAGAAGAGGAAGAGAGAGAAATAGGGGTAGAAGGGTCATGTGAACAAATCATAGCAGAAAGCTTTCCTAAACTGGGGAAAGACACAGACATCAAAATTCAGGAAGCACAGACCCCCATTAGATTCAACAAAAACCGACCATCAACAAGGTATATCATAGTCAAATTCACAAAATACTCAAGCAAGGAGAGAATCATGAAAGCAGCAAGGGGAAAAAAGTCCCTAACCTACAAGGGAAGACAAATCAGGTTTGCAGCAGACCTATCTGCAGAAACTTGGCAGGCCAGAAAGGAGTGGCAGGATATATTCAATGTGCTGAATCAGAAAAATAAGAAAGAATTCTTTATCCAGCAAGGCTGGTCATTCAAAATAGAAGGAGAGATAAGTTTCCCAGACAAACAAAAACTGAAGGAGTTTGTGACCACTAAACCAGCCCTGAAAGAAATTTTAAGAGGGATTCTCTGAGGGGGGGGGGGAATGAAACAACAACAACAACAACAACAACAACAACAACAGCAACAAATAAATAAATAAAGACCAAAAGCAACAAAGACTAGAAAGGACTAGAGAACACCACCAGAAACTCCAACTCTACAAGCAACATAATGGCAACAAATTTATATGTTTCATTACTCACTCTAAACGTCAATGGACTCAATGCTCCAATCAAAAGACATAGGGTAACAGAATGGATAAGAAAACAAGATCCATCTATCTGCTTTTTACAAGAGATCCACTTTAGACCTAAAGACACCTTCAGGTTGAAAGTAAGGGGATGGAGAACCATCTATCGTGCTAATGGTCAACAAAAAAAGCCAGAGTAGCCATACTTATATCACACAATCTAGACTTTAAAATAAAGACTGTAACAATATATGAAGAAGGGCATTATATCATAATTAAGGGGTCTCTCCACCAAGAAGACCTAACAGTTGTAAACATTTATGTGCCAAATGTGAAAGCACCCAAACGTATAAATCAATCACAAACATAAAGAAACTCATTGATAGTAATACCATAATAGTAGGGAACTTCAACACCCCACTCATAGCAATGGACAGATCATCTAATCAAAAAATCAACAAGGAAACAATGGCTTTGAATGACACCCTGGACCAGATGGACTTAACAGATATATTCAGAACATTTCATCCTAAAGCAGAAGATACATTCTTCTCCAGTGCACATGGAACATTCTCCAAAAGAGACCACATACTAGGACACAAATCAGCCCTCAAATAGTACAAAAAGATCAAGATCATATCATTCATATTTTCAGACCACAATACTATGAAACTCAAAATCAACCACAAGAAAAAATTTGGAAAGGTAACAAATACATGGTACTAAAAAATATCCTACTGAAGAATGAATGGGCCAACCAAGAAGTTAAAGAGGAAATTAAAAAGTTCATGGATGCCAATGAAAATGATAACACCACAATCCAAAACCTCTGGGATGCAGCAAAAGCAGTCATGAGAAGGATATATATAGCAATCCAGGCCTTCCTAAAGAAGGAAGAAAGATCTCAGATACACAATCTAACCTTATGCCTTAAAGAGCTGGAAAAAGAATAGCAAATAAAACCCAAAACCAGCAGAAGACAGGAAATAATAAAGATTAGTGCAGAAATTAATGCTATCGAAACCAAAAAAACCAGTAGAACAGAGCAATGAAACCAGAAACTGATTCTTTGAAATAATTAACAAAATTGATATACCACTAGCCAGTTTGATCAAAAAGAAAAAGGAAAGACCCAAATAAATAAAATCAAGAATGAAAGAGGAGAGAACACAACCAACACAGCAGAAATAAAAACAATAATAGAATATTATGAGCAAATATATGCCAATAAAATGGGCAATCTGGAAGAAATGGACAAATTCCTAGAAACATATACACTACCAAAACTGAAACAGGAAGAAATAGAAAATTTGAACAGACCCATAAGCAGTAAAGAAATTGAAATAGTAATCAAAAATCTCCCAAAAAACCAAAGTCCAAGGCCAGATGGCTTCCAGGGGAATTCTACCAAACACTCAAGGAAGAGTTAACACCTATTCCTTTGAAGCTGTTCCAAAAAATAGAAATGGAAGGAAAACTTCCAAACTCTTTCTATGAGACCAGCATTACCTTGATTCCAAAACCAGACAGAGATCACACTAAAAAGGAGAACTATAGACCAATTTCCCTGATGAACATGGATGCAAAAATCCTCAACAAGATATTAGCCAAGGGATCCAATAATACATTAAAAAAATTATTCACCACGACCAAGTGGGATTTATACCTGGGTAGCAGAGCTGGTTCAATATCCGCAAAAACAATCAATGTGATTCATCACATCAATAGAAGAAAGGACAAAAACCATATGATCCTCTCAATAGATGCAGAGAAATTATTTGACAAAATATAGCATCCTTTCTTGATAAAAACCCTCAAGAAAGTAGGGATAGAAGGATCATACCTCAAGATCATAAAAGCCATATAGGAAATACCCAACACTAAAATCTTCCTCAATGGGGAAAAACTGAGAGCCTTCCCCCTAAGGTCAGGAACAAGACAGGGATGTCCACTCTCACCACTGTTACTCAACATAGTATTGGAAGTCTTAGCCTCTGCAACCAGACAACACAAAGGAATTAAAGGCATCCAAATCAGCCAGGAGGAGTTCAAACTCTCGCTCTTCACAAATGACATGATACTCTATATGGAAAAGCCAAAAGATTCCACCAAAAACTGCTGGAACTGATTCATGAATTCAGCAAAGTTTCAGGATATAAAATAATGCACAGAAATCAGTTGCATTCCTATACACCAGCAATGAAACAACAGAAAGAGAAATCAAGGAATCGATCCCATTTACAATTGTACCAAAAAACATAAAATACCTAGGAATAAATCTAACTAAAGAGGTGAAAAATCTATACACTGAATACTATAGAAAGCTTATGAAAGAAATTGAAGACACAAAAAAAATGGAAAAAGATTCCATGTTCCTGGATAGCAAGAACAAATATTGTTAAAATGTCAATACTACCCTAAGCAATCTACATATTCAATGCAATCCCTATCAAAATAACACCAGTATTCTTCACAGAGCTAGAACAAAGAATCCTAAAATTTGTATGGAACCAGAAAAGACCCCGAATAGCCAAAGCAACCTTTAAAAAGAAAATCAAAGCAGGAGGCATCACAATCCCGGACTTCAAGCTATACTAAAGCTGTAATTATCAAGACAGTATGGTACTGGCACAAAAACAGAAACTCAGATCAATGGAACAGAATAGAGAACCCCGAAATGGATCCACAAACGTATGGCTAACTAATCTTTGACAAAGCAGGAAAGAATATCCAATGGAATAAAGACCTTCAGCAAGTGTGCTGGGAAAACTGGACAGCGATATGCAGAAGAAGGAACCTTGACCACTTTCTTACACCATACACAAAAATAAACTCAAAATGGATGAAAGACCTAAATGTAAGACAGGAAACCATCAAAATCCTTGAGGAGAAAGCAAGCAAAAACCTCTTTGATCTTGGCCACAGCAACTTATTACTCAACATGTCTCTGGAGGCAAGGGAAACAAAAAGCAAAAATGAACTATTGGGACCTCACCAAAATAAAAAGCTTCTGCAAAACAAAGAAAGCAATCAGCAAAACTAAAAGGCAACTGACAGAATGGGAGAAGATATTTGCAAATGACATATCAGATAAAGGGTTAGTATCCAAAATCTATAAAGAACTTCTCAAATTCAACACCAAAAAACAAATAATCCAGTGAAGAAATGGGCAAAAGACATGAATAGACACTTCTCCAAAGAAAGACATCCAGATGGCCAACCAACACATGAAAAAATGCTGAACATCACTTGTCATCCAGGAAATACAAATCAAAACCACAGTGAGATATCACCTCACACCTGTCAGAATGGCTAACATTAGCAACTCAGGCAACAACAGATGTTGGCGAGGATGCAGAGAAAGAGGATCTCTTTTGCATTGCTGGTGGGAATGCAAGCTGGTGCAGCCACTGTGGAAAACAGTATGGAGGCTTCTCAAAAAATTAAAAATAGAACTACCCTACGATCCAGCAATTGCACTGCTAGGCATTTATCCAAGGGATACAGGTGTGCTGTTTTGAAGGGACACATGCACCCCAATGTTTATAGCAGCACTACCAACAATAGCCAAAGTATGGAAAGAGCCCAAATGCTCATTGATGGATGAATGGATAAAGAAGAAGTGGTACATATATACAATGGAGTATTACTCAGCAATAAAAAATCTTGCCATTTGCAACTACGTGTATGGAACTAGAGGGTATTATGCTACGCAGTATTAGTCAGAGAAAGACAAAAATCATATGACTTCAGTAATATGAGGACTTTAAGACACAGAACAGGTGAACAGAAGGGAAGGGAAGCAAAAATACTATAAAAACAGGGAGGGGACAAAACATGAGACTCTTAAATATGGAGAGGGTTACTGGAGGGGTTGTGGGAGGGGGGGTAGGCTAAATGGGTAAGGAGCGTTAAGGAATCTACTCCTGAAATCATTGTTGCACTATATGCTAACGAATTTAGAGGTAAATTAAAAAAATAAAATGAAACAAATAAACAAACATAAAGGTAATCTTGGGCGCCTGTATGGATCAGTCAACTAAGAGTTCGACTCTGGATTTTGACTCAGGTCATGATCTCACTGTTTGAGAGTTTGAGCCTGCATGGGGCTCTTCATTGACCATGTGGAGCCTGCTTGTGATTCTCTCTCTCCCCCTCTCTCTGCCCCACCTCTGCTCATGTTGTCTCTCAAAATAAAATTAACTTAAAAAATAAAAAGTAATCTCAAATATGTATTCTTATTTTTATTAATACATTTAAAATATTAGTAAATAGGGGTGCCTGGGTGGCTCCATCGTTTGAGCATCCTGACTCTTGATTTTGGCTCAGGTCATGATCTCACAGTTTGTGAGTTCAAGTCCCGCATCAGGCTCTGATGCTGGCAGTAGAGAGTCTTCTTGGGATTCTCTGTCTCCCTCTCTCTCTTTCCCTCCCTCGCTCTCCCTTTCTCTCTCTCAAAAAAAATAAATAAATAAACATTAAAAAATAAAATAAAATATTTGTAAATAGGTAATTTTGACGAAGAAATATTTGAGAATTTAAACATAAGATCATGGAAGTTTTTTGTTGTTTTTTTTAATTAAAAAATTTTTAACATTTATTCATTTTTGAGAGACAGAGAGTAACAAAGCATGAGTGGGGGAGGGACAGAGAGACAGAGGAAGACACAGAATCCAAAGCAGGCTCCAGGCTCTGTGCTGGTATGTGGCTTGAACCCATGGACCATGAGATCATGACCTGAGCCCAAGTAGGATGTTTAACAGACTGAGCCACCCAGGCACCCCTTGTTCTTTTAAATGATGTTACAACACAGAGTTAAATTCCAGTCTTATTTTACTCTAATACTCAGTCCTAACATCAAATAAGACATAATATGTGATTTTAATACAGTTTTCAGCAATCATGCGTCTTGTTATATGATTGACTTAATGTTACTTTAATTGTATATGGCACGTATTAATTTGTTGAGTGACTGAAAACGGCTTTGTATATTATAAATACAATTAAAATTGGACTTTATGCTTGAAACACTTCTTAAACCATAATCTAAAAAATACATAAATTCAAAATTAGTTATTATGTTCTATTCTGAACTGAGCACATGATTTAAAAGCTTTTGCTGTTTGGATATATGGTGCTTTCAGACTAAAAAGGTGGGTAACTGTGGTTTAGTATATGGGATTAATTTCCTTTTTGATTTTGTTCATTATCTCTGCTCAATCACTGTGCCTTAAATTTCCATTTCCTAAAGGACCCTTGGTGATTTAGCGAGCTATATACATAATATTCTACAGCTATGGCCAGAAAACTCAGCATCAGGTGCATAACTTTTGAGGCTCCCAATTCCTCATCAAAGATGTTGAAATTTCATTGTCCTGAACTCATGGCTATGAGGCAGAACTTCCAACCACAGTTCAGATTAGATGTTCATGTGTGTTGCCCCTCCCCAATAATATTTTTTTCTTGACGGAGGCCATCATTGCTTTGGCCCCAGGCATGAACATTTTGGAAATGTTTTTAGAGGAATTTTCCTTGGTTGGAGATTCTCAAAAGATAACGCATAGATTGCGGTCTTCTATCTACTTCACAATGTAAGTAATACCACCTAAAGACTACTTTAACAAAACATAGCAGCCATCGGGTTGTTTCTGTGATTCTCTGATGTCCCTGGTAATTGGCACCACCAAGATAATCTCTCCAAAGACCAGCAATCAACCACCCATGTTCCTGCTTGCTTGGTTTATCTTTGCCAATTCAATTAAGGGCATCTCAGCTTTTAGTTGATTAGGTCCTTAATGCTTACGTCCTAAAGCTTCAGCTAAGCCTGCACTTGCATGCGATTTGGATATGTTCATGCAAAACTGTAAGTATACTAGAAACTAAAAACATAAAATATTGAAACAAAATGTCAACTTATCAAATATTGTGTTTTTCTACAATGAACTCAAATTAGTTGAAGGCAGTTCACTTTTAGTTAATATTTAATTTTTGCTCACATTTTGCTACCAAACAATTGATTCGACTTCATATTTACCTGAATTAGAAACTAATTATTACTGAGTTACCAGGCTTTACACTTCAATGCCCCAAGTCAGCTCTCAGGTTGGCCCAAATAGCCAGATCAACTATTTTGTGGCCCATTATGTTCAACATGGAGCCATGGTCTGAAGGAAATGCCAAATTTGTGTTTCCTTGCTTTAGATACAAACTGACAAAAAGTTTAGATGACATTTCCGTACCGACAGCAACCACTGTAGCGAACAGGGTAGAAGGTAGGTAATAGCTTATACTAACATGCCTAGTGGACAAAAAAGGGCCCGTTTTCCATAATTCACTCAAACTACAAACAGCAACTTAATTTTCTTTCAGTTTTCAGTTTGAGATGCACGGCAGGGATCTCCTCCCCAAGCAAAAGGCAATATGAGGTGAGAAGAAGAACATGCTGCCAGCACAGGTATAGGCCTGCATAACGGAGCCACGGCACTCAGAAAGAGGCTTTTCATTTTAACAACTGTGATAGCAAGGAAGGAAGCATAATGAAGACGATGTAATTGAAGTGGGAGAAGGAAACATTAAACATGCATCACAAAGAAGACTTTGGGGCTTATCTAATTTGGACTTCCTCATTTGATCAAGCACTGAAACTGGTTGTGAGGTCAAAAGACTCCAAGAGGTTAGCACCTGAACCGTGGCAAACCACCGGCTGGATTCTGCAGTTTGTAGGCTTTTTTGTTTTGTTTTGTTTTTATAAATTATGTGGAGCCAAATTGTTCTGTTCTGTACTGCTCTGCGTTTTCTCATTTTCATAGGCATGTTGACTCTGGGATACAGACACCTGTGACAAGGATTTAAGTTATACATGGTCTGATGATGCCCAAACACCTCTCTTTTCTGATGCATGTGTCTCTTTGCCACCCCAAAATTCCATAGCCTGCACAGAGAAAGAGAAGAATAAAAACATTTGAAAATATACAACAGAACACAAGGAAATTGAGGATATGAGAAAGGATGAAAGCAAGAAGAAAATATACCAAGGTCTGAAGAAAGCAAGAAACACAGATGGTTCCAAAGGAGATTCAATTCAAAAGAGCTTAGAGAATCGTATAGTCAGATTTACAAAGGTGATACATGAAGTTAAAATCATGGGAAGTTATGTTTAATTGGTGAGGTCAAATAATTTCTCATTCAGACAAAAATCGTGATCATGGATACATTTATGATCAAAACTTATAAAACAAAATCACATTTTAAAGGTATCTGTTAAATTCTTAGTAAGGAGAAATGCACATAAAAATGTCTGATAGTTTTCTATCAAAGAGTTTAGCTAATTATTTGGATTTCTAACCAATAGGTTTTCTGAACCTGCCAAACCTTCAATAAGTCTTTGGAAAAACAACCAACACAATCGAATGCACTGTGGACTTTACCCACGTTAGAGAACTCTTGAGGCATGTTTAATAGGAATAAACAAGAGATCTCTAAAGGAAAATTATATTTGTGTTCTTACCTACAGGAAGCTCCTGAAGAATCCATTGAGGATAAGAAAGTCACTGTTTATTTTAGTTAGATTCTTATGTCTTTGACTCTATTGATCAATATCACCCCTGAATAGGTTACTATGGGATTGAGGCTTTGCTTGATTCAATAAACCCCAAGTTTCTTAACCCCTCCCATTTTTTTTAAAGAAAGGTGAGCAAAATACTTTTAAAAGAAGACTTTATCTTTTTTTAATGCCTTGAGAGATTCTTCAGCCATCACTTTAAAGGTATGTGGATGTTTTTGAAATGCATCTTATTTGGGTGTAGCCATAGGCTAGAAAGAACTTAAAATAATTTGTTTAGCCTTAAAAATCAATGTAGAAAAAAAAAATGACACTCATGTAGGTACCAAGTAAACAAATACTATTTTATGCTGCACCACATATTTAGAAACTAATATTTTAAATAAAAAACAGATCACATGTATAATCACTGAAACTCTGCCCACCTGCAAATTTGTTAATTTCTCTATCTGCATGCATTCATCTCTGTGTTAATTCATCCAATCAACTTTTATGCATCTATTGTACCAGGTCCTGTGTTAACTATCAGAAATATGTGTTCTTCCTATGAGATCAAGGCCTAACATTCTTGGAACTCTATATAGAATTCAATAGGTCTCATGAGATATAATACCTGAGGATTGAGGATGAGATGATTTTACTTAAAACTCAGAGTCATGAACACGCAATTCTTATTTTACATTATAGAATTAATTAATCAAACTGTTAATTATAATTTAAGCATATTTTTATTGCTCTCTAGTCCTGGGAATTTGGCAAGCCATGTAGGTGATATAGAATAACAGGAATGTTTAGTCAGAACATCTTTTTCCAAATTATTGTGGACTAAAACTGACTAACATAATTTTTCCATTTGTTGAGTATTCCCTATGTATCAAGCAATATAATATATCTTATATATATTTGTGTAACACTTCCCCTTAGCATATTCAGGCAAGTAGAGAGATCATGCTCACTATTTTGAATATTCATATTATCATTTGTTATAGTTTGTTGATTGCACATACATCATTAATTGACTATAAACAACACCTATCTATAAAGTAAGGCTGTTCTCAGTTATCCAAGTTGATGGAAATGACACTACAGCGCAGCAGACATTGCCATTGCACTTACAATGTAATCTTTCTTTGAGTTCATAAATAATATTCGGAATTGGTTCATACGTATGAAAGCCCCAATCAAAATCCTCCCCTCCAACACCCTCCGATGTTGTTGCACCGATCTGTGCAAACTGTCTCAATAGATGTCTAACAGGTGGGGGCTTAGTTTTCAAACTCTCAATAATTTTTTAAGAATTCATTTATTTTGAGAGAGAGAGAGATAGAGGATAAGTGAGGAGGGGAAGAGAAAGAGAGGAATAGAGAGAGAATCTCAAGCAGGCTCCATGCTGTCAGCACAGAGCTAGACATGGGGCTTGAACTCACAAACGATGATATCCTGATCTGAGCTGAAATCAAGAGTGAGACTCTTAACCAACTGAGCCACCCTGGTGCCCAAATAATTTCTAGGTAATTGGGATGTTTCATTCATTTTTATTGCAAACAAACTTTGCACTGTATCTGACACCAATGGCTGGTATAATTTAGGTAATTAGTTTATGTAAACAAATCACATGATGAAAATGACTCATGTCTTATACCGTTACTGAGAATAATGTGAGATGATCTAATACATAAGTCACAGGACTTATTTCTGGACCAAATATGAACCATTGTAAAGGTTTTTGTCCCCAAGTCTTGTAATACTTTACTGGAAGCTAACTAGAGAATGCTCTTCAGTTTCCCTCTCAGGGCATTTCTTATCTCTCATCTCTCTCTCTTTTTTGCTTTGTTTGTTTCATTACTGAGATCATAATCCCTCCAAGTGATCTTTGATTTTTTTTTTTTTTTTACTTTTTCGGCCCTGCTTTTCTGTCCTCTCTCCATGTTGCCAAGTTTTTATCCATTAGATATTGACATCCTCATGCCCCACCCCTGCCCACCTCCAATCCCATGACATTAGCTGGTGTCAACATCACATCACCTCTACCTGCAATATGGCACTAGCCTCTTGTTAGCCATTTCTAGCCTCTCTTTTCCTATATTCAATGCATTGTACACACTACTATTTGGTCAGTGTTCCAGAAGCCTGCTTGCATGCATTTAAATTCCCTGTAAGTTTAAGCCTCATTTAGGCAATCACGACCCTTTATGCTTAATCTCCTTCTACCTTTGTAACCTAAAATTTTATACACACTATTCATTTATTCACTCAACAAATACTGGACATATGTCATGCAAGGAGCTGGTTAAAGCATGGGCGGCTGCAGCATTAAACACCTTCTTGAGCATCTTATTTCACTGGAGACCGTTGGTGCTATGATGCTCTGCCAAGATATCCCGGTCAGAACAGACACGGTTCCCCCGCCAGCTTAAGCCAACTGACTCTTCCTACTTATGCCTTGGCTGGCAATTGTGTTGTATGGCAGGGAACTCCCTTGAGCAAGGTCCCACTCCCTTTTAGGAAGATGCTTGAAACCAATGGCCATCATATGTGGAAATAAAAAGGCCTGGCCCACTAGCCTCAATTTGAGACAACCCCAAAGGGCCTTCCAAGCTCCAGAACTCCTTGTGTGGTGGATTGAGGCTTCAGCTGCAACCATACTAGGTTGCATAGGTCAGTATTTCCCTCTGCCCAACCCTGCTTTCCTTACTTCTACACAGGTATAATTCCAAAGAACACTCCCTTTCTGGACACAGTCTCTGTTTCAGAGTACATTTCCAGGAAACCTTATCTAAGATATGAAGTGAAACAGGTAATAACCAAGCAAATAGCATAGATATGGCACGTAATGCAGTAATTATATAACTGGTTGCAAATATTAGAATGCCATGCCCCTTCCTGTGGTGCATGAGAATTATATTTCATCACCTCATCGATACCAGCTTCAATGATATTTCTTGCTCTGAACACTATGAAATGTATGTCACTTCCGGGAAAAAGCTTTAAGAGTCAGCTTATGGTTCACCACTTTTTTTTTCATATTCCTCTGCCAAAACAATAAATAGTGTTCCATATAGATGTTATTTATTATCCTGGGTCCCAGGGAAAAGATTGCATATAGTGGAGCCACAAGTGATCTGTATGGCTTACAGCATGTTGTTTTAAGATACTGAGCTTCAAGAGTCTCTAGTTGCCACAGCAGGGTCTAATCTAGCCTGTTGGAAAGGCCTAGTGAGAGGTACTCTTCAGTAAAGAAAAGCAGGCAAGAGGAATAAGGGAGTAGGATGGGGGCCAGAGACATGGATTTAATGTATATTTTTTTAATGTTTATTTATTTTTGAGACAGAGAGACACAGAGCATGAATGGGAGAGGGTCAGAGAGAGAGGGAGACACAGAATCTGAAACAGGCTCCAGGCTCTGAGCTGTCAGCACAGAGCCCCACGCAGGGCTCGAAATCACGGGCCCCGAGATCATGACCTGAGTTCAGAGTCGGACGCTTAACCGACCGAGTCACCCAGGAGCCCCCAGAGGCATAAATTTAAGTAGGGTTGTCAGTGATGACCTTATGGATAGGGTGATATTTGGACAGAGTCTTATACCAGATAAGAGAACAAGACATTGAAAATCTTGAGGGAGGAGTGTCCTAAGCAAAGAGAACTACAATGTAAAGGTCCTGGGGCCACTGCCTGCCTGACATAAATAAAATGAATAGTGTGGCTAGAATTCCAAGAGAAGGGGAGTTTCAACAAAGATGAACTGGATCAATAACAGAATCCAAAACACACAGAGCCTTGCTGGTCATTTAAAAATTTGTCATTTTTCTCTAGTAAGAAGGGAAGCCTTTGGGGCTGTAAGCTAGTAGAGACTGAGAAAGAATTGGATCCTGGTTATATTTTTGAAGTTAGAATGGGCATATTTTACTGACAGGTTGGATGTGGGTTATATGAGAAAAAAAAAATCAACGACAACTCTTTTTTTTTTTTTTGACCTTAACAAATGGCAGGAAAGACTTGCATTTCCTGAGACGCCAACATTGCTGAAGTGAATTTTACAAACCCAGTCTTGTCAAATTTCTTTGCTTGTTCTCCTTATATTTCCTACACACTCTTTGTGTTTTTATCTTATCATTCACCAATCTCCATTATGTCTACATTCTATCTACTCTTCCAAGTTCAGCTCAGATGCTACCTCTTCCATGAAACTGCCTATGAATATCTCCATTTGGAGTAAGGTACCTTTTTCTTTTTTTATTATTTTTTTAATGTTTATTCATTTTGAGAGACAGAGCATGAGCAGGGGAGGGGCAGAGAGAGAGGGAGACACAGAATCTGAAGCAGGCTCCAGGGGGATCCAACTCACAGACGACTAGATCATGACCTGAGTGGAAGTTGAACGCTTAACTGACTGAGCCACCCAGGTGCCACTAAGGTATCTTTTCCTTTTTTTTAAAATTTATTAAACATTTATTTATTTTTGAGAGAGAGAGAGATAGAGAGAGAGAGAGAGAGACAGCACATGAGCATTGGAGGGGCAGAGAGAGAGGAAGACACAGAATCTGAAGCAGGCTCCAGGCTCTGAGCTGTCAGCATAGAGTCCAACCCGTGGCTTGATCTCGTGGACCATGAGATCATGACCTGAGCCCATGTAGGATGCTTAACTGACTGAGCCACCCAGGAGCCCCAGGAATCTTTTTATATTATCATAATATTTTGTTTATGATTCTTTGTATTAATAACTTTTTCTCTTGTTTTATATTGTTTTTATAATTTTTGAGGTTCAGTCAAATAGAGATGAAATTGTTATTTATATTACTAATTAAAGATAACTTTAGATAGCTGCTGTGGTGAGATTATTATTTCAGTTCTGTATTAGATTCACCCTAGCACATTCCCAAGAATGATCTACTTGCTCCCCCCGCCCGCACATACTCCTTCTCACAGTAGGTGCTTTCCATTGCAAAATTATTGAATCCCAAAGTATGGAGACAGTTGGATCTAAGGTAGGTTTGTAGCTTCTTTTTAATTTCCAATTCACTATTTAGATAAATCAGCCTTCTTCACCTAAGGAGGTTTCCTAGTCCACTCAGAATTTTATGAAAAATTCCATAGACTGGATGGCTTAAACAACAAACATTTATTTCTCACAGCTCTGGAGCCTAGAAAGGTCACGGTTAAGGCACTAGCAGATTCTATATCCCGTGATAGCCCCACATGGCAGAAAGAGCAAGGGAACTTTTGGAACTTTATAAAGGCACTAACCTCATGTATGAGGTTATGCCCATGACCTAACCATCTCCCCAAAGTCCCACCTCCAAATGCCATCACTTTGGGAATTAGGTTTCCACATATGAATTTTGAAGGGACACAAACATTCAGTCTATGGGAGGAGAAGTGAGCAAGGACATGAGCCAAGAGGTCAAGACTTTATTCTTTTGAAGGATAAATATCTGTCCACCATGCACACAATGCTTTCTGTCAGTCTTAGTCTGGTCTTGAATAAAATATACGTATGTTTTCATTGCATAACCTCATAGCTCCCAGTATAATATCTGTGCACTTAAGACATCCTAAGTGTTTCTGAATGAATGTACCTCTTGACATCATCAAGAATACATGGAATAAAGTAATGGTGATAATGGGACCATGAAATACCATGAAATAAGATTTTTAAAACTTTAACTACAGGGGCATCTGTGTGGCTCAGTCGGTTGAACATCTGACTTCAGTTCAGGACATGATCTCACAGTTCATAGGTTTGAGCCCCACATCAAGCTCTGTGCTGAAAGCTCAGAGCCTGGAACCTGCTTCAGTTTCTGTATCCCCCTCTCTCTCTGCTCCTTCCCCACTCATGATCGTTTGCTCTCTCTCTTGCTCTCAAAAATAAATAAACATTTAAAAAAATTTTAAACTTTAAACAAATTTGGTTCCTACTTTTATTTTTACATATCTCTATTGCAACATGAAACTTTAAATATCATTTTCCTACTTACTTCTGCACATGACCTTATGCTAATTACAAATTTCGTACTAAAGAAAAATCACTATGCATATGTTACTAGTTTTTAAAGCCACAAGATGTTCAAATGTTATTTTAAAACCATGGTTGCATTTCCAACCATCTTTATCAACCATTAGCCTTTGACATAAGAAATAAACTATGCCTTTGACACTTTTAGAAATGAATGAAGAGATTTATTGGCCATACAACCTCTCACTATAGATTGGTCACTAGCCTATCATGGGAATTTAACCAGTTTGTTTCATGAACATATATATGGAGAAGAGGGGAAGGCAGTGGAGAAATTACTATTCTATTTATCTGAATATATATTGAATATATTTTGAATATATATTGAATATATTTATGTGAATGGTAAAAAAAACAGTGGAATAGAGAAAGTCTTTCTGAATTAATTGAAATAGGGGAGAACTAGGTCATTCCCAAGTAAGAAGGCACTGGTAATGCTAGAAACCTGGCTTATAGTCTAAACACACAAACTCTATGCTCCATTTTAAAAGATCTCTCTTTTACCCCTATTTTTAAATCATGCCTACCATAAACTTCCAAGTTAATCAGTTTTAAGAAACTTTGAAATTATGTTAGTGCTTAAAAGTTAATAGCAAAAGTTGACAAAAGAAAATGGTTCCTCATATAAAGAACACTTAGCAAAAGCCATCTATTATGCTGATGTGTCAAAATCAGTAGTTAAAAGTCAACACTGACTTTTAGGTTATTTGCATGCACTGAATAGAAAGAGCACTTAGCCAGGACTCTAGAGCCTCTCCTTACACTGCCAGAATTGTGTGAGTTTGAAGTTCCTTGATCTCCCTGAGTCTCAGTGTTGCCAAAACAAGAAGAGAGTTGCATTAAGTAATCTATTTGGGTTCCTCAATGGTCATGACGTCAGATTTCCTGATTTCATGTCCATAGATATCTAGTATGTTACAAGCTTTATCTTTAGATGTGTAATGCTTATCAATATGTAATCACTGATATATTTGAATGCATTTTTATGAAATTATCTGAGATTAGAAGAAAGTGCCCCCTGCCAATTAAAGGCTATGTTTAATGTACACCATATCCAGTGCTATCTTCCTAAATCTGCTTGATGCCATTAATAGTTCTATCCCCACCTAAGGACAAGGTAGACTTGTCCAGCTAAGGCTGTCTTCCTCTGCAAATCATCTGTTCTTGAACTTGTCCTCTTATTCTAACTTGCTTGACTCAAGAACAAGCGTAATTCTCATTTTTTTTGTATTGAGTTACTTCTTTCAATTTGTTCCTTTTAGCCTAGAAGATTTAGACCCCCTTTATTTTCTTAGATTACTTCAGATGTGTACCATTTAAAATGAACTGAAGTCACCTCTGGTGTGTTGTTTTCCTTTAAGCCCCTGTGTTTCATATGGCACAGCTATTCCTATCCTCACTCCATATCACTGTCCTCAAGTGCTGTATTTCAAAGAATACTTGTTATCACCCAACCTATTTTATGCCAGGTTGTTTATTAGAAAGAAAAATAAAATTTGTCCAGATACAATAATTTTGTACAAATGCATATAGTATGAAATTTTATGCAATTCTTCCATTTCATAGAATAGAATACTTCATACAGTCACAAAATGAGCGATGAGGATGTGGTTTAAGTTTTAAAGGGAAATAATTTTTAAATCAAAGTCTTTATGATTGGTTAGATCTTGAAAAAGTCAACAGATTTATTGTAAAATGTGTCTAATCCTACATTTCAAATTGTAGCCAGATTGGAACCTGAGCATCTTTGGAATCCGTAATGACTCATGCAGGACACTTGTGTATCATTCAATCTTGACATGGTGCCAAAGCAACTGGTCACATCAATCAAACAAATTAGTTGAGCAATTCTTCCATGCCATGAAGACAATGTCCAGTTGGTTGTATTTTTCATCCTTTTACTAATGTCTGCATAATGGCAATTTGGCTGTGCTTTTGGTGAATGTGATGCTGTGTGTGTGATATATAGGACCTAAGGCTCAGTTCTTTGATGAAGCCTTTCCACAGAAGCTCTGAAGACTCCCAGGTATTCAAACTTCATGCCCCCTTGGAACTCTAAGATTTTTGTATATTCCTCTAGAAAGCTCTGGTTCAACAAATCATGAGATCATATAGCACAAAGAGGCCCTTGAGAGAGCCTTTGGTCCAGCAGATGATTGTGTATATTTATTTCTTGGAGTCACTTGTGTTTATATCCATATATTTATGTTGGTGCTGTGTTCCCATTATATCGGAAGGTCTTTAAGGACTTGCTCTGTTTCTTTCTTTCTTTCTTTTCTTCTTTCTTTTTTTTCTTTTTTTTGAACTCCCCACAGTCCAATAGAGTACTCTAAAATAGTGTTGGACTACTTTCTGTGAGCTGTCTGTGAAAAATTCCTATCATGCCAGATAACTAGGCAGAATTTACAAGGGTAGCAAAACCACTGGTCCTCTCCTCTCCAATAAATGTATATCCAAAGTATGGGTCACTTCACAAGCCACAAGATAATTTTAATCACAAGATATTTTTAAATGTCTCAAAATGTTCTAATTTTGCTTTCAACACAGGTTTCACACTTATTATTGGCCAATTCATACAGCCATATGAATTTGCATAGTTAAATAATAATAGAAACATGAGTGGGAGCTCATTGTTTGACTACTTTAGGACAATAATTAAAGCTAGACCTTAAGTGGCATGGGACAGGAAACAGGTCTGTCTGGCTGAATAGAATGACACATGGCAGGTATTCAGGTAATATTGGCTGAATAATTACAAAAGTAAAACAAAAGAGTGAAAATAAATTTACTATTATTTCTTCTAGAATTACTCTTTTATTAAAAAATAGAAATATTGGCCTACTTTAAGAAAGAAAAGCTACAGATTTTTTCTTTCATTATATGTGTTTTATAGTTGACTTTCGAGGTTTCTTAATTATCACTGCTTCTAAGCAATGGTTTTATTTATTATACAGTCAGAGAGTGAGTAACTTACTATCCTTTCCCTTATTAAATTTTGTTTACTTTTTATGGATTCAAAAAAATCTATAATAATAGAATTGCTCTAATTTCATGATGATATAAACAGTATTGTATATGTGCTTTAAAAAATATTCATTTTAATTTGAGATATTTGGAGTTTGTTAAAGTCAAGAATCTAGCCAAAAAAAAAAAAAAAAAAGGAACAAGGAAAAAATGCTCTTCAAAGCTGTTCAAGATACCAACCCAATTAAATATCTGATATAAAACCAACATATTCTCTTTTAATATAGTATGTTCTTTCTGATTAAATCTAAATAATGTTCAAACCACCATTTCAGATAAAGAAGTACACTGATAAAGTATAAAGATAATATAGCTCTTAATATTTGCCAATAACATTTTTTTCCTCTGGTCAATGCGTCTTTAAGGGGAAAGAAAAATTTTAACTTGTAAAAAAGGATCTTTTATGATTGCCCAGAAATTACCAGCTTGTTGAACTCACCTTTACTGGACAGATGGCAGGTGACAAACTGATCTCAGCCAATATAATCTGTCAAAACAATCTGCCATGAGCAGGTGTCAGATAATTATCTAAATGAACAGATATGTAAAGTAATAAACAAACTAGAAATAGGTACTAAACAGGGAACTTAAGCACCTACATTTCCGACCTAACCTTCAGTCATACCTAAAATGCAAAAATTAACTTGTACTTGGAGGGTATTGTGTAACTCTGAACAGCAGCGTATGTTTTCTTCACCTAATTTTTGCTTTGTGAAAGTAAATTTTAAGACTTCTATTCACACAGAACTCTGGTTACATCACTGTGATATGTAAATAAAACAATTTTTTTTGTCCAAAATTTAAAAAATTTTTCTTTAATGTTTATTTATTTTTGAGAGACAGAGTGTGAGTGGGGGAGGGGGAGAGAGAGAGAGGGAGACACAGAATCCAAAGCAGGCTCCAGGCTCCAAGCTATCAGCACAGAGCCTGACGCAGGCCTCGAACTCACAAACCATGAGATCATGACCTGAGCTGAAGTTGGACATTTAACCAACTGAGCCACCCAGGCACCCCTGTTTGTCCATTATTTTTAATCCCATATCTGAAGTCAAAGCAATAACTTGTATTCAAAGTTATTGTTGTAAAACATTATAGATGTCTATATATGATGTAAAATATTAAATACATAAAACTTATACAATCAAAGATTTAAAACATATACAACCAAATATATTAAGATCTTTAATTTCTTATTGACTAGTTCTACAAATTATGAGTGATATCCATATACACTGAACTATGGATATTTTTGTAAAAATGGCAATCTCCTGGCTTACTTCAGTTGAAAGGTAACAATTGATCAATATGTATTTAGGAAAATATTATTTGCCTGCATAGGTAGACATTAAGTTTGCATTCTTTTTTTTTTTTTTTGGTAATGTTTATTTATTTTGAGAATGGGGAGGGTCAGAGAGAGAGAGAAGGAGAGAGAGAATCCCAAGCAGGCTCTGTGCCAACAGTGCAGATCCTGACATGGGGCTCCATCTCACGAACTATGAGATCATGACCTGAGCTGAAATCAAGAGCCAGAGCTTAACCGACTAAGCCACCCAAGCACCCCAACTTCACCATTCTTAACAGCAAAATATTCTCTGCTGACCTGGTTAGTCATTTTGATTCGAGTTAAGTTTATCTTGGAATATTATCTTGCCATTAGCAAATCTGATGAGTAGCAGGGGCAGGGGGGTGGGAGGCAGTTAGATGAAACTTCATGTAGAGAAGCTGCCATTTACAAGTTTTCTCTTGTAAGGATATTTCTTACCTCTGAAAAATCACTTGCTGCGGCATCTTGCTTATGCAAATCTAAGTAACATTAGCCAGCCACTCCCAGGCAGGAGAGATGTGTTATGAAAGAGCCTGTGACGGGCGCCTGGGTGGCTCAGTCGGTTGAGCTTCCAACTTCGGCACAGGTCTTGATCTCGCAGTTCTTGAGTTCGAGCCCCATGTCGGGCTCTGTGCTGACAGCTCAGAGCCTGGAGCCTGCTTCGGATTCTGTGTCTCCTTCTCTCTCTGCCCCTCCCCTGTTCTCACTCTGTTTCTTTCTCAAAAATAAATAAACGTTAAAAAAAAAAAAAAAAGAGCCTGTGACTGCATCCTAATACCTCTCCCAGAGCTGTAACTCAGGAGTGGTCACAGTTGCTCAGAACAAGGATTTCCTGGAGAAAGTGTTCCTTGGAGCTGTGACTCCATCCTCCTAATTATCTGCAGTGGCTCTGAGTTGTGAATGAGAACTGCCAAGAGGCAGTGCTTCTCAATCATTTAGCCTCAGGATCCATTTACACTTTTAAGTTTATCAATGCCCCTTAAAAAGCTTTTGATTATATGAATTGTATCTCTCAACATTTATCATATTAGTTGTAAAAATAAAGACATTTTAAAGTGTTTTTTTACTAATCGCTTTAAAATAATAATGATGTTAAGCTTGTTAATAAAGTGCATATCTTATTAAAAATGGAGTTTTCAAAATAAAGAAAACTGAGATGGGTGACACCCTTTACATTTAGCAAATATTTTTAATATCTCACAAAAGACAGATAAAGTCTCATCTTGGCTCTGCATATGATCTCAGGTGTGCTATTCCAGTTGAATTATATGAAGAAAACTCAACCTCTCACAGCTAGGTAGTTTGAAAACCGAGATATAATTTCAAAGTTTATATACATATGTTGTATATATTTTGAGAAAACAAAACCCAACAAGTAGTAGTTTCTTAAAAATGAGTTGCAATGTGGACTCTAAAACAATATCAATTGTACTCTCTTACGTTAATACCAATTGATCTATCATTCATTTTGAATGAAAATTTTACCCATGATTTTGTAACATCGAGTATCAATCATCTAGAAAATATTGGTTCACTGAGTCATGTAGGTCTCCACAACGCATGTAGAAAACTATACAATAGTTTTGTGAAAGAATGGAAGTTAAAAAGTCAAGTAATGTCTTAGTATCATTACAAAAATCATTTTTGCCTTACAGACAACCCAGAAAGGATCTCGGGGACACCGCACTTTTAGGATCATTGCCATGAAGGAAAGAACAAATGCGACTTAGAGAACAACTCTGCACATCAGAGACCAGATCACTGACAATCCTAAGCACATGGACAATAAAAACCAGTGAAGACAATGAGTGTGCAAAACAACTAGTGAGAAGACGGCTGGTTCTCAGTTGCCTTGTAGGAGTGGGGATCAAATGTTGTCTCACCTAATTGTTAAAGTCAAACTGGAAACCTGAACTTCTATAAGAAATCTGATTTGTAAAAGCTGTTTAATGATTGACTAACACTTAACGAGCCAAGGGGAAACCCCCTGCGTATTTACACCATAAACGAGTCAGGGACATGCAGCGGACGGCGCGGTCTTTACATTGTATGTGCCTAAAGCCTGAAGTCATCTATGGAAGCTGTAACAAAGCAGGAGAAAGCACCTAAGAGCTGTAAACTTCCATGAACTTGGCACCCCTAATCTAGATATTCCTTAGTTGATGTGGGAATGTGCAGGAATCATGAGCTGGTGGAATCAAACTCCTAAGTCTGAAAAGGCATCATGACGGCAGTGGACAAAGGTACTGCAAATTACCTGGGACCGATTTCCAGTAGGGATGTGTATGCAGTAGTCAAAATAAGCATGGCAGAAAACTGGGCCCATGCATGGACGAGTCAATTTCTCCACTAGTCTTTCTGATTGGTATTTGAAAGACAGGGTTTTATAGACTGAGTAAGCTCTGGGGTTCATAGACTATTTGAAAGGAGAGGCACTAAAACATAATGGTGCCCTGCCAGTTTAGGTAGATGGGAATTTGTGAAACAATTATTTCAATGTTACAAAGAGATGAATCCTTAACTGTTACTCAAACTTAGGAAGCATGTTATGCTGGTATAATTCATATTTATATTATATTTATATTTATTTATGTATAATATAAATATCTAAATATATTAAATTTAATGCAATAATAAACATAATTATTTACCTAATAATTATGCGTTTCATAATTTGTTTATGTTCGTTATTTAAATGTATTTAATAATTATTTATACAGTGATTATTTTATAAACTATATTAGCTATAACTTATATGTTAATATAAATATATTTATACTCATATGACTTGCATTGTATAGTATATGTGTTTATGTGTAATTTGTTTTGTATTTTATATTATTAAAATAATAAAACACTTATTACATAGAGATATATTTATGTATACTACAAATGCATTTGTATATGTATATTCCCTGAAAACAGCAGAAAACAAAAGACAGGAATAACATATGTGACTCTATTGGTTCAGTCATTAGTCTCTCAAAATGATCCCAAATAATTCTACCTTATCTGTGTGTATGCTACTCTTGTCATCAAGAGTCGTCCCCTCTCAGGGCGCCTGGGTGGCTCAGTCAAACACCCAGCTCTTGGTTTCAGATCATGATCTCACAGTGCATGAGCTGGAGCCCTGCTAACAGTGCAGAGCCTGCTTGGGATTCTCTCTCTCTCTCTCTCTCTCTCTCAATCTCTCTGCCTTTCTCTCTCTCTCTCTCAAAATAAATAAATAAACATAAAAAAAAAAAGAAAGAGGTGTCCCCTGTCACTGAACCACAGCTGAACCAGGGAGTGAAACAGAAATGATGTTGCAAGACTGCTGAGACTAGGTCTTAAGCCTTCAACTTGTACCTTGGCCTCTAGGAATGTTCACTTGGAGTAAACCAGCTGCTCTATAAAGCCTGCATACCCTGAGATCACCACGCTATGAGGAAGCCAATCTAGCCACATGGAGAGGCCACATAGAGAGAGAAGGATGCCTACCCCATTGAGAGCTCCTCTGGCCATCCAGGCCTAGACACCAGACGTGCGTGGGGCAAACAATGTGGGGTATTTCAGCCCCAGTCAGTGCCAGGTAGGGAGTAACCAAAGAACTGAGCAAACATCCAGAACGGGGGGCTCATTATCACAAGCCCCCAGTGATGTGGACAAGTTATCACAACCATCTCAGCTGTGTAAATTAGCCACACTGAAGCCGTGGGCATCATGGAGCAGAGACCTGTTCTGTCTGTGCCTACCTGAACTCCTGACCACAGAATCATCAGCATAATAAAACCAGTTGTTTCATGGACCTGAATTCTTGAGTGGTTTGGCACACATCAATAGATAACTAAAACAACTATGTTTCAGTTAGTACTTACCATATACTGTGCATAAGCCATGACGTTTGATTCACTCAGAACTATTATAATGTAAATATGATTATTTCTACTTTAGTTTGTGGAAGCAGAACCAGAAGTTTCCTCCTATTTTGGGATAAATTACCTGTAATTTGCTCAAAGTCACACAATGATAAAGTAGTGATTGGAACCTAGATTTTTGGGGATCAGTGGTCCTAGGCTTTACTAGGACTAGGTCCTAGGTCTCTACTCAATTTCACAATCTCAGGTTTAGTACAAAACATGGATAATATTCCAGATGTGAAACAGCAGGAGGAAAGAATTGTATCATAGCTTTATATTTTTCTCCCATAAATCTTATACCCATCTTAAAATTAAAAAAAAATGTTTTTGATATTGTAAGAGTACAAGCCAGCCATAAGGTATGAGTGTAATTTAATTTGAATTATACATATATACACACATATGAAAGTATGTAAATATATATAAATATGTGTATATAAATATTCTAAATATATAAATATTGTATAAAATATTATATATGTATAGGTTCAAATGTATAGTCAAGTGTTTGGCAACAGCTATTTTGGTATTGGCTGAACAGACATCACTTTCAAATTATGTATAGGTAAATGGATGATTTGGAATAATTGCAATGTATATATATATATATATATATATATATATATACATATATACATATACATATATATATATGTTCTAATAGTGAGCTTATTTGTTTTTTTCTACCCATAATATATCTGGAATACTCACAAGAGTCCTTGACTCCAGTAAAACAAGTAATTTCTTTCAAAAAAGGGATTTCTTTTTTTAAGAGAGAGAGCACATGCAAACTGGGGAGTGGGCAGAGGGAGAGACAAAGAGGATCTGAAGCAGGCTCCTTGCTCAGTGCAGAACCTAATATGGGGCTCGATCCCACGACCCTGTGATCATGACCTGAGCCAAAACCAGATCAGACGCTCAACTGACTGAGCCACCCAGGAGCCCCCAAAAAGGATTTGTTTTTCATTTTTAAAATTTCACCCTAACTCAAAATTTTCCAATGCTGATAACTATGCTTTTTGTTATACACCATAGAATGGCCTAGAAAATAGTCCTTTATCTATGTACCTTGTGGAGGAAAATTGCTGCTTTTATTTGGAACTGCTATTTAAATAATATCGATTTTACCCCTTTTGACTCAGAGAGCTATTTGCTCACCAAAATATTTTTTCCTGTTCTTCATGGTAATAGAAACATAGTGCCTAGCTTCCCAGGAGTCTTCCATTGAATTTTTTCCATTGCACTTTCCTACCTCCTTTGCAGCTATGTGCAACTACAAGATGAGGTTGTAACAATGTGAACAGAAGTAATGTGTGCCATTTCCGTATCTAGGCCTATGAACAGGGGGACGTCTACTTTTTTTCTCCTTCCCATGAACACAGTCATGCCAACTGGAGCCACGCAGATACGGACAATAACTAGAGGTAGGTGAATACTTAGACTCAAGAAGGCCTGGGCCTTGAAAAGCAGTGTTGAGCAGGGCTATACTACCAAGCTGAACTGTTCACTATAGCACTAGATGCTATTACATAAAAGGCAACAAACTTCAGTCTATAAAACCATTGCAATCTTGAGTCCCTTTCTTATACCTGTGAAGTCTTCAGACTAATTAATACATTCCCACTATTCTTTCTAAATTAGCTATGAAAAATATGCTTGGGGAACATCGTTACATTTTATCATTAAGGGAGCCCTCTTTGTGCATGACCTTGTTTATCCATATAACAAAGTTGGGGAAAATTGATCAACTCCAATGTGTTACTGATGAAAATGCAGCAGTTCAAAACTAAACTAGTCTGTGTGGTTTTTTTTTTTTCATTTTGGGTGTGTCTGCCCACCCAAAGGATAATGAGCTATAAATATATATGCTGATGTTAATTAACTCTTTTCAATAAATTTTTATTGAGCATTAAGGGTGTAATTGAAGAAAGAATGATAAGAATCACTCTAGAAGTTTTGTCTGTTTTCTACCCCCCTTGCAAATAAGCTTGTATTCAAAAGAACTGATCTCCCATAGGCAGATCTGTGATATGCATAACTTTGTGCAGAAGAAAAGATTAAACCTTAAAAAATCATGACAGCATACAATGCTTTATATTTCAAAAGCAAAGCTGACCAAAGAAAGTACATTTATCCTGCTGAGATGGGTTTGACAGGGCTGATGGCATGAGGGTTGGGATTTTTCCTTCCCTATCGCGGTTAGCAGTCAGTTTTTCTCAGCCTATTAACTGGTTTCATTGCCAGCTTGTTCATCTAAGGGCACTTCAACCTGAGTGAGCACACTTAGACTGTAAACATTTAGGAGAAGATTGGAAATAAGAGTGCTCATTTCTACATCCAACAGAAAGATCTGGTAGCATCATGGAAGACCATGTCATGTTTGGTAATATAACATTGTAAATTAAAATAAATTTTCAAAATTGCTTTGCTCAACTACATGCTTGGGATTTTTTACCCTAACTCAAATGATATATTTTTTTAAATAAATAAGTAAGAAGAAGGGTCACATCATGAATCAATGGTCTACCATATTCTAGGTGATTTATAGGCATGATCTCATTTGGTCACCATCATTTTATGATGTCACTATAATTCCATTACATAGGTAAGTAAAATGAACACTGGGTTATGTGACTTAAGAAAGTCATGTTGGTAAGATGGGAGGCCAGAATAATGCCCCAGAAATGTGTGGTAATTTCCACACTAACTCCAAAGTTGTTAATTAAAAAATAAAATCAACCCTACACATATTCTTTTTAAAGAATACATCAATCACTCTGGATGGTACTTTACCCTGTATCATATTTGATTCTCAGTTACTAAAATAATTTACAGTTTTTAAAAGGTTTATTTATTTATTTTGAGAGAGAAAGAGAGAGAGAGAGAGAGAGAGAGAATGGGGGAGGGGCAGAGAGGGAGAGAGAGAATCCCAAGCAGGTCCTATGCTGTCAGCACAAAGCCTGACTCAGGGCTTGATCCCATTAACTGTGAGATCATGACCTGAGCCCAAATCAGGAGCTGGACCCTTAACTGATAGAGCCACCAAGGCACCCCTAAAACAATTTCCATTTAACTAATTTCCTGAGATGTTCTCAATCTAAGAATTTTGCATTTCTGATCCATTCAATGCATTCACATTTCCTGGTCCCTGCAGCACCACTTTACTGCAGATAAACTTCTGGACCTCTTGCATTGCTCTATGAACTCTATCAAGCCGTGGCCCCCTCCCTCACCCCCAAACACACCAGTTTCATTTCTCCAGTAATTTCTCTTCTATCAAATGGAGCCCTAAAGTTTCTTGTTCTGCAGTTTCATTGGTTGATCCTTCCTTTTATCCATGGACTTCTTAGCTAGACTCCATGGTGCCAAACTGGAAAAATCGTCTCACCATTTTAATGGCTATTGATTCTCTATTATTCCATATTTATTCCTTCATAGTGCCCATGAAATAAATCACGGACTTGAATTCGTTCTAAAGTCAGCGTTTCTTCTTCCTACACTTGGATGATGAGTTCTGCTACAGGAAACCCCAACACTCCTAAACTGGTCCTAAACAAATTCACTGGTCTTGATCTTAGTTGAGCTCTTAGCACTTTCAAGACTCTTTACTTGTTCTTGGTCTATTTTCCTGACCAGATACTCTAAATCTTTATATCTTTCTTCAACCCTCTGGTCAACACTTTCTCCATAAGTCTCAGAGTGACATATTTGATAAATTTGAGTCAATTATATGTGAACTGCCTCAACGTATGCACCCCTCCCGCATTTACAAATATGTTCGTATTTCTGTTCTGTGAGCGGTTACTTCTGAAGTGGTTCCTAATGATACCTGCCTCATGGTATTCAGGCCATTGTGTGACCTCCTCCTGTCGTGTGTGGGATGGACCTAATAACACCTCTACAGAAGACAATATGAAAAAGTCATATAGTGATGATTATTTTTTATATTATAGAAACCTGAGAATTTTCATAAAATTCATAAAATATTAAAAATAATAAATTAATGCATAATATATGTTATATATAATAGTGTGTCATATGATTACATATTAATATATCACATAAATACATTCTTGTATATTCATATATAACATGTTAATGTCAATAAAATGCAATAAAATATATCAGCTTTAATGTAAAAAAGCTACAAAACTGAAACATTTTTGAAAGAATTTTTTTTTCAATGTGCAAGACACCCAAATGTGTGTGGCAAATATTCTCTTGGTCTAGTTTGTGGAACTGACGTGGGAGGGTTTCAGAGTCCAGACAAATTAGTGATAGGTCAAGGACAACAGCAGGAAGATTTGCAGATTTAGATAGGGTTTTGATTTTGCTACCAAAAATAAAGCACAGAAGTGTTCTAAGAGCACCCTCGACCAACAGAATATGTCCTCGCTGAAGCAGGTGGTCTGAACCAGGATCAGACACAGCACTCAAGGGTGGGAATGCGGAGAACACAAATGTTCAGGCTGCACCAGAAGGAAATGATGAGACTGCTCCATCTCAGGTCCCAGGCAGACCAGTATTTCATTCATTCCAGCTCTTCCCATGCCATTCTTCAAGGGTGATTTTTATCACCTTAAAATAAACTGTAAATGCTGCTTCTTTTATTAGGTGGCATTAAAACAAAAACAATTCCCTACTGCTTGGAGAAAATCATTTGGAGGCAAGAGGAAGAATATGCCCAAGTTATTTCAGCTAGGGTTACACACCTCTGTCCTTATAATCTGAAGCAGAGAAACCGGCCTATTAAAGAAATATTTTCCATGAACTCCTTAACCTCTTTTTAAGTAATTAAGACACCATGTATGATTTGTCTCCTCATTTACAATTTGTTTCTGTTTGTTTACAAGTTCTCTGAAGTATATGAGCAGTTTAATAAATGACTGATGCTCACAAAACTCATTGGGCACCTTTCCCTGGAGACATCTACAGCCATAAAACAGTCTTGAAATAACTCAGTTAATGCCTGCTGCCTATGAATGGTCCAGACAGAGGACCTTTAGGCTCAGAGATCAGAGAGACTGTCCCTGGAAGCTGAATAACAGAGGCACCTGGTTGCAAATCCATAAAATGCAATCTCATAGGATGGTTTATCATTTCTCTCTTGCTTCTCCTTAGTTATTAAGCAAAAACCCTGAAGAAAGGTAATATAACTTAAAGGCAAGAATATTGGCAACAGCCCTGGACAAACTGAGTTCTTCCCTCTCTGGTTTTGAACACTTCAACTGTTGAATCTGTAAAATGGGGGCAATAACACCTATTTTGCAAAGGATTCATGAGCAATACATAAAATATATGCACAGTGGCCATTACATGCTGTGTACGCTTTAAATCAAAGCGATTTATTCTTTGACACAATTGCATTTTTAGATAGAAAAAGTAGAAAAATTCCAAAGTGGAAACGTGTTCTTAACTGCAGACTAGAAAAGCTTTTGTTATCTAAGTGTTCATTGTCATACTAACCCATTAGGATGTTCTTACAAATAGATGCATTAACTGAGTGTGAGATGGATCATAGATACTTAATCATGGCTTACAACTGATGCATAAAAACGGGAGAATGTGTACTCTGCCTTTCCTCTTGGAGTCACTTCTGCATTATTTACGGGTCAGAGGAGAGGCTACCAGGACACAGGATGCTCTGGGCCTTCTCTGATCTGGGTTTTGTCAGGACTAAAATTGTTATGGCATGAAAAGCACATTCCTCCTGAACTCACAGTTCTTTTTTTATTTAAAAAAAAAGGGGGGGGGAGAATTACTATAGTTCCTTTGATGATTCTGAAAAATAATGCATTTTGTTGCAGAAAGTTTGACTACAAGAAGCTATAAAGAATAAAATAAACATCACCAACCAGCGAAAAATCTTTGTTAAAATCTGTCTTTTTTTAAATGTTTTCTTCCTCCATGTGGATATATTTATATGGCTATCTACTACCTATCTATCCATACATACATATGCATAATTACATGTATTATAAACATATATGTATTTATACATTTAATAGAATTTGATCGTTTTACATTTAAAAGTAAACCATGAGAATTCCCTACAATATTCAATACTTTTAAAAACTATCACCCACTATTTTTACAATATTTCATAGTCTAAATATTTTAGCTCATTCCTGATTATTTAACTTGTATAGTTTTGTTTCTTAACACTACTATAATTTATGCTGTGATTAATATCTACATGAAAACATCTCTGTGCATATCTCAATATTTCCTAAAATAAGTATCATTACTGGATCAGAAAATTAAAAAAATAAAAATAAATATTTACTAAGGATGTGATGCTTTGCAAATTTATCCGTAGCTTATTATTTACATTTTAAGTATTTTAACATAAAAATTTTACATGCACGTTGTCAAATATATTAATTATTCCCCCTTTAGTATTCTCTCTGTTTTATACTTAAGTTGAATTTTCTTATTTGAGTTCATATTTATTTTATAGTTTTATAAGTTGACTTATTTTATAGTGTTGAATTTTACACAAAATTTCTCAATGCACCTGGCTATGACTTTAGTATTGCTATGAGACAGTAATGCGATATTCTTTGCATCAAGGATCTAATGAATTTCCTCAACACTAATGATGGACTAGGTCCTTTTTTTTATTATTGATTTAAACATCCACCTTTATAATTTACTAAATTTTTTTCTATTAGGACTTCTTTTATCTCACTGTGCTGTGTTCTGTTGACCTATGGCTCTATGGAGTTATCTTTCTAATCATTAATTTTTTGTTAACTTGTATAGACCTCACTCCCCAAAGAATGATCTGCTAACTGCATCGCCATTGTGGGAGCTTGTTAGAAATGCAGAATCACAGAACTACTCAATCAGAATCTCTACATTATTCATATATACCTTCAAGTTTGAGACGAACTGGTACACAACAGTTTGTTTTAGCCATTGAGCTGAGTCTTGTTTTGCTGGCTGAATGAGAGGAGAGTGTACTGAGGTTAGGAGAACTGCTAAGCTAACTTCCCATTGGTTTGCTGCATTTTGAAAAACATCACTCACAGAAGAAGAGGGTGCCTTTGCCCATCCCTGATGTCATTCTGGCAAGTTCTCTTGTACTGTAAGACCACTTTTTACAATAAAACGTTGACCTCTAGGAGGCTTCTGTTCTGTTTGCTTTACTTACAGCCAACTCAAACAGGAAAGAATAAAAGAAAACCATAATTTGAGAAATCAAAAAGGTACCAACCCAGGTACTTAAATTTCTAAAACGTCAGCTCTTGATGAAATAAAATAATAAAATAAAAAGTAAAGGAAAATGGAAATTCCAGTCCAGTCTATGAAATCAAAGTTGTTCAGGACTCTGCAGAATTTAACGATGTCTCAGTGAACCATTTTGTCTGCTATTGTTGAGATGTAAGCATTAAAGCAATGTAAAACTAACTAAGCCCTTACAAAAAAAGGAAAAAAAAACCCTCCCTTCTTGTCTTACCAACACTGCTATTATCACATAGTGTGTTTCACATGATAAGCCATTCATTAAAGCATCACCTACTGTTTTTTTTCCTCTACAGTACCAGCTAGAACATGATCTGTCTCTGCATGAAGACATTGGACCTCTGACCTTTTCTGTAGCTATTCCAGGCAAGTATAATAAACAGAGTTCACTAGGTTTCTGTAAATCTCTGATTATGTTTACTGTGAAATCCAAGTGTTCTTCTCAGGCAGAAAAATTAAGGTTGATTTTCAAATATTATGTACAAACTCTAGCTACTAAGCATTCCATAATGAGCACTTTGGCAATTTAGAGCAAATTAGGGTTCCCACTAGGCAAGGATGCCATGCACTGCAGTCCAAGAAGGATGGCAGGTTGTTAATGGAGAATATTCACCAAGAATTTAAGATAAATCCAGAGAGCTCTACTCATTGTAAATTTGGGGAAAACAGTAGTACCGTCCTTCATTCACTCCTGAAACATGTGAGAGTCTTAAACTCTCCTCCTCTTCAAACTTCACTTTATGGAAGAAGGCTAATGAATCAAATAGCCCAGTATCAATAGGTGGTTCTTTAAGGACATGCCGATTGTGGGAAACCAGTTACCTTTCACACGATCATCACTGACAGAACAGCTCAACATACACAACTATTGCCAGAGATTAATGCAAGGGTTGATTAAAATGAGGAATGAACTTTTATTTTCACCCAAGCACAAAATCAAATCAGAATTGCACTGATTACATATGTCAGAGAACCAAGATGTTAGTTACAAGCTCATGATAGGCAAATTATTTGCATTATATATTTAATTACATAGCAATATGCATATGATGGGAAAGTTTAACTATATAGATAAACATAAAGAAAATATAAAAATCATCATTATTCCTACCACACTTACATAATCATGGTTAACTATAGTCTGTATCATCTGAGAATTTATACACACATATACATGGATAAGTTGTTATATATGACGTGAATATATATGACAGAAGACTATATATATTCAGCTATAGTATATGTGTATGTAAATACACAGTATGCATTTATTTATATATATATTAATTTATTTGTCTATGTCAGGTTTAAACATGTCTTATATCTGGAAATATGTATGCATATATGCAGATGCACATATATGTATGTGCATTGATTTTCTCTCTGTGTCTATGTGTATATACATAATTTTTGTAAGTTGTTTTTAAAGTAATAATACACATGCAAATTTCTGTGTCAAAAGACCAATCTCACTTTTAATCATAGTCCATTTTATAAATTTTACTATCATTTGTATTACTACTGTTGGATATTTAGGTTGTTTCTAAGTTTTTTTTTACTATCATAAACAACATTGTAACAAAAATCATATATATAACTGTCTGATTATTTCCTTAAAAATAATGGAATTACTGGGTCACTAAATATGTTCTTTTCTGCCTTATGAAATATATTACTACACTATCCTCCAGAAAGTTTGTATTAATTTACTTTGCTCCTGGCAATGTATTCAAGTAAACCTCATCCTAAAACCAAAATAGATGTTATCATTAAAAATTGTTAATTTGATAAACCAAAACCAATGTATTCCTTACTAAGAAAGTTGAAATTATTTTTTATGTGTTCTCTTACTTTTCCATTATTGTATTCATTTAGTCATTATTTGATTATAAGACTTTTTATACATTAAAAAGATTACCCAACATATATTAAATGTATAGTGAATATTTTCTTTTCCATTTTGCCACTTGCCTTTCACTTTGTGGTGGGATTTTTGTTTTGTGTTTTGTTCTGGCAATCAGAATAAATTAAAATTTACATGGTCAAAGGTATCGATTTATTAATTTGTGATATCATACTAACAATCTTTTTACGTTGCAATTCTAAAATCATCAGCCTGTTCTTGTTGCTTCTTCTGGGCATTATTTTTTGACATTTAACCCTCATGTCCTTCTCAAAACAACGGTGATGCCAAGAGTAAAGTAGGGATCCAATTTTTTTTTCAGATACTTAATCATTATCTGACCAGTATCTATTAAATCTCTTTTTATACCACTGATTTGAAATGATATTGTCATCTATGATACAGAAAAATATTACACACACACACACAGACACACACACACACACACACTTGAGTTTGTTTCCTAGATTTCTTCTTCATTACATGAGCATTCTTTTTTCATTCTGGAACCAGTCCCTCACTATGATAGCTATTGTTATCATTTAGTATATATCAATTGTTTGCAATGGGATTCCCCCCACTCATCTTTTATTTTCAGAATTGCATTGATTTTAGTACATGATTATTTTTCAAGTAATATTTAGAATGTTTTCCCAGATGGACACAAATTCTTTCTAACTTGAATGGCATTGCATTAAATTAGGAAGATTTGAATTTATGGCCTTTCTATATAAAAGCAAAGGCTTTTCTTCCATTTATTTAACTTCCAGTGTCTCAATAAAGTGCATGGTGCTCTTCATATGGGCCCTGCATCCTTGATTAGATTCATCTCTAGGTACACTATGTATTTTTGCTAACTAAAATTAATAGGTTTCTGGGGTGTTCTTATTTAGTATATAGGAACTATAATTATTTTGCAAGTAAATTTTATATGTCATGTATAAAACTCTCATCTTTAGACATAATGGTTTCATACCTTATTTACTCAGGTTTTCCAGTGACACTAGGATGGATGTCATTTTTAAGGGATTTATAATTAGACATGTCAAGAATACAAGTTTTAAGATCCATGCAACCCGACGAGAGAGTAACCAAATCAGAGTCTGGTAAATTCAATCATGTCTGTGTTTTCTCTTCCCTTAGTCTTAAACTCATCAGAGTCATGTTTTGCCCACTCCTCCTCTGTAGTATCTCGTTTTGAGAGAGTCCCATATGGCATCAAGAAGAGAGGTGGCCACTGGTCTGAGACCGTCTGTTTTCTGCTGCCTTTTTTTTTTTTTGCAACTCCCACGTCCCATTCGCTGGTGCTTTAGTTTTCACTTGCGTGTTCCATGTTCCCTTTGTCCTGAATCATAGGATGCATCTTGCAAAGCTGTGTGTGTATTCCATCATGATAAATTTGTGATGTCTTTTGGCTCTAGCTATATTTCTCTTCCCCTCTTTCAACCTCTTCTTCCTCTCCATCTCTCTCTCTCTTTCTCTCTCTCTCTCTCTCTTTTCTATCTTTTCACCCTTCCTTTGATTTCTGTACTTGTACAGAGACATGGAGAATATTGTCCTGTTTTCTGGGGCTCTCTGTCATCAATTCCGCCCCCAGTATCCTGCCCAGTTTTTCATGCTGTGCTTTTGTAGCATGGGACAAATCTGTAAGACTAGTGCCATCATATGCAATCCGGCAAGTATTATGTCATAATTAATGTGTATTAATTTGTATTTAGGGAAAATTAATTTGATTGCATTAAGCATTTTATGATTGTGAAAATGACTGTAAAATAATTCAAATAAAATGTGAATTTTTAAAAAGTGTTATTTATTTATTTTAGGAGGTGTGGAGAAAGAAGGAGAGAGAATCCCAATCAGGTTCCACCTCAGGGGGAAGCCTGGTGTGGGGCTGGACCCCACAACCGTGAGATCATGACTGGAGTCGAAATGAAGAGTCCCATGCTTAACCAACTGAACCACACAGGTGCCCCTAAAATGTGAGGTTTTTTTTAAAGTAATGTCATACAACAGTTTTTTAGAGGACTATGTCTGAACTTAGAGGACTAGTAGCCATATTTTGTTCAACTACCAAAAACTGCATTGGCCAGTATTTTATGTAGACTCTCTAACATTACATCCACTTTTTTTTTTTTTTTTTTTTTTTGCTTTTGGCGGTAAAAACAAAATCTTATAGGTAAGAAGGGTGGTAACATCTGCGCATGCTGTTTGTAAAAGTGAACAATCTTTTCATTTGTAAATCATTACACTAAGTCCCAACCAATTACTATGGTTATTAATAACCATGTGAATGTTTAATAAACTATAATAGTAACAAAAGTTGCCCCCCCCTATTCTGGAGTAGCTAGGTCTATAACCACTGCTACATGCCTTCTATATGTTAACATTTTTGGAAAACTTATGCACTTGCTTTTATTGTCTGTAAAGAACACTCTGACATACAAAAGTTAAAAAGTTTGTGAAAGGCACACACTTTGAGGGAGGCAGAACATGGATTTATCATCATAATAAGTCATTGTCTCTTGCCCTGAGATTTTCCATCTAATGGAGCACAGGCTATTGAGCCAGATTGGGTAGGTTCAAATCCCAACTCTGCCACTCTGTGATCTCACAAAAGTCACTTAACCTCTCTTTGCCTCAGTTTCCCCTTCTTTAAAATGCAAATAATCATTTCAAATTCCTAGGCTTTATTGAGGATTAAATTAGTTAATACATGTGAAGTACTTACCAGTGCATAGCTAGCACTCAAGAAATGTTAGCTATTAGAAATACAATTCTATAACTGACAGTATAACTGTGTAATAATTATGCAAATTGCTATTATGAGCATATAATTATATTTATTACTATTGTTGCTAATTCAAGAACTTTGTCATACTATGGGTTCAATTATTTCTCCCATGCGATGAAATGTTTACTGATCTTTCTGTTGCAATCCACTTTAATTCTGTAAGATAGATGTTAATCATGACACACAGAAGTCACAACAGGGCCCAGCTGTATCCAGGAACGTGAAGAATTCTTAAATAGAGCTTTACAGTTTCCAACGCACTTTCACATCCTTGCAGCCATTTACCTATATATTCCCACAAGAAAATGTTGCAATAAAATGCTTCATGAGTGTGTTCATTTAAAGTGAAAATGTACTTGAGACTTTGGGGCTTGAGAATTGCCTTTTATTTATTGGTCCAATAAAAAAATATCATATTATCTACTTCATCTACTTTTTCCGCAAGGTGCAATATTGTTATGAATATATTCCGCATGCATTCATGGATTTTATCTTTATCAAATTCAACTTAAATAGCAATTTAATCCAAGAAATCTAGTTCAAATGGGGAGAAAGTAACATGTGATCATTTTATATTTCTAAAAATCTGCTTTATTTTATTTAGAGATGGCATTGGAGCAGTTTTTAAATCTGTGCTACGTGTTTGAGACTATTCTGCCTAGTTGTTGATATAGGCGCTTCTAAACATTTATTTTACTAAGATGTTTTCTTTGTTTACATCTCACTATTTCTAATAGCTCCTCATTTCTTATGTCAAAATGATCCTTTTCCTTACTTGCCAAGTGCTGATCTTGAATTTCAACTTTGATTGCATTTTAGTCCTTTTAGTCAATACAAATAGTCTTACATTAAAGAATCTGGATTAACGTCCTGCTTTCTGCTTCAGGAATAACTCTATTGATATGACTGAAATGCCAAGTCAATCTTTTGGTGAGGGTGCCAATTACAATTGATACTTTAAAATGTTCCTCTTCTCTCCACAGCTGCACCAAGCCCTCGAATTATACGAAAGTTTTCACGTGGCCACATGAGATGCAAGTTTTGTCAAAGGTGATCGGGACCCCTTTGGAGGGTGGATTTTCAAATTTATGATAATAGGTGCCAGTCAGGGAACTTGAATGAGCGAAGTCAGCACGTTCCGGAACCAACAGGGAGTGGGGAAGACGTCAGAGAACAAGAGAATAGACACCTTGTTGAAAGCCAGGCTGCTGTGGAACCCACTTACTTGCTGCCAAGTCACCATGTGTGTTCACTGTTGGCAGCTCTGAAAACTTTTTTTTTCTGGAAATTTAGATTTTTTTCAGTGTGAAATCTCCCAGTTTTTAAATGTTTGGAATCATTGCAATATTTTTTTTTGAAACGCTACGGTTAACAAATGTGCCATTGCTGTGGTCATATCTGGTACACAGGCATCAGGTCAGTAAATTTTGTTTGGAGGCAATCTCATCTGTAACATGGAGTCACAGCATAGGGTCTAGAGAAAGTTCCACGTGTTTGTAATTGAAGATCTCTCTGCTTACAGGTTCTCTGCCCCTTACACCAAATCACGTCAAATTCTCTGAAGACTTCACACAGGAAAATGTATTTTAAAAACTGCATGTGTCTATGATTGCAAACTTGAATATTTTCTTCTATTGACTCCCTCTAAACATAATTTCCTAATGAGAACCAGCCCCTTTAAAGATTTCACTTGTTATATTTGTCTCTTCTTATTCATATTAAATGCTTTATTTAGTTCCAAAAAGAAAGCAGTATTCCTTCTCTGAGGCTTTACCTTACTATTTTCAGACGTATGCCACATTGAAGACGAATTAAAAGACTTTAGGTTGAAAATGCACCATGCCAGACACATAATCAAGAAATTCACTCAAATATATGTCAGCCAGAGTGAGAAGTCCCCAAACAATTAGACTGTAGGTTCAAAACTATAGTTGGCCACAGCTCTTTCAACTAGCACACAAAAGTTTAGCCTACAATCACCACACATAACATCCTAATGATGAGTCGGCTGACAGAAGCCACACAGGCCGACTGGATGCTTTTCAGATTCCTACATATTTTTTTTCAACTTTGCAGGCCCAGAGTCCTGAATGAATTTGCTTGGGCAATTTAGTTCATTTGTCTCTTCTTTTTTCCTATCAATTCTCCAGCTTTTGAAAAGTGTCCTTTTACTTTCCCTGCACCTCCTTTCCCTGGCTTTCTTCCTGGTTTAGATTTTACTTGGGTTATTTCATTCTATGTTATAACCTAATTTCTTTCAAAGCCTAAACTCTCTTTTACTTGAGCAAAGTTTTCAGTATATTGTTAGCTCACTGTTCCATATACCATTAAAAAAAAGGAGAGGAAAAAAGACTGTGATCGTGGGAACATTCCAATCATTAGTGCTTTTACCAGATTTTCCATAGTTATTCAATATCTTAACCTTAAAATTATTCATTTCCCCTCTGAGCACATTCTTTGGACTAAAGTGAAAGATTTGATATAAATATTTACTTTTCCCATTAAATTTGTGATCATTTATAAACAAAGCAAAGCCAATGCATACCTAAGTTTCCATTTCTCACAACACAGCTAACATTTCAGATATTTTTTCTCATTTCAGACAATTAATAATGCTTTGCATTTGTCTAGCATTTTCAAAGGCATCCATACCCATGACCTTACTTACGCTCCCAACTACTGTAGGAACGACAAGAAACCCTCACCTCCGCTTTTCTGAAGGGAAGCTGTCGAGCAGCGGATGGGAGAAACTGTAGTAACAGAAACGGAATGTTGCCGGAGGAACACACGTGCTCTATGACAAGGTATCTGGATGCTAAAACCACCTGGGAAAATTTCACATATCCCA
This sequence comes from Prionailurus bengalensis, assembly GCF_016509475.1. Lineage (NCBI taxonomy): Eukaryota > Metazoa > Chordata > Mammalia > Carnivora > Felidae > Prionailurus > Prionailurus bengalensis. The sequence continues at coordinate 137,069,764 of NC_057345.1, read as the reverse complement.
CTGAATGGGGGCATTATGGCAACTTCCAGTGGTAGCAGCTGCAAGAAGGCCGGGTGCCTAAGCCAGTGACACAGTTCTCCACTAACTGCTCGGGTATGTTTTAGACTTGACATGATTCCCCTTTTGCCTCTGAGATACCATGGCACAATCTTCCCAAAACAGAACAGCCATATTTCTACCTTATATTTCACTTTTTTTTTTTGGATGAAGACCTGTATCTACCATATTAAATTCAAATCCCTCCATATTCTACCAGAAATAGAAGGACATTTGGAACCACCGTATGTTCTCATTTCTGTTTATTCATGTGTTCATTCATACAAATTCCTACTGATCCCTAGAATCCAGGAATTATTTGAGTAACAGGAATGGAGAGTATAAATAATGTCCATTCCATAACTTTAAAAGTTACCATTTCTAGGGATTTAGAAATGTCCATAATCGGTTACAATATAAAGTTGTGTCCTAAACAATGTTAGCCATTTGCAATGGAAATAAAAGAAGGAGAATTACTTGTGCCCTGAAATAAAATGAGGAAAGTTTTACAAAGCAGTGAATTTTCTTTGGGTTTTCCTGGATTATGGGGCTAAAAGCATGTGGAAAAAAGGCATTTCCAGTACAGAGACCAATGAATGGGGCAAAAGACTATGTCTGAAAGAACATGCCAGAACTGGGTAATGATGAAAATGGACTAGTGTAGTGGGACATGAAGTGCAAGCTGAAGCAAGCTGAGTTTAATGCCATGTGGAGACATCTTTACTTTCTCCTAAGGACAGCCTTTGAAGGCTACTAAGAAAAAGAGAGGGGTGAACCATTCGGTACTAAGCAGTACAGATTACTTGTGGCAGCAAAGAGGGCAGAGAGGAAGGGGAAAAAGCATCCAAGCACTCTACCTAGGAATATGTTACAAGAAATCACACCAGTCCTTACCAGGTCAGTTTCCAAAGTCAATCAGTACTACCGTTCCCTTCCTTACAAGCCCGACTCCCTTGCCTCTCTTGCTGCTTTGCTGTACTCTCTGGCAAACCACAACAGTGGGTCAATTCAATTCTCTTCCTGCTCTGTGCCTGCCCATGGCTGGACAAAAAGCACAACATGCTGCTTACATTCATAAGCAGGGACCTTAACGTGTCAGACAAACGTGCTGTGCTTTTCTCATCTCGCTTTCCTAGATTACTGCATCCTTTTCTCTACCCTGAACTCCACCCCCTACAATCCACCCATATACCGGGTTTCCCACTCCATTGAGAAATATGAAGTGGTAAAAAGAGAATTTTCACAAACTCCAAATACTACATCTACCCACCCACCATAAACTGAACCATATAGTTCCATTACCAAGAATATATGTGTGTGATAGATGTGGTATGCAGACACATAGAGGGACACAGGTGTAGACAGGCATAGGTATAGCTATAACTGGTGTTTCTATCTGAAGTGAACCCTTCCATTTGTATACTAGACCCAGTCCTCTCTCACTCCAATCATACCATCAATTCTCTCCTGCAGCCATCAGTTTTTCCCTCCCTACATACTTCCACCATTACACAAACATGCTCTATTTATCCCATCTTAATCCCTTTCTAAACCCTCCTTCCCTTTCCAGTTACTACTCCAGTTACTATGTTGCCTCCCTTTACAGGAAATTTTCTCTCTTCAAGTGTTGTTGACACTTGCTGTCACCAATTGCTCTACTTCCATTCTTTCTGAAGCCCACTTGAATAAGGTGTTTTATTAGAAACACCATGCACACTGCTTTGTCAAGTCCATCTATTATCTCCACATTGCTGTCTCTAATGCTTGATTCCCAATTTCTATCTGTCTTGATCTAGAAGAATTTTCCTCAATCTGTGGCTTCCAAGATGCTGCACGTCTTCGATTTTCCACCTCCCTCACTGTTTCCTTCTTCCTAGGCCCAGACTTCTCTTCTTCTCCCCAACCTCAGGATGCTGGATGCCATAGGACTTGATCATAGTATCTATTCTCCTTTTGACCTATACTCACTCCCTTGAAGGCCACATTCAGGCTTATGGCTTTAAATATCACCTATATGTCTATAACTCTCAAATGTTGCTCCTAAAATTGAAATTCTATGTTTCAGAGATTTCGTTTCAGCCTTCTACACCTACAGATATTTATATAACTAAAAGCTGGAGGTAACTTGAGATGAATATAAACACAAATGCCTATTAGATATTCTTTCTTTTTTTTAAATTTTAATGTTGTATTTATTTTTTTTTTTCAACGTTTATTTATTTTTGGGACAGAGAGAGACAGAGCATGAACGGGGGAGGGGCAGAGAGAGAGGGAGACACAGGATCGGAAACAGGCTCCAGGCTCTGAGCCATCAGCCCAGAGCCCGACGCGGGGCTCGAACTCACTGATCGCGAGATCGTGACCTGGTTGAAGTCGGACGCTTAACCGACTGCACCACCCAGGCGCCCCTGTTGTATTTATTTTTGAGAGAGAGAGAGACAGAGTGCAAGTGGGGGAGGGGCAGAGACAGAGGGAGACACAGAATCTGAAGCAGGTTCCAGGCTGTGAGCTGACAGCACAGAGCCCAACGCAGGGATCGAACTCACGAACTGTGAGATCATGACTGAGCCGAAGTCAACGCTTAATTGACTGAGCCACCCAGGTGCCCCCTTATTAGATATTCTTAATACATACAAAATAATTTCTAGTAAACTAAATTTTCACACCAGAGCTGTTAGCCTATATTTTTCTCTCCTCCAGATTCAGCTATAAAGGAGACAGGAGGTAGGAAAAAGAAAGGGTTAAACTTCTGAGGGGAAAAAACAACTCCTTTCATATGATGCACTATTTTCCCCATTCCTGAAGGGCTTCTATAGGAAATAGAGTTAGACCGCTATACAAACCAACTTAGGAAAAAAAAAAAGAAAGAAAGAAAGAAAAAGAAAAAAGCATTATCACTAGAGACTTATCTGCTGACAATCAAAATACAAATCAAAACAAAAAAAGAATTAACTGATTGGTTGAGAATTCTTTGGTGCAAGATTTATAAAGCATGAAAAATTTGCACGGTTTCTATTCAAGAAGGCTAGATAATAACATTTTCCAAGAAAATAAATGAGGAAGAAAAAGCCTTTTTAACCCTACGGCTGCATACACTTACATAATCTTCAATCTGCAAATCAACTATGAATTACTCATTATTTCAGTATCTATATATTCCTACAGATATTTTCTATTGCCCAAATGTCTTTTTCATACAGTTGAAGATCAACCGTTATTTGTATTTCATACAGTTTTGCGGTCCACATATATAACCAATGAAAAGTGATGACTATTTAGGAATTTTAAAGAATTTTTTTTCTGATTTGGCTGACCAAGTTAACAGATGTCTCATGTAAGACTTTTTATACCAATTCTTCCTGATGTTAGCAACATTTCAAGTTAAAGACCAAATTATACTCTGCCACCTCTCACCCTCCAAAGCTGCTAATCCCTTTTTACTCAGTTTCTGCATTTGAGATTATTTAGATCTTCATAACCTTCTCAGCTTCCTGATTAAGAAATGTCTGATCTGTTGTCAATTTTAACTAACTAATTCATATATGATGGACTTGATCCACCCTTTAATAGATAACACTCAAACAGTTCAGGACTTTAGCTGTTGATCTTGGTATTAAGTGTAATTTCTAATAAATTAACTGTGGGTATGTGTATGAGGAGAGGTGGAGGCTTCTCAATTATTTAGGTATTTTTTTTTTGAGTTTGTAGATCATAAAACTTAATAAGGTCTTTTTGTCTCTCGTTTTATCCTCGTTTTCTGTCACCTTGTGTTAATATCACTAATATAACTAATCAAAGAAAAAATACATATATAACAAAGTTACTCTTTCCATGGGGATATTTACTACCAGCTGATTCAAAAGCTTCACAATAGGAAAGAGGTGAAAATTGCTAAATGAAATGTTAGGACTATAAAACATTGTAAGCACACTTAAAAAGTTCTATTCAAAATGATCTGAGGTCTTCTGCCTCTCTTGAATCTAGGTCTGCTCTGTGCTTTCGTGGAATTCCCTCATTCCCTTAAGGTCACATTTCAACAATAACAATCCATAGGATAAGGTGTTAAATACTTGATCAACCAAGTGTTTTAATTTGGGCACAGTGCCAGGTCACCAATTTCTTACCTTATCCCCCACTTAATTGACAGATGGAGCCCAAATGGACTAGTTGATCCCATCTCAATTAAATATTATTTGGGGTAGGAAAGGCACCACAATGTCCATGTTTTCAATAAAACAAGCCAATAACATGAGAAATTATTCTGGCCTCATCCTACCAAAAAATCACTGCATCCTTCAGCTATGGAACTCAAGGAGCACCCATTTCTCTGTACTAGAGAAATTGTTAATTAGCCTTTGGAAGTCTCACCTATGATGTTCAGAAATTCTGAACAACAACAACAACAAAACAAGACAAAACAAAGACCAGAACAAACACTAGATGATTAGTAAATGACAGCAAACCATAAAGCAATGTCCTCAGTGTCAGGAAGGAAAAATGCAAGCAAACCCTAGGAGATGCTGTTGCAGATCTGTCCACAGCAAGCCTCTGTGTTGAGATGTTCTTAGTATAGACTTCTATGGGGTTCCATGCTAGCCAGCATGAGGCTCAACCCGAAAACAAACTTAGACCTCAAGATTTTTGATAGGGTCCTCTTCTTGGAAGGAGAAGTTAAATTTACTAAGATTATGAAAGATTAAGGAGCTGACCAAGATGATAGGGAGTGAGGCATAGTAACCAGGAGGGGCTCTAGAGTAGGGCAGCTGGGTTAACATGGAGGGTCCTCATTAAGTAGCTCTGTAACTTTGGGCAGTTACCATGTACATAATTGGAATGATAATAATAAAATATGCATCCTATTTTTGTGAAGATCAAATAAGATCTAGGTTATAAAGCGTGTATCACAGCACCTGGCATATACTACACCATCAATCAGTATTGTTAGTGTAATTATTATTGAGCCAAGACTAAACAAATATCTGAGCTTCAACTCTATGCCAATCACCTCTCCCCTTCAATCGTGGATATAGAATGTTAAATAAGACTCACTTCTGACCTCAAAAAAAGACAAGTAAGAAGACAATTTTAATGCAACGAGTTAATTGCTGTGCTAGAGGTTACTGCAGACTCTTCTGGGAACAGAAGGGTATAAGGAGATTCTTTCTGAATGAAATGAAAACTGTGCCCCAAGATTCTATGAATACACATCACAAATACAGCTCAGCCTCTTATGGACACGGTGTAGCTTAGGTCAACTCAAACCTCAATTCAGGCCTTCTGGTTCCCAGGTCACGAGGGTTTGCAGAAAAAAAAAATGCCTAAATCACATACATTTCCTTCAGTTCTTTCATCCATTTCCTCATGTCTCTCTGAATCCTAATCGCCATAAAACAGCTATGGAGAAAAAAAAATCGAAACAATAAGTAATTAAAGTAAAAGTAGGTATTCGAACTCTTCATTTTTCAATAGGATCTCCTTTATGGAGGCATACATAGTAGTTAAAATGTGGACCCAGTAACATCTGGAAGGAAATCCCAGGCATATAATTTACTCTCTGGCTCTAAAATTATTCTCTCTATATTTCTGATATCATTAATATATTAACCATAATTAAATTCTTATGAGTGTGAAGTAGGTTTTTACACCTTGGTGCCTCTCAAAACTGCATTTGATGAGTAATGTGAAAAATATATCCCCCCAACACCTGCTGAGTTCCAACTATAAAATAAGACCAGTAGTAGCAATTTTAGATTAGCATTCAACAATTACCTTACATTTATTAGTTCTTTTAAATGTTTTATTGGAATTGAAACAACCAATATTTGCTCATGTTTCATTAAATCCCATTTTCAATGTTCGGCTCAAACCTAGTGATAAAGGAGGGTCCTTTGAGCTTAGTGGTAATATCATCTAAGCCTGAAAATAACAGAAAAGACTTCAGAGTCAACATCTCTTTGGTCTAAGGTAACAAGAATACCTGAATAATTACTCAAAATTATAATACTAATAAAACATGAATAAAGAACCACTTACAGTTCATCCGGTATGAATTATTTTAAGCATGTCTAATAAAAGAAAGCTTTAAAAGAGCATTAGCAGAATTTATTTAATTGCAATGTGTGCAGGGCAGTGTTATATTATGTACCTGTGGCTTTTCAGAATCACACACAGCCTTGTACTTAATGTGTATAATCAAACAAGAAAATAATAAAACTGGAAACTATTCTTCAATGGTAAATTTTTGCCCACTGAGCTGTCAATTGTGGATGGATTCATGATTGATCAGAATAATACACAATGGCACGGTGTAATTCTTTAGTGTGATGTTGTAAAATGGAGTATTGCTTCTGTTATTTTATCCAGTTTGCTTTTATATGACAGGGTTTATTGTGCGTTATGTTGTAGCTCATTCCTCTGTTCACAATGCCTACTGATGTGTAATTATGACTTGTCTGAACTGTAAGAAGGAGCAGTAAGTGAAAGGAAATCTGCAAGCACGCTTGATTTATGAGTCCTGATACCATATTACAGTCCTAATCTGCCTGCTTAACTTCGCTTCAGGCTAACTTACTGTATAACATGCTTACGATTAGCACTGTAGCGAGTTGTGGAAGATTTACTCTCAAGGAGCTACTAGACTTTTTTTTTTAATGATTTAGTCATTATTTCAGTTACAGGTAAGGCAATAAATTATTTCTCTTATAAAGACTTTATGTCAAGGAATGACCATTTTTATGTGGTAACAAAGAGCAGTGTGTGGAATGTTTTCTCCATGTTAAATATCATAATGTTATTGGTAATGTTTTATGAGGAAACCAGCCATGTTCCTCTTCCTCTTCTTCTTTTTCCTTCCCCACATACTATAGCTTTTGCCTGGTGTTACAAATGCACTGTGAGAATATCTATTTTGATCCAGGGCATCTGATTTTTTGCAAGATAGCCAAAAATAGAAATTACTATGGATGAGCAAATGAAAGCAAACCCATAAAGCAATGACCTCAGTGTCAGCAAGGAAAGATGTAAGCAAATTTGCCTTTTTTAATCACCATTCACAAAGACAGATACAGCTGGAGTTAAGCATCACAGTAGTGTTATTGAATCCTAACATATTCAATTCACATGCTTTTAGAAAATTAAAGTTATAAATTACCCTTTGTTTCCTCAGATCCAATCTAAATCACCAATAAGAAAAATAGTCTTCTCCAAAGCTTATTTGTGACCAGGTTTTGCTAAATGTCTAGGAGGAAAAAAAAAACTTGAAAAATTATCCGTAGCTCATAATTTGGTATGAAATAAAAAGCTTTGTGCATAAGGACATGCAGGCCATCTCTGAGTTGTCACAGAAATATCCTTAAACAATATCAACGAGATGGATATTCCAGAATTTTTTAAAATCCTATAATTTACATCATCTTATTTTTTAATTGTCTTTTGTTCAGATTGAATTCTATTTCCCTATGTGCAATTTCTCCTGAATATTGCTTCCGTAATCAGCAACACATCAGTTTGGGGACCCCATGAACTGAAATATAAATTATTAACTGATTACCTCATGATAAAAAACAAAGTTCCAGAAGAATAACATAGAATTACACTCATGGTGGACAATAGAAGGCTGTGACTATGAACACAAGTATCCTCAAGCTTATACAACTTTGGAAAAGTTAGTCAGAACAATGATCTTTTATAATGAACAATACACTCTATGACATTCTGGAATTGCAAGAAATGCTTTTGCAATATTTTTGGTCATTCCATGCTGAATAATTAGTCCCTTTTCCATTTCTCGGCACAAAAAGTCAGCCTAATTTTGGGTTTCTTGATGTGAATTCATGCTAAGGACCCTTCGACTGCCGTAATATCATTCAGTAAATGTACGACTGACTAGGATGATTTTTCTCATTTGGGCATCGTTGTGGATAGTGTCTGCCAGAACGTGCAGATGATATTTACTGAACCAAAGGTCTAACTTGTGGGAGATAGCCCCAAATATGTACTTCCTTTACCAATTATCAAATGAAACCTGATTCTTTGCCATTTGAACGGATTGTGGTTGGAAATCAGGATGGTTTATATGCACTGTGGATTCAAGTCGACTTCTTTTAATTTGGTACTTGTGAACTGCTTCTTTAATGGTTTAACTATCAATGGAAAATGAGGGATGGAACTGCATACCATTAGAGTGAGCCCATAAACCATGTACTGTTCTCGCTACACCAAATATTTCAAGGCTGGCATAGCTCACACTCAGAATAGACAACAACAAATCTCCTCTATGCAACCATCCTAATCAGTGAGAACATCATTCTCTTGAATGGATGGGTCTAAAAGCAGAGTTATCAGTTATTCTGATGATAAAATCATGAACTAAAAATAGAAGTAAAAGTGTTCTGGGTAGGAACTGTTGGTTAGCATATTTTTAACAACAATTTCTCCTCTCTTACACCCAGTGAAGCCACATTTAGATAGTCTCAAGTGACCATATATTTGACTACAACTCAAGGCATATCTTATTAATTTTCTTGAAATGGTGATATATTTAGGACTCTGAAACTATCGATATTTTCCTGTCTTTCGAGAGCTGAAATGTCCAATTATAGTCTCTGTACTCAAGAACTTGAGTCTGATTCTCTAGTCTTCACTGAGGCAAACCTCCCACTGGAATCAGTGCTTAACACAATTAGGTTGTCATTATACTGTTTGGGAGACTTTCCATGGTGAAAATTCATACAGTGTGCACATTTGCAATCGTCCTTACACTAATAGGCAAAAACAACAACAACTTCATGAGGTAAAAACTTTGATATTTGCCCTGATTTTTTCTTCCAGAGGATAATTAAGATATCCTTTGGTTTTCTTCTGACCCAATTTCTAAATAGACACATTTGAAATATCAAGAAGTCTAAAGGAAGCAAGCAAGGCACTCTCTGGTTGATAATTATTTTATTCAGGAATAAATGAATCGCCAACCTTAGAAAAGTCATCTTACCCAGCTGCTTGATTAGCAAGCATTGCTATTTTCTCTCCAAAAGAGCCTTGAATCAGATGTTAGAAAATCTGGGTTCAGTTCCCTTCTCATTACATATTTCTCTGAATATTTGACATAAGCTGTTCCATATGTATCTATCTTTTAAAAGGTCTTAATAATTGCCTCAGATACTGGATTTTGTGGAAATTAAAGGCAAAAAGTAAGTAGAAGAATTTTATAAACTGAGATCCATGTAATGTGTATGTGTGTGGTATCATTACCAACATGATCGTTATCACAGCACTTATTCATTTTAGCATCATCTCATTGGGTTTTCCATCACAACTTCCTCCCCTCAAATATTGCCATCATAGCAGCCACCCAGTTTCCAAAACCCTAACCGAATCCATCATTGGTCATAGCTCATACATAGTAATCTTGCTTTTAGGCTCTAGGGTCTCCCATTAAACTCCCAAAGTGCATTTCCTCTCCAAACTACCTCATTTTTTTTTCTTGCTCCTTTATGGGAACAAGCTAACACCTGGACAAATCTCTTCTCCAACATTCTTATTCAATTCCTTCAGAGAGGAATTTAAAAATCTACATCCTTTGAGAAATCTTTCCCAATTAATAGAGATTTGTTAGGCCATTTGCATCATCCCGTGCCACCTAATCAAGTCTAAGCCCTGTGTATAAACAACGATAGCAGTGCAGCTTATGAATCCAACGCTATTTATGTTCCTTCCTACTCAATTTGTCATTTGATATGTATTATAGTCATGCCCGCATTTTTCGTTAAGTCTCAGAGACTAAATAAAGAACTAGGACTAACCATGCTCAGGAGCACGTCATGTTACAGTGAAGCTGTGCATTTCCAGTAGATGCTGGTTTCCCTTTTTTCTGGTAATTACTTGATGGGAAGACACAGTTATTTGAAAATAATGATACAACAAACATGTATTGACCATCTACTTGAATGACTTCTGCAAATTAAAAAAAAAAACGTTCTTGACAACGGACACCTATAATTTAAGCAATAAGTTATACAGGTGAAAATCTTTACAAAACCATCTGCAGTGGATTTTTAAAATTTACTTTTCAATGAACAATTGAAAGTAACATATTATAAACTAAAGACTTAAGTTTTAGCCACGCAAAGTAAAAATCAAGCTGTTCTAGGATGTCGAATAAAATAAATCTAGTCACATTCAAAGTAAACACTCTACCATAATGGTATATATGTATCACGGTTCTATACAGAGGTAAAAGAACCCTGGCTTGCGGCGCCTGGGTAGCTCAGTTGGTTAAGCATCCGACTTCGGCTCAGGTCATGATCTCATGGTCTGTGAGTTCAAGCCCCGCATCGGGCTCTGTGCTCTGTGCTGACAGCTCAGAGCCTGGAGCCTGCTTCGGATTCTGTGTCTCCTTCTCTCTCTGACCCTCCCCCATTCATGCTCTGTCTCTGTCTGTCTCAAAAATAAATAAACGTTGAAAAAAAATTAAATGTCCGACTTCCGCTGCCCTCATGATTTCGAGGTTCATAAGTTTGAGCCCTGTGTTGGGCTCTGTGCTGACATCTCGGAGCTGGAACCTGCTTTGGATTCTGTCTCCCTGTCTCTCCCCCTCCCCTGCTTGTCCTCTTTCTCTCTCTCCCTCTCAAAAATAAACATTAAAAAAAAGAATCATGGATTTACACTACAGAAACATATACTATTTATGGTGAAACATGCAATTGTCATATTGTATTTATAAAGGATGGTGATATTTAGCATCAGTATCTATTTGAGAGTAATATTGTTCTAAGTACTTACCTTAGTGGCTTGCAACAAAATATCTGTCATTCAGATTTTCAGTATCTGCCCCTGAGATAGGCTCTCTGAACCTATTTCTATGCACCTGAGCACCTCACTTGTGTCCTAGACTCCCCTGCTGTTGAGAAAAAGGGATATGCAATTATAGTTACCCCCTCTTATCAGCAGAGGATATGTTCCAAGACCTCCAGTAGGTGCTTGAAGCGGCATATTGTGACATACTCTGTATATACTATGTTTTTTCTAGACATACATAGCTATGATAAACTTTAATTGATGAATTAGGCACAGTAAAAGTTTAATGAGCATAACTCATAATAAAACATAACAATTATGATAATATACTGCAATAAAACTTATGTGAACGTGGTCTCAGTCTCTCAAACTATCTTATTATACTGCACGTTTTTTCCCGTGATGATGTGAGATAATAAAATACCCACATGATGAGGTGAAGTGAGCTGAGTGACATAGGCTTTGCGACACAGTGTTAGGCTACTATTGACCTGTGACAACACTCAGAAGGAGGACCGTCTGCTTCCAGGCCACAATTGACTGCAAAACAGTGAAAAAAGGGACCATCGTGCAGTCCTGAAACGTGGGCGGGGGGCATTTCTCAGTGCCTTTGTGGTCATCACCTTATGACCAAAAGGGAAGAAAATCTTTGCTAAATGGTGTGTATGTCTGGACACACATGTGTGTACGCGTGTATGTGTGTAACAAAAATTCTTCGAAGATAAGAATGGAGTCTTACTCAACGATATGTTGACAAAGCCCAATACAAACATATTGCATGGAGCAAGCACAAAGAACATTTTATTGAATAGATGAAGTAATTTAATCTTAAAATTTCCTTCTATTCATTATTATGCTTATTCTGTTCCACATTAACAGTGTAAGAAATGAATAACTGACAGGGGTGCCTGGATGGCTCATTCAGTTAAGCAAGCCTAGATGGCTCATTCAGGTCAAGATCTCAGTTTGTGAATTCGAGCCCTGCATCGGGCTCCACATTGACAGCATGGAGCCTGCTTTGGATTCTTTCTCTCTGTCCCTCCCCTGCTCTCTCTCTCTTTCAAAATAAATAAACCTAAAAAAAAAAAAAGAAGTCAATGATTGAAAGAACTGTTACTGGTTTCATACCAGTGGTGCTAAATACTTCATGACTTCTCTATACCCAAAAAAATGCTTCACAGATGAAAATTCCAACACAGTATGTTCCATTTGCTTATTTTAATTTCTTTATGGAAAATTATGAATCAAAAACTCTTCCAAAAATATTTAGAGTGAACTAAAAATCCATACATTTAAAAAAATAATATGCCAATCCACTTATATTTATGGATATATGGCTATGGATTTACATGTGACGGCAATGTGAAAGGTCTAATTTAATTACACATCTTCCATCATATGTCTCAGCATTATCTTTAACCAAGAAGGACATGCTTTTCAATAGCATCTCTTTGGTCTATTGGTTTCAATAATAAGCATGCTGGAAGAATCTTTTTATGTTGTGCCATCCAAAATCTTCCCAAAGTCTCCCTTGATCAAAATATAATGCTGCTTAAATATGTTAGGCAACATGTATTCTACCTATTTGCATTTTGTCAAATGAACTGGATCATTCCAATATGGTACCACATGTGCATGGAAGCCTGTAGCATTTTATAACAGGTGTTGAGGAAATGTACTTGACAGAGATATTGACAGTAAGGTCAGCTGTAAGCATAAACATTGAAAATATCAAGAAAAGTATATATTCATTAGTGCTACAAGAGGGGGAAGAAAGCAATATATAGTAAGAATCAGCTGTGATTTCCCCCAAAACAAAACAACAATGAAACACACGTACACAAATATATATATTTCTTGTTAAAAACACTTATTTTGCCTCACAATGTCCTCTCTCTATGTCTCTCTCTCTCTCTCTTTCTGTCTCTCTCTTCTTCATTCTCAAATATGGAGAAAGACAGAGAAGTCTGAGACAGAGGGAGGTCATCACATGGCAAAAAGTAAAGCCTACATGACAAAGGAAATACATGAAGTAATAGAAAATAATTATTTTCTTAATTTTGTCTTCCTGCATTTACCTCCAAGAGAACATTTAGAACATTCTTCTTAACATTTTGGTTGTTGATAAACCTCTTCCTTACTAGATAATATACTTCCTCTAATTTATTTCTGAATCCTTCATAAAACCTAAAATAATGCCATTGAACATGGTATGTGTTCAATAAATATACTTTACAGCTGAATCCTAAATTGTAATTCTGTTTATTTAGTTTACCAAAAACACACTGATTGCCTAATGGTTTATTGATGACTAACCAAGGATACGTTCAGGGGAAAGATTTAATTGTGACATAATCGTGTGACAACCTATAATAGCAACGTGTCAGTTACATTATATTGATAAAGCATTAATGGAAATAGAACTAGTAATAAATCCCAGCACTTATGACCTACAACTTTTGCCCTTACACAAGATTTTAAATATATAGTCATAAAATGAAAATGAAAAATTTGAAATTTAAAAAAATATATAGCTTAGCTCTATTGAGAAGAAACAAATTTTAAAATATAGTTGCAAAGTATAACGATACAATGTCATAAAATAATGATATGTATGTACATAGAAAAGTCTTTTCCGTGTTTCAAAATAAACTTCAGAAATGTTTCCAATTCTCAGTGAGGCAAGCATTCCAATTTTCTGCATATTAGCAGGGCTAACTAATGATGGCTAATTTTTGCCTGTAGTATTTCCTTCAATCTGCTTGTGCACTTCCAGTTTCTCTGGCAGCAGCAGCATTTGTAAATTTTCTGGTCACTAAGCACTCAAGTACAATTGTAAGTGATCAGTTTGCAAGTGGCCAACAAGGAAAAAATATAGGGAAAAAAAAAGAATGTTTGCATATATTTATAAATAAATGTCCGTAAAAATCTTGAAAGCTCTATGTGCACAATTTTTTTTTCTGCCTACCACATGATTTTATTATAAAAGCTAAATGAGAGAGACTATCTGTCTTTGGGTCAGGAGGAGAAAACCACATATTTTGAATGAGCTTTATTATATTCCATGGTTGAGAAATATTGTGCGCTCAGTGATTACCCCATTTCCATTTGTAAATAAAAACTGCTACTTATGTTACAGTAATATACAAAATGGCATCTTCTCATTACCTACTTTACAACTCAAGTATTTCAAATAATACATGTCAGAGATTGAAATAATCTTTCTAAAACCTGATATTTTTATAATACATTTATCAAGACAGCAGAGATGCTAAGAAAGTGCAATTTTAATGAGAATATGTCCCACATTTAGAAATTCAAGAAATTAAACGTTTACACAGAGAATATTTAGCGAAAAGTCAAACTGCCATATTTTAAACTCAAGGAAAGCTGATAGGGAACAATTTTAATCATCGTATAGTCATTCCTAATTAAATTATTATTCAGAAACTCTCACAGTACGTTTTGGGTAAGCCACATGGGACAAGCTCAGCTCCTATGAAAGAGCCATGTCACAAGGCTGATGAAGGCACACGTTTCATGGACACAAACCCCTGCTTCCCTGAGAATGGCTGTCTTCATTCCATGCACTGCACACCCAGGGATGAAGGAACTAGATTACCTTTGCAGAAAGCCTGGGGACTCAAGTACCTGAAAATACAGTATACCCTAGGACAGCCAAGGAGGCCATGCTGTCAATAAATAAGTGACTGAGATGTTCAGTTTCCAGATACATCACAGATCAGCTTCTATTCAGATTCCTTCACACTTTCCGAACATGACATTCCATGTGTATGTTTAAACTGTGTGTATTTGTCACTTGCTTTTGAATTTCGTTCAACTGATAAATCGCGAGCGTCCATTACTGAGAGGAACTCCAAACACATAGGGCTTTAGTGAAACTGAGATGCCAAATTAGCTTTAAAAATATCTTACGTTATGGCTTAATTTCATGTTTTCATTGAAGCCCAATCATGTTGGCGGCCATTCAATAGGCTACAGAAATCTGATAGATGATGAGATGAATACAGGGATATTACAAATGAAGGAAAACTTGCCAATCAAAGGGAAACACAGTGTTTTTGTTTTTTGTTTTGTTTTGTTTTTCTTTTTACCTAAGCAGAGTACAAATGTCCCCTTTTCTTCCTATTACTAAAAATCACATACCCTGATTCTCATTTGTTTGAAGGGATTCTGTCCTAGTACATAGCTTGGAGATATTATAAATTATAATCCTAATGTAATAGAGCCAGAAATAGAGCCATAGAGAGCATAGAATGCCCTTGGTGCTATTTCAAAAGAGGATCCCCTCTGGGCAACAGAGGGAGTCATCTGGGAGCACAACCTGGTGTTTTTAGAAGACAATGCATGTGCCACTTTCTGGACTCAAGGGTTGCCCTGTTCCAACATCTAGCAGGTGGAGCACAGTCTAGTCTAGATTTTGACCCTCATTTGCTCCGTCTGGAGATCTTTCTGCCACACAAAAACTGCACAACTTTAAAAGGTGACCTTGAGTCAAAATAAGAATAGCTTTGCAATTGCTTGGTAGTTCCTGACTTCTAAGTAATAATATTTGTGGTGCCCAATTCTGAGACCTGAATGAAAACTGGGGAAACTCAGAGGCACCTGGGTGGCTCAGTCAGTTAAGCGATCAACTCCTGATTTTGGCTGAGGTCATGATTTCACAGTTGTTGGTTGTGAGATCGAGCACCTCGTCGGTGTTCCATGCTGGGTGTAGAGTCTGCTTAAGGTTCTCTGTCTCGCTCTCTGTGCCCCTCTCTCCTGCCTGTTCTCTCTCTCTCTCTCTCTCTCTCTCTCTCCTTCCATCCCCCTCTGCCCCAAAAATATACAAACAAAAAAAAAAAAAAAAGAAAGAAAATTGGGGAAACTAAATTGATTAACATTAGAACACCAGGATAATTCCAGGAAAAATTAAAGGGAAAGCAGGTTTTTGGGGTACATGGAAAGGGCCCAAAAGTAGATAAAGGGGAAGAAGAGAAAAAGGAGTAAGATGGAAATACCAATGAGTGTCATCAAGTACCAGGTGGCATTTTCAAGGTGGGATATGCTGCAAGTGACTTTACAGAGGCATGTTTGGTGTAGAGAGGAATGACAGGGGAAAGCATAAGAACTCAGTGCTAATAGCACCAAAGATATTATTCACCCCCGGACCTGAGGCAAGCAGAACAGAGAAAGTCCAGAGTTCAGGCCCGCAGGCTGCTTTAAAAAGGGGAGAATGTTCTGTCAATGGATACATCCATATACCATGTTCAAGGTGACCTTTCAAGAGGGAACCCAAAAAAATATCAATGTACCTTTAGTTCCCGCCTTCCCTCCAATCTCCTGAGACCGTTTCCCATTGAACCAACCCCCAAAACCAAGAAACAGGGGGGAATCACACCTGTCAGCCTTGCAGGCTAAAAGCAGGGTGCAGTAGGGTTGGAGCGGAATGACTTCACTCCCATGGGGCTATAGCTTGCTTATTTCTTTTACATGTGGGGTTGAAGAGAAGAGGGAGAATGGGGACATTGCCATCCTCTCAGACACTGTGAAAACCTAACGAAGACAACTTTTAGGATCTGTCATTGTCAGTTGTATGATTCTCCCTTAGTTATCCTCCACTGCCTGACAGATTACCCCAAAACTCAGCAGCTTAAAACAATTGTTCATTATCTCACAGTTGCTGTGGCCATGAATCCTGACTTGACTTATCTGCATGCCACTGCTCAGGGTCACTCATGAGGCTGCTTTCAAGGTATGGGCATGGGCTGCAGTCATCCCAAGACTTGACTGATGGAACATCTTCTGTAAAGCTCACACAGCTGTCGGCGGTATTCTCAAGATCCGTTTCTAAGATGACTCATGTAGCTGTTCATGGAACTCTGGCTCTTGCTGTCCGTTGGCTGGGAACACAGGTTTTTGACTAGCTGCTTTCACATAGAGGGTTACTGACAACACAGGAGTTGGGGTCCCCCAGAACAAGGGCTAAGAGAGGGAGACAGAGATAGCAAGAAACAGAGAGAGGGGTCAGTCTTTTTGTAAATTAATCTCAGATGATATCCCATCAGGTTTTTTTTTTCAATTTTTATTGTAGAACCACATGCAGATTTAAGAAACTACACAGAGAGACCTCATGTATCCTTCATCCAGTTTCTCCAATGGTAACGTCTTGCAAAACTGTAGTGAAATGTCACATCCAGATTACTGACATTGATATAATCCATTCATTAATCTCATTCGGATTTCCTCAGTTTCACTTGTACTTTGTTCCACGTGTATTTGATTCATCACAACTTTATCATATGTAAGTTTTGCATTCAAAATGTTGTCCTTTTATAATGGCACCCACTGTTTTCAGCCCATTCTACTCTATCCCTAATCCTTGGCATCCATTGATCCGTTCTCTACTTCTGTAATTTTGTCATTTCAAAATTGTTATATAAATTGAATCATACTGTATGTAGCCTTTGGGGGGGTTGATGTTTTTACTCAGCATAATTATCTGGGGATTCCAATGTGTGTATATCAATAGTTTGTTCCTGTTTATTGCTGACTTGTATTCCACAGTAGGTATATGACACTGTTGGTGTGACCATCCACCTGTTGGAGGACATCTAGACAGATGCCAAGTTTTTTTTGTTTTGTTTTATTTACTATTATGATTAAAGTTGTTCTGCACATTTGTGTACAGGTTTTTGTCTGATCATAAGTGTTTTATTTCTCTGGGATCAATGCCCAGCGGTGCGATTGCTGGCTAAATGTGTGTTTGGTCTCATAAAAAACATCCCAACATTTTTGCAATACTCTTTGAGTTACAAATGAGTCACTAGGTCCACCCACACTCAGAAGGAGTTTATTACAAAAGGGAATGCACAATAGGAGACAAGGATCAGTGGGGTTTGTTTTAGAGACTCTTCTTTTTTCTTAATCTAACTCCTCTTTTTGCTATGCCTTCCAGGTGTTTGGAGTGCTGGCTGTATTTCTCTCAGATAGGAAAGCTTATATCAAATAGCCTTTCGGTGAAACCAAGGAGGCCCAGATTGACTCACATTTGTGGAAATGTTTTGATGAAATCTCCACTATTCCTGAGTTTGGTATTTGAACTCACTCATCAGGCTTTTGATTAGAAAAAGACTGAAGTTGAGTCTATTCAAATATGGAACAGGTCTGTGCAGGCTAAAAAGATCACACATATCAAATAACCATGAAGTCTTCAAGATGAGAGCTGGGCTTTGGGCAGAGACAAACTTATTCTCCCTCCTTAATATGACTCCTATTCCAGCCTACACCAACTCTTTCTGTCCATGTTAATGATTTGAATCACACTGTTGCTCTGCAATTGCCATCTGCCCCAGGCAGCACCCTCTGTCTCACCCTGGAAAATTCTGGAGAAGACTTGAAACAACATCTCCACACTTGCCTCCCACACCTAGTTGTTTGGTGATTTGTTCCTGATTCAGAAAAAGAAAAATTAGTGAAATTAAGTCACATTGCTGTCACCTGTGTCTACAACATAAATATTCACCTAAATATCACAATCAAAAACATCCAAACAATATTACATGAGGAGCTCAACATCTTAATGACATCCTTAACTTGTTTTAAAGTGAAAAAATGGTACATTAAGAATAAATTTAGGGGTGCCTGGGTGACTCAGTCAGTTGAGTGTCCGGCTCTTGATCTCAGCTCAGGTCACGACCCCAGGGTCGTGGGATTGAGCCCCTTGTCGGGCTCTGTGCTGCGTGTAGAGCCTGCTTAAGATTCTCTCTTCTCTCTTCCTTTGCCCCTCTCCCCAACTAGTGCGCACTCTCTCTCTAAAACACACACACACACACACACACACACAAATAAATTTAGAAACACATATTAAACTTAAATGTGAACATTCTGTTCCAGACAAAGATGTGACTGGAAATAGTGATTTTTGTCTGTTCATTTCTATGATTGCTTCATGTAGGCAAGGTTTAACCTCCCTATTACTAAGTTCTCTTAAACTCTCAGCATTGCCCAGTCTGTCCCTCACAGTGAGGGTCCCCTGCTATTTTATTACAGAACATATCCCTCAGCAAACCTAGTCCGTTGATCTACTGCTAACTCTGAGCATCTAACTTAGTTTCTCACCACCCTCTGCTTTTGACTCCTTTCTGTGCTGATTACCCTCAAAGATACCTTATATTCATACCATGGCCTCAGTTAACAATGTAATAGGAACAATGGAACAGACATAACTGAAATAAGGCAGGGCAGGTAGTAATGGCAAGTTCCTGAGAAATAAGGAAAAAATCACACAGGCACAACCCCATTTATAGTCCAGCCATCATGGTTTTTATCTTCTCTTCTCCACAATATGTTTGTGCTCCTAATCTTTATATGTTTTCTTCTGCTTAAATGTTCTGCATATGTTCACTTCGCTAATTCCTATTTCTGGTCTCTGCTTAAACGTTTTTTCATCAGAAGCCATTCCGGGATCTTCCAGATTAGTCTAGATATCTGAACACACACATTAGTAGCCCTTTGTCATGGCCGTTTGATCACATGCCTAATGTTAGCCTTGCCCACCAGCTTGTAAACCCTAGGGAGGTGGATAAGACAAGATGTTTTCTTCACTGCTATATCCTTACATTTAGCATAGATCCTAGAGCCTATTGAATATTAAAATAATGAATTTTAGGTGGTTAATCATGTCTGAGTAACTCAATGATAAAAGCCAGTGAATTTCTCATGAAATAGATAAAATTCCAAGCAGGGACCTTGTCATGATTGATACACACAAGAATGAGTAGCAGGAATCCAGTCACAAGGACTAAGATTCAAAAACATATCTCTAAACACTAAGAAAATTGCACCAAGGGGAGAAAAATTTGTATCACAGAAGGAATAGCACTGGGTACGCTTGTGTGACAAATACTGAGCCCCTAAAAAGTGGAAGATAATCCATGGACTTAATTTGAAGGCAATCTTAAACATAAATTCAAATAAAAATATTTGATGCTGAGGCACCATAATTTATCCACATAGCCAAATTTGTTCCAGAGACCAAGACGGTTTTGTGACTAAAGTTGAGAGCTTGGTGAGCCAACCCCGGGGATTGAAAGATTGAGTGCCAAGACATCTAAGCTCACCGGGATCTTTTCCATTCTTCAAGTCCCTCACTGCACAAAGGGATACCGAAGGATAGCCTCTCAGGGAAATCTCAAAACGCACCATCCCTTGACATTCAATTTCCATAGTTCCTTTTTTACTATACATTCAAAAGTTTTCATGGGCGCCTGGGTGGCTCGGTCGGTTGAGCGTCCGACTTCAGCTCAGGTCATGACCTCACAGTTCGTGAGTTTGAGCCCCATGTCAGGCTTTGTGCTGACAGCTCAGAGCCTGGAGCCTGCTTCTGATTCTGTGTCTCCCTCTCTCTCTGCCCTATCCCCACTCATGCTCTGTCTTAAAAAAATAAATAAAATATTAAAAAAAAAAGTTTTCAACTGTATATGCTTCACATACAACCTTTAATTGAAATATACATATATATACACACATATATACATACACACATACATACATATGTATACATATGTGTATATATACACACACACACATATATACACACACATATATATATATAGTTTTTCATTTTAAATGTTCATCCAAGTTACTTATTTTTAGCTGGTCAATTTCCCACATAGGTGTGTACAATTACTCTTGTGTGAGGCAGTGGTACTATATGAATTCTGCTATTGTGTGTGGAGGGATAACTTTCTGGAGATGTCCAAGATAATACGAAACAAATACTATTCCCCTACCTTCGGGAGAAGAGTGCCCCCATTAGAACTGGCATGAAGCATTTAAGCACTCCATGGAGGCCTCACTGACATTCTCCAACTAATCCACTTTAACTTCAAAGTTTTCTTGTTGTTCCAATCAACTACAACATTATTTTGATAACTTAAAGTTTAATTTCCTTTTCCAAAACATCTTAAGTTAAAAGAACAGAAAGGGGAAGTAATTTTCCATCTACAGGACTAGACCAATAGAGACTGGATAGGAGTTCAATAAAACCATTATAGTTTTTGTAATAAGATTAAATCAGCTCTTGATTGAAGTACACAGGCACTTTTTGCCAAATTATATTAGGCCCTTGGCAATTGCCACCATTGTAAGGGAAGGGTTATTTTTGAAGGCTATTTTCCCATCTTACAAATGCTATAGTGTGATGAATCATAAGTGCCTGCAAAGTATCTCAATGGATATCTTTCAGAGATGAATCCCTTTTCTTGTGGCAGGATAGTTAGTTGTCAATTTTATTGTAAGTTTTATACAGGGTTGTTAAGTTTTTTTAACTGAAACACTAATATAAGCTAACCCTGTGTTAATTCTAATAATTTCCTAAATATTAGGCAGTGCCTTTTCCCTCAGAATCCTCTATTACTCAAGCATTACTCTTTTTTTCAAGCACTATAATCTATATTGTATGGAATGTGGATTTCTTTTCCCTAAACCAAGAAAAATGTACTATGTCACTAATATTTATTAAATAACATAATATCAATCTCCTTACATATGGAACCTATACATTTTATCTATTAGTGTCTATTCTTTTTTTTTTAATTTTTTAATGTTTATTTATTTTTGAGAGAGAGAGAGAGAGAGAGCATGAGTCAGGGAGGGGCAGAGAGAGAAGGAGGCAAAATTCTGAAGCAGGCTCCAGGCTCTGAGCTGTCACCACAGAGCCTGATGTGGGGCTCAAACTCGTAAGCTGTGAGATCATGGCCTGAGCCGAAGTCTGACATTTAACAGACTGAGCCACCCGGGCATCCTTATCAGTGCCTTTTCTTATTTCTATAAATGGAATCAATGTCTTTTTTTAAAATTGCTAACCTTTCCATTCAGGTCATCTGTTATATGATAAATAAAAAATAAAATCCAGGTTTATTGAAAACTCCATATATGTCAGTAGTATTAGGACTTTAACTAGGTAGTATTGTGTTTTCAAAAATCCCTTTTAATTCCTGGAAAAAATAACACTAATCAGCTGCTGGTATTGAACAGTGACCTTACCAAAAATACTCCTTCCTTACCTGGTAGTCACAATTTGCATTTGGAACCAAATTTGTCAATGACAAAAAAAAATGCTATCTAGTTTAAAAAATTTTTTTTTCAACATTTATTTATTTTTGGGACAGAGAGACAGAGCATGAACGGGGGAGGGGCAGAGAGAGAGGGAGACACAGAATCGGAAACAGGCTCCAGGCTCTGAGCCATCAGCCCAGAGCCCGACGCGGGGCTCGAACTCACGGACCGTGAGATCGTGACCTGGCTGAAGTCGGACGCTTAACCGACTGCGCCACCCAGGCGCCCCAATGCTATCTAGTTTTAAAAGAAAGAGTTTGAAAAAATAGTTATCATAATAATTTTATTTTTGGTTAAATGTAAACTTTATCTCTGTACCAAAAAATCTTAAGATAAAAGAATTGAGACTGAAAACAAATGGTAGTATAAATGGCTTTTAAAGCAATACTATATTTTTAATATTTTAGTTATTTTAAGTCTTTGTTAGAAATATAGAGGACCAATTTCTGAAGATAATCTCTAGTTGTGAGAGAGAGCTTGGAATACAAGTTGCCATAGAGCTAAGGGACAGTTTTGATTTTGGCATAACTTGAGAGTCTAGAGATTTCTGACAGACTGTGCACTACTCTGTAACCTGGTATTTCTCTTTCTCTATGTTAAAGATCTCATCTTATTGGTGGTTGGGCTTATGTAGCTTTATTCGTAGCAAGCATTAATGAGATCTTTGGGGATTTTCACATCAATTTTAGTGGAGGTGACAATGACAAATTTCTTTTGAATTCAACACAAAGAAACTCAATTGAGAACCAGGCATCCATTCATAAGTAGCAAGCTGATTCACCTGCTTCAGGGAACCACCTTTTTGCCTCTGTGGTGACAGGTGGGGATGAACAAAATGGTCCTGGAAGCAACACTGCCTTTTAGTTTTCTCACCCGCTAATGAAAGAGGTTTTTATGTTTGTTTTGGCAGGGGGGTTGTTTTGTTTTTGTTTTTGTTTTGCAGTGGTTCAACACCTTTTGAGACACATCTTCAGTAGTATAAAAATTAGGCATACTGCTAAGTTTAAACACTTGGTACGACCATTCTTGTCACTACCAATGGGCTTGTGACTGTAACAAGAACCATCTCCTTTCTCATTTCAGTCCAAGACTTAACTGCTGAACATTTCCTCATGTACATGATTTTCCTTGGATTGGGAATTCCTGCCGGTTCCTCCTACAAAGCGAGGGTTCCATTTGTGATTGGGCTTCCCTTTCTTGGGCATTTTGGTCCTGATTTTTCCTATTAACCTTTCTTCAAGTGTCAGCCTTTCTTGTTTTCTGATTTCTCCTACTTAATGTCTGGTTTGGGGTCTATTTAACCACCATCTTTCAAGACAAGAAAGTATAATACACTTTTTGACAGTCTTCTCTTTCTTCTTAAAATGTTTACTAATCAGAATTTTAAATAGCATAATATTAATAAAATGATTTCCATTTAGTTTTCTTCTTCCTAGTAATAAACATGCAAAGCATATTTTATTTAGTTAAATCTGGACTCTTAGGTCCATTCACTTATCTTATGTTGCTGCTATCCAATCAATCTCATTTTTTCTTATAGGACTATACCTATCCATATATAGGGACAGGAAATGGTAAAAAATCAATCAATCAATCAATCAATAACTTAAAAAGAGGGGGGGTTGCAAATCAGAACTAGAGATTTTTTTCACCACTTTTAGTTAATGCTAATGCACTTCTTATAATTCAGATCATTAAAATTCTTCACAATGTTTTTGGAACCAACAGTTGTGAGCATACTGTCAGCATTGCAAGCAAACTTCCAATGTGAGTTTCTATTTTAATAAAAACCTTAATATGCTCTTCATCATATACATGCTACATAAAACAAATAGGCTTTACTAGGGCTATTTTTTTCTTTGTGTTTATAAGGAGCAGGATTACCAATAAGTGATGCAGTTCAATATAGTGCTATTTATTACACGTGGGAGTTTGCAGAAAACATAGAAGAACATCAAAAATAACTAATGTTTATAGTACTTGGAAAGTTTGTGATGAAATTACAGATTGTAAAATTAGTTAATTGACAAAGTTGTTATAACAGTGAGTTTGCATTTTATTTTTTAAGTACATACACAAAAGAAACTACATCTATGAGGTAGTCATGAGATCGATAATTGTACCTGCTATTTAATATACCTGAATGTGAGACTGTTTCATCCACATGTATTATTTTAATGCCCTATACATCTATGAATCCAAAAGGCATACAGAACCATACAATTAATATTTTAGTTAACTGCGAAATATTACCCAGGTACTTTATTAATCATTATAATCAAATTGAGGAGAGGGCATGTGACATTGTTGTATGTATACTATTCCTTCACACACATTTGTTGAATGAATAACTTGTTTTCAAATAATTAAACATTACTAAATACTCTTCACACTACAAATACAAAAAAAAATAAAAGTTGGATTTATCTTATGATTCAGAAGATTATACTAAATTTCAACTTTAGGCAATTTCATGAAATCTGAATATATTCTTTGATACCATGGTAAAGCCACTTCAAAAAATTTCTGTTGTCAGAACTTGTTTATATAGTATTTGCTTCTTTCCTGAGAACTGAGAAGTCAAAAACGATTCCAGTTTTAATTTTGTTTCGGAATCAAGAGGGAAGTGGCAACCATTTTTATTTTGAACTTCGATTTCTATAAGCTCTGCCTCCAACAAAGCTAAAAAATCCTCATCTGGGTGTCACCTGGGTTATTTATTAGTAATGCTTTTTGAAGCACAGAGGCCCATCACACACACAGCCTGGAGAAAGACAGTGTGGCACAATAGAAAGACCTGGGGCCTTTAAACATAAGTGCAAATCATTGCCCTGGCACTTAACAGGCATGTGAATTTGTGCATTCGTCAACCACGGGATTACAAAATCAGCCTCATCCCTGACCCATTTGGTTCCAGATGGTTCTACATAATGATAGAAGGTGTGCAAATCATGTTTCCATTTAGTGCTAATCCATTGTTGTCAAGCCCAAATCTTATTTATGTTTTCATAAGCCATATTTCTTTCTCAAGGGATGTGTTAATAGCACAAAAAAACAACAACATGATATGGAATTCACCAATTGTAAAAGGAGATCAATGTAGGAAAATGACAATAAAGAAAGGAGCGTAGATAATATCTAGACAACTTCATGAAAAGCAAACAACCCAGAATATGGGCTAGTGGGGCCAGCATTATAGTCCCCGTGGGACAAGTGAATCATACCCTCATGAGATAGATTTCTCTCTGGAAACATTTTCTGTGACACACTGTGCTCCATGTTAAATTTATCCTGCTAAGAAAAATTCCAATTCTAACACACCTAGTTTAATGTTGAAGCTGTGTGGTGAATATTTTAAACAGAAAGAGACAAAGTCCTTATACAATTTTTATTATTAAAAAAGACATCTGGAAAATTATAATAATGGTAGCTGTAGCCTTTGCCAGGTAAATACCCATAATATCTATAAACGGTCTCCTGAAGATAATTCTAATCCATGATGATTTACATGACAAATATTTCTTTGAATAAAATTGCAGTTTGGGGTATAGAGACAGAACTAAGAAAAGAAAAACACTCTAATATAAATTTATATAGACCTGACATCTCAGAAAGAGTGGCTGACCATGGCATAAGTTTGACTCAAGGGTATCACTGTGTGCATTCTTTTTTCTACATAATTCAAACAAGGCAAACAGTTTTTATCAGTAAAATACAACAGAAACCAAAAGTTTATACTAAGTTTTTCATTTCATTAGTTGGAAAGCGGAAGGAATAGTCAAATACGATGATTTACCAAAAACGTTCTAGGGATCTTTTTTACATGTGAGCTTCACGCAGAAGTTAGGTCTAATCACACTTAAATCGGTGTAGACTCTCTGTCTCGAAAATAACCTGGCGAGTTGAAACCAGCAAAAATGTACATTGGGTTTGCAGTTGGATTCTGCCTATGATGGAGTTATAAGTTATATACTTAAGATATTCATAACATGGACTATCAACGAAGACATCACTATATTGAAAGCATTGTTGTATTTGGCAGAAATTTTTTCTTAAATCTTGAATGCATTATTTTTCAGGTCATTTGGTCCCTTTTGGAAACCTACAATTTATCACCAGCATATTTAACAATCAAATGAATTGTCACGTTTCTAAATAATGTACATATTTTAGGCATATTTAAGAAAGTCATTTCACTTGGGAAGAGAGTTACTATTTTTTATTCACCACAGTTTGCTTCTGAGGGTCATTTCAATTTCTTTTAATTGTACTTAAGTGTTTCTCCCCCACCCCCACCCCCCCTTGGTTTTGTTACTAGCTTTTAATGTGATTTCAAAATTATAAATGGCTCAGCATATTGGTAAGTGAGTTTTTGAGTTTTGAGATTTTTCCATATAGAGAAGTGAAGTAAACAGGGAGAAGTGGAGAGTGGCATTTCTTCCTAACAGGTTTCATTAAAGGGGGTACTGAGCTAATGAAAAATTTTCCTGAGAGCCTGGTTTACAGAATGTGCATTTCATCAATACTATTAACTTATTTGTGCTTTAACTAATATTTTCTTAAGATCCACAAAGCTTTATCAGCATGATGCTTTTACTATTATTATTTGCACTGCTATTAGGAGCAGGAATGCTGGCTGAAGATTTTCATAACCATTTTATGGGAGGCAAACTCAAATGTTAACAGGGGCTAGGCAGATAATGTAAGGGGCAAAATGGCTCATTGTAAAAGAATAAGAAATAATGGGGACTGAGAGAGGAATTCTCTTCCAGAGGGATCAGCTGTCACTCAGTCTTGACCCATAATAGTCACCCATCAGGTTGAACAAAATATGTCTCCGGGCCTACTTTAGCCTGCAGGCTATCAGCCTGCAATCTTTGTTTTAGAGATCAATTTGTCGAGGGTTGATTAAGTAACATAAACCAAACTAGACTAGTGTTTGTGGTGGGGTTGAAGCATAGGAAGATAAACTATCCCATCAAGGGCTGGCTTCATGGATGTACAAGCTGAGAAGCTGCAAGAGTCCCCACGCTTAGAAGGGCCCCACACTTGGTTTAATTGTCTGCTCTTGTTGTCTTGAAATTCTCAATTATTTTTGAACAAGAGGCACCACAGATTAGTTTGACACAGTGTGCAGTAAATTACAGAGCTGGTCTGGATCCCATTCAAAGTAACATTTGAAGTATTTTTCTCCTGAGTGAGTTAATATACCTCTCTGCAAACTTAATTAACTACCGGGAAGTGTTAAAAAATGGAAGGATTCCTATGTTATCTATTTGTTTAATTTGTTTCTTTTGCAGATTTGAATGTACCCTTTTCCTCTCCCTTCCTCTCTCTGTATTACCTGTCCCTGAAAGAGAAGGCAAATGGCCTGATGCATCAAACAAAGAGGCTAAGGTAAAAAGTCAGCAGTTCTGGCTTTAAAATTACCTGCTTGATTTGCTAAAAGATTGACGAGTTTCCCAACGATAGAGCAAAGACTTCCACTCTTTCTCTGAATTAAATATAAAAATAAAAAAAAAGACTTACAAAAATAGTTCAGTGATCAATGATATTGACGAACAGGCATGTTCCCCCTCTTGATGTCACCTATTTGTAGGAAAAAATAAATTATCATTTAAATTTGTCATTAGAATTGGCCTTAACAAGTGATTTACACTCAATATCTGGTTTCAGAGCATCTCTCTGCAGTGTTGGAATAAAGTACAGCACAGACTTCTCTGGTGTTCACTAAAAAGCCATCTAACCTTTTTGTAGATCCCTAGACACCTGTAATCCACCAATTTCCAGCTCATAGGAAAAAGTATGAGCATTTAACTTCGAATCTTGGGAGCAGAACTCTTAGCTGGATTAATTTATTTTTGTTACCTATCAGTGTTTTAGATTTATATCCACTTTCTTGTTATACTTGATGCCAGCCTGCATTCCTTTGCTGTTGTGCAGGTATGACTAAGTACTGTCTCATTCCATTGAATGGGACATCATTTGTCTTGAGTTCTACAGGCTGGCTTGCATACACGACAGCACACAGTGACAGTAATTTGCACTGATCTGCCCCCACTGCTAGTCCTGCTGCTACAAATAGCAATTGATTATTATGCTGTAGTGTTATTGACTGTCACTATGAACACAAGCTTTATTTCATTTTTAAAGTAACATGCTGCAGATTTGTTTAGTATAAGAGCAAAACAGGGAAATATTCATTTCTAAGAATTATTTGCAGTCACAAATGCAACTTTAAATCCTGGTCATAAAACATTTACTTTACTTTAAATCAGAGTAAACAAAAACTTTATTGTGGTATTTATTTTAGTGTAATGTATATAAATAATTTCCAGAAGCCATAAGAAAAAAAGTATAAAACTGAAATATTTTTCCTACTCCCAATTTCAGGAGAGATATGCATGGAAAATGACTAGATACCTTTTCATCTTCTTTTTTCTCCCAATCGTAAATGTTTTCTCTGTTTGAAACAAAGTTGGAATTCTATGTCACACATATGTGTTTCTTGACTTGTCTGGTATTCTAAAACTCTCAGTTCTTCTGGGATCCTATAGTATCTCATACCTTTTTACTTTTTTACCCCTACCAACTGACCAGAAAGTATTCCCGTGTTTAAAACTACAGTTATGCAGGTTTGTATTTGTAGTGTTAATATTTATTAACATTATGTCGGTGGCAGATAGATCTTAGTTTATAAATTCGTGCATCTATAAACTAAAAATTTAAATTTCTAAGTCCTTTAAGGCACAACATTACTAGGTAGCAAAACTGATTTATTTTATTATGCTATGCCATTGTGAATTTTAATATGCTTGACAACTCCAGTAAGTATACCATTTCTGACTCAAACTAAACATTTTTGTTTAGAGAAGAAAAATAAAAATAAAACTACACAAAACCTCAAAGACCTTAACTACGTGGTACTTTTTTCAAATTTTTTTTAAAGTTTATTTTATTTTATTTTTCTGAGAGAGACAGAGAGGTCGAGAGGGTGAGGGGCAAAGAGAGAGGGAGAGAGAGAATCCAAAACAAGCTCCACGCTGGCAGCCCAGAGCTTGACTCGGTGCTCCAACCCACAAACTGTGAGATTGGGGCTTGAACCCACAAACTGTGAGATCGTGACCTGAGCCGAAACCAAGAGTCAGACGCTTAACTAAGCCACCCAGGCATCCCACTATCTACCTGGTACTTTTGAACAACTCTCTGCCTTCTGAAGGCAATGCTGAGGCCAGCCAAATCCATGATGGAATGGTGGAAAGGGCCACTGGACTCTTCAACATCACTCCTGAACGATCCAACCAATGGGTGGGTTCCCATAGTTTGGGAAAATAGAAGAGTCTTAAAGATCCCACCTTGCCATTTATTTTGTGTGTCTTTGGTACATTTTTTTTATCAAGTATTTTAGCTTATTAAAAAATAAATAGGAATCTGTTATGTAAATAGAGGTAACTGAAACAAAATAATAAACTCAATATATGTTTGGAAAGAAATCTATTCCATTGTCTGAAGTATACTGTTGAAAGGATGACTCAGGTATCTGTGGTTAGAAAGTGAATTTCATCTTCTCTCCCTTCCACCTTGAGACCACCTAACATTTAAACATCCATCAAATGCAATTTGTAAAGCATACTTGTGTTAAAATTGTTATCTACAGATGATTTAACTTTTTTCAGTACTAACAAAGGAGGAAAAGCACGTAGAGGAATTACTGAACAGAAGTAGGGATAGTTAGTCTTACACTTTGTTTTAGATTTGAGCATATGTCCCTGTTAGGTAATATACAAAACCTGTTAAGAAGTAGGCAGGCGTGAACTATAAAAGCATAATACAAATAGTCATGTCTTCTTGGTAAACTGAGGTTGTTAGATATTAGTAAAAGGGATTCTCACCAATATTTTAAGAATTGGATCTATCAAGGGTCTAAAGAAAGTGGGTAACATTTCTAAGACAGTAACTGATACAGTACAAAGTCCAGAAATATCTTTCAAAAGGTGTGTGTGTGTGTGTGTGTGTGTGTGTATTTACATGTGAAAAGACAATAACAGGTATTTTTCATTTCACAGCCATGACATCATTCAAATTAATGCTAAACAGCCATGTATTTATCAATTAGCATTACGTTTCCATCTCTCTCTGACTCCTTGTATTGTTGTAATTCCATCAAATAGTCATTTGCTTTTTTTATGCTAATAATCCCTTCACATTCCTTCCTTTCATCTGTATCCTTGTGTGCTATTTGTTGTTCTGCTAAGTCCCTATTATAGAGGCCCATGAGTTCCAAGAGCTTGATGAATAATTGGAAATGTTTTATCCCTGAGCTTCAAAAAAGTGCTAGAAATAATTATAAGCAAACATCTTCTGTAGTGTCCCATATCAATCCAATCCCTGCTTTATGCTGTTTGTACTTTAGATAGAGAAGGAGACAGTGAGATCTTGGCTACCAGCTCTTGCAGTGTAAAGGGGACAGATGTTTCGGTTTCTATCGCTTTTTCTTCTGTCTTCTCTGTTCTTTCTGGCAGCTTGGGCTGCTCACTACAATACGTTCCACAGTTAGTCAAGCCTGTAATTTCACAAGGTACAGTTAATTATTGATCAATCAAAATGAACTTCATAATCCTTTTGACAACTTGTGCTGTACTTGAACTTCTCTCTTGCCCATAAAATAGCTTAATGGTCTATAGTATAATGAACATGAAGGATATGAACTAATGTTCAAAGCAGCAGGCAAATCCTACCTTTCTTGCTCATGCCAACTCAGGATTATTCTTCACATCCTACTACACACTCCTTAGTTTTCTTCAGCAAATCAGCTAAAGATTCGAGCCTTTCCCCTATCCCATCCTGACCTCAGATGAGCTTTCATATCTTCTCCAAGAATTTGATTCAATTTAAGACATTTATTTAATAATTGACTATAAAAAGTTTTATTCTTTAGTTTCTTCTCCATAAATCAATTTACTCAAACCTTAAAGTAGCTCTCATGGGTCAGCGAGTTATGTTTTTAGTTAGTAGAGCTATATACTGTCTTTTCTTTCTTTCTTTTTTTTTTGAACAGGCAATTATATAAAAAAAAGAAGAGTGTCATGGGTCAAAGAATACTGACTCCCCCCTTCTCTTAGTGAAAAACAAACCAAAGTGGAAATAAATCCCCAAACTCGCTTCCTTACAACGTGTATGCTTAAGGATCTTAGAGCTAGTTTCTACACTCACTCAACACTTGTCGAGAGCCTACTATGTGCCAAAAGTCTTGCTCAGAGGGAAACACGAATGGAGACTGAGATATAAAAACCTGGACAGCTAAGCCTTGTCATAGGACATAACAATGAAGCTTTTGAAAGGGTGCAGCTCTGGAGAGTAAAAGAGCTGAGGGGAAAAGTATAATTATAATATGTGGATAACCAAGTTCATTCAGTCTGCTATCAGAATGGTATCTTCCTCTAAGAAACACACTGACTCTACAATCCTGGAGACCTTTAATCCTTCTGTGTACCATGTGGTGAATGCCCTCTGCCCACTGTGGTTGCAGTCCTAGCTTGCTACTATACAAAGATGAATGAGTCTTGCTTCTTCTCCGTAGGGTTTATATGATAATAGGCTTGACCAGTTAATGGAAACGACTGCCATCCCCACAGCTGCATAGGTTCTTACAGCTTCTCAACTTGGCTTCCATCTGGAAAGCTCAGTTCTAGGGCTGTCCCTGCTTCCCGTGAGACTTCTGCGTGCACTTTTGCTTTTTACAAATGCTAATAAGCAAACAGAAACCCACTAGATCTGGCAAAACCTGAGCGACTTCTTAATCCTTTAAAGACTAAAGAGGCTAGTCTAGATGCCTCGCACAAAGTGACCACCCTGCTAAGTGACAGTATAAAGAGCCATAAAGAGACGTAAAGACAAAATGCTCCAGAAAAGAAAGACCATTTGTGACTAGGGGAATCAACGAAGGTTTTCAGATTTTACGGCCAGTAGAGCTGGATCTCACAGAACAGATCATTTTCATCAAATGCAGACAGATTAGGGAACAACAGATGGTAAGCAAAAAGAAAGGAACTCAGAGCAAAGGTTCAGCGACAGGAAATGCAGTGATGTGTATTTAGTGTTTATTTACTTTGACTGTATGTATACCAGGTACCAACAAGCTGTTCCTAAAATTTTGATGCATTTGATAAGCACACAAATTAGAGTGAGTGAGAGACCCAATATGTCTCAACAGAAACTCATTTCCCCCTCAAATATTCCACAGTTATCTTCTGCAAGATGCTTCTCCTCTCTACTCAGGATTGGGTTCCTCATGTACTTTGACTCTGGCCAAAGCGTCTTATTCCTGCTCCTATTGCCCATGGGCTTCTGAGGGCACTGCTGCCCCAGAGACTGCCCCTCAAACCGAGGGAGGCTGAGCGATGGCTCTCTACCACACATCTTAAGTGCAAAGCAGGCTCTCCCTTGGATTCTTCACAGAAGAGTGGAAGTTAATCTGCCACTCATCCCAACATTCCTCAAGTTTGAAGATAATGACAGAGAAGATCAGCACGGAGCCACCACTGTATCCTTTGAGACAGCTCTCAGAGCTACACCCTTGGGGTCTATAGGCAGCACCAGTCTATTTAGATCCCAGTCTTTATCCAGGTGACAAAACAGCCCAGCTCCATGACCAGGAGAGTACTAGTGTGTCTGAATCTTGGCCTCTGGCCCAGCCTCCAGAGATCTGAGAGAGAAGGCAGATTTCCTCTCTCAAACAGTCTAGGATACAACTTCAGTTTTGCCTCTTTCCAGGATGTGTGATATTCAAGCTCCTGGGGATACTGTGCACTTACTTGCTGGGGCATTTGGTCTCAACAGGAAAATTAGGTTACGATGTAAATGTTCAGCCAGAAGCAGGTTTAATATGAAACTGAAGAAACCCAAGATTGAAGGCTTCCTCCAAGACTCTGTACCTAGTTTTATGTTTTTCATTTTGTGTGTGTGTTTTTTTTTTCTTACAGGGAGCCCAAAGTATGAGAGTTTCAGGCACCACTAAACGTGGATCTGACTCTCCTAATACTAGCACATTTTAGAGTGTTTCATCTGAAATCAGACCATCCCAGTCCCAGGCTAGAGCAAATTCCCAACTCTAGCCAGTCAACTTTCTATGTCTCACTTCCATCCTATGGTGAAGATCTTTTTTCATAACAGTTCTGCTGTACTCTGTCTTCAGGTTCTCATTACCCATAGGGTCTGATAGACAAGAACTGATACACAGACACAGACACACACACACACACACACACACACACACATGCACATCACATATGCATAATCTCTTTGATATATAGTAAAGGCTGTTTAAATGCACAGAGAAAATATTCTCCAGAAAAAAAAATGAAACCTGCAGAGAAGTAATACTGTCTACCCATCTCCATCATTAGTCATACAGGTATTTGTGAAGAGTGAGATGATTTTGATTCATCATGAAGAAATGGCCCTTTTAGAAAGATTTAAAACCAACCAAACAAATAGAAAACAAAGACCACAACCCACAACCATTGCTAGTCTTTAGGTGACAACTTCTGGCATCAAACTTCAAAACTCTTGACTTTCAGGCAACGTCTCTCCCCCTCCCCCTCGCCTTTAGAAGGAAGACAAGTTGTGAAAGAGATAGCCAGGGAGATGCTTAACCTCAGAACACTAAGCATCTTAACTTTCTTCCTTGTTTTTGGACAATTGGTAAGGAGGGAAGTGACCTGGTCAGAACTAAGTTTTAGCAAAGTTAAGCACAAGCATAACTTGTGTCAGGAGGACAGATCAAGAATGGATGCCTTGTTTTTTCCAGCCCAGATCCCTCTGGGCCCTATAAGAACAAGCTTCCATGACTTGGAGTCACTGAAACTCTACATGATAACAGCAGTAGTATCTTCACTGATGACTTTGGCCCTGGGCCCTAGCAAGGTGGGCACTCTAAATCCATGCTCACATTCTGGAAAATAAAAGCTTTACTTGGGGTCCTTCTTGTCTCTCATGAATTGCAGTGGACCTGTAGGCCCCAAGGTTCCAAACCCTGATGACCCAGGGCAAAGCAAAATGAAGATCTTCTCTCCCCACCACCCCCCAAGTTGTACTAATTAGATTTTCAATGGAATAACCAAAACTTCCAGGGCTCTTCTAAAAGAGTGTTGGTCTCTCTGTCCTCACATCCCTAGTGAAATTGGTCTCCAAGAGGCCTTTAAAATCTGCATGTCACAGAGCTCTGCCCTCAGTTAGGATACCTGCTTGTGTGGAAGCACTTGGAGCTACAGATGCAACGGATCTGCCGACGATATTCTAGTAAACTAATTGCTGAAACTCTGCCTCCTCACAAAGTTGAAAGGGAAAGTAACGAAAATGTTATACCTAAAACACTTGACACTTAATAAGTACTCAATAAACAGTGGTTACTTCTATTAAATTCTAAAACAGTTTGGGGAAGGTCATGCCTGAGAATCGTTGCTTTAGTTAAACTGAAGTTATCATTTTCTTGCCTGTGGTTCATTGATTCTAAATGTAGAAAGTTTAAAGAAATATTTATGTAACTTTTTTTTCCTCCCTTTCCCCTCCCCCATGGTCTTCTGTTAAGTTTCTCAAGATCCACATATAAATGAAAACATATGGTATTTGTCTTTTTCTGCCTGACTTATTTCACTTAACATAATACCCTCCAGTTCCATCCACGTTGCTGCAAATGGCCAGATTTCATTCTTTCTCATTGCCAAGTAGTATTCCATTGTATATATAAACCGCATCTTCTTTATCCATTCGTCAGTTGATGGACATTTAGGCTCTTTCCATAATTTGGCTATTGTTGAGAGTGCTGCTATAAACATTGGGGTACAAATGCCCCTATGCATCAGCACTCCTGTATCCCTTGGGTCAATTCCTAGCAGTGCTATTGCTGGGTTGTAGGGTAGATCTATTTTTAATTTTTTGAGGAACCTCCACACTGTTTTCCAGAGCAGCTGCACCAGTTTGCCTTCCCACCAGCAGTGCAAGAGGGTTCCCGTTTCTCTACATCCTCGCCACATCTATAGTTTCCTGATTTGTTCATTTTAGCTACTCTGACTGGCATGAGATGATATCTCAGTGTGGTTTTGATTTGTTTTCCCTGATGATGAGTGATGTTGAGCATCATTTCATGTGTCTGTTGGCCATCTGGATGTCTTCTTTGGAAAAGTGTCTATTCATGTCTTCTGCCCGGGGCGGGGCAGGGTGCGGGGGCAAAATCATAAGAGACTCTTGGATACTGAGAACAAACTGAGGGTTTATGGGGGTGCAGGAGAGGGGAAAGTGGGTGATGGGCATTGAGGAGGGCACTTGTTGAGATGAGCACTGGGTGTTGTATGGAAACCAATTTTACAATAAATTATATTTAAAAAATAAAATAAAAATAAATAAATAAATAAATAAATAAATAAATAAAATATTTATGTGAAAATCACTGTGTTACAAACTGATTTTTACATGATATCATATTTTGCTAAATGTAGAAAAGTCTACACCTAGGTATAATATGCTTACCAGGATTTGGAATAAACTCTTTGGAAAAGATTAATTATAAAGTGTGTATGAAACAAATATATTTGTGCACATGGTTATAAAAAACAAAATTCAGAACGTTAAAAATAAAGGTATATAAAAATATATACTTTCTCTCTTCAGAGGCAACCTCATACTTTGACATTTTTTAGGGGGCGGAAGAATCAGGCGGCAATATTTTAAAGATTAATTTATGATGTTATCCGGGAACATGCAATAGCAAAATGTACAGCAATATACATTTTGCTGTATATTTTCAGCAATTCGATATTTCCTGACACTGAGAACATTATATGAAAATGTAAGTAGAAATGACAGTCCAATACTTAGAACTCCAGAAATGGGATACAGAAAATACAATTCTTACCAGAGAAGAGGATGGTATTTTGGGGTAGAACTGAATTTCCCTCCAACTTGTCCCACATCAACTTGCCCTTCCACAATGGAAAGTCATTGATCTAACACAGGAGTTTACAAACTTTTTCTGCAAGGGGCCAGAAAGCAAATGTTTTAGATTTTGCTGGCCAGACAGTCTCTCTGTAACTATTCCTCTCTGCCATCGCCATGCAAAGGCAGTCATGAACAAGAATGAACGAAATGGGTGTGGCTGTGTTTCGATAAAACTTTATTTACACAACAAGCAGCCGGATTTAGCTTATGGTGCTTAGTTTGCCAAGCACAATCCTAAAGTAATATAAGACACAAGGAAGAACATACGACAAGGATAAAAGAACCTGCAGGAGGAGATGATAAAGTCACAGCAAGTAAGAGGGACTGCATGAAAAAGGAAAGCGGTAATAAAGAATGGGGTTTACGTTCTGTACCAACTCCTCTCTGCCACTCTATGGCAGAACAATTCCATCTCAAGATGTAATGCTGGGTGTGCTGATGATGCCAGGTAACTTGTTTTATTGGGGATTTACATTGTATATGACAGACTGTATTATTTCCAAACCCCAGGGTTTGGATACTTAAAATAGTATGAAATCATTGAAATTGCCTCGTCTAGTTCCAGGAGTTTCATTTCAGCCCTGACCACTGCAATCCCGGCAACTGACCTCTGAGAAAATTTCATGTTTCAAAGAAGAGATAAATAAGCATTTTATCCCAGCCCCTTCCACAGCCAGCATTAAGGCACCACCACAAACTCCATGAACCTAGTGTGAGGAGACACATTTGCTGCTTAATGCTACTTAGTTTGTGTTCTTTAAATCTGGAGCCTAAGCTCTGTGAATTCGTGGTGGAACAACTTTGGCAAATAGAAAAATAAACTTTGCCTCAGTGGAAGATTAGTCCGGGAGGCCCAGTGGACATTTCGCAGCAGTAAAATCCATGCAAAATGAATTTGGACAAGAATAGTCTGTCTAAGATATCAATTTGCCCAAATAATATATTTATAGACTATTATTACATCGAGGGAAAAAAAACACCAGATTGAAACTGTAAAATTTCCCTGATAAAAATGATCCATTCTCAAACGTCAACCAACATTAAAAGGGAGAATTTGACACTTTTAAATAAAAAATGATGCACAAATTACACGAGAAATCTATGGAGACTCCTTCAGTCCTTTCTTCTCCTCTATCCCGCTCTGAAACATGCAATAAACCTTTTTCAATTGGAGAGGTTTAATCTATGTGTATAAGGAGAGTTAAAGGCAATGCCTTCTCTTCCTGGAGGCCTGTGTGAGGGCTTTTTTCAGATATTGATTGTGAAAGTGATATCACACCAGAAGGTGCATTGATATGGTGTCGGGTAAAAGAAAACGGCAAAGAATCCTTATAGTCTAATCAAAGCTCTGCCCAAGCCCCACACTCTGATGAAATCCAATCAATAGAGACGATTAAATGACACATACAGAGTCATCAATATTAAATACACTCCATTTCCTGTACAAGAGCTGGAGAACACAAAGTGGACAAGATAAAACTTGACTCTGCAGGTTTATTTACAGGATCTGTGCTATATTTAAACATGACTATGAAAGTTTGACTTAGTTGCCATTTGGCCAAAAAGTCAGGTGCCACAGGAGCATTTGCAAACCGCCTTACGTTGAGCAGACTAGGAAGATGAGCATATGGCAGAGGGTATGACTTGACAATAAGCACTTGGAGGAGGCCAGCATTAACTTGAACATCTGGCATTTGGTTTTATGACGGAAGACACACAGGAGACAAGGAAATAATAGGAGTAACAATAAAAATAGGTACGATTTATGGAGAGTTTGCTACAAGCCAGCCAAGGTGCTAATTGCTCTACAGTTATCAATCTCATCTACAAACCTTATCTCATCATCTTTTTTTAAGGTCCAGGAAACTGAGATTAAAATGTCTTCAGTGGTGTGGAAGTGAGCTTGTTGGAAACTGAACTCAGCACTTGCCTAATTCCAAAAGTCACGCTCTCCACAAGGAGGGCCTGAATCCATTGCTAATTGACTATGATCTTGGAAAGCCTACCAATGTCTGTTTCATTGAAGTCTCTTTCTTCTTCTGTAAAGTGAGAGGCTTGAACTAAGTAACCTAACGTGCCTCTCTTGATCTAAATTTCTAAGAATTGGTAGTAGCACATGCCTGACTGCCAGGTATTTATAAAGTGTGAATAATATCACTTCATCAAAATTGTTCATTTATTGCTAAGAAAGGCTATGCTTTCAAAGGTTGGGATTTTTTTGCTCCTTATTTTAATAGGGATGACAGACCAAGAAAATAAGCAAAGGTATTCGGAGGCAAGGCATAGTTCTCGAGATTCGGTAAGGATCTCTGGACTTTCAGCTAGGATTTTTAGCTGCTTTTGTGGCTCACTCTAGTACAGATTACAAAAGAAACTGGCTGGTTTCAGCTACCAACTGCATCTCCTTAGATTCGGGCAGTCGGGTTCAAAATGTTTCCTCATCACTTTTTAAAAACAAAATCATTGTGCAATCAATTTAATCATACTCTAAAAAGGATATTAAATATACACACTTCATCTTTTTTCTTCAAAGTCTATTTATTTTGACAGAGAGAGAGAGAGAGAATGAGCAGGGGAGGGGCAGAAAGAGAGAGAGAGGGAGAGAGAGACAATCCCAGAGCAGGCTCTGCACCAGGAGTGCAGAGCCTGATGCAGGGCTCAAACTCATGAGGAACCGTGCAGTCATGACCTGAGCCTAAACCAAGAGTCAGTCGCTTAACCAAAGGGGCCACCTAGGCACCCCCATGCTTCATCTTTTAAAAATATTTTACAAAGCACACATAAAGCTTACTATGTGTCAGGTACAATTTGAAATTCATTGTAACGATGAATGTATTTAATACTCAGAGCAACCCGTTGAGGTAGCTACCTTTATGTTATCCCATTTCAAGGATGCAGAAACTAAGACAGAGAGAAGCAAGTAACTTGCCCAAAGTCATCCAGCTGAAGGCATGGATGGAGTCAGTATTTGAACTGAAGCTCTAGAAAACTTGCCCATAACCATTAGTTTCTGCTGCCTGTCTCTGTATAATCTACCATTTTTAAAGAAGTTTTATAAATAAGATAGACATTTTTAAAGACATTTACGTGGGGTACCTGGGTGGCTCAGTTGGTTCAGCATCCGACTTCAGCTCAGGTCATGATTTTGCGATTTGTGGATTCGAGCCCCACGTCGGGCTCTGTGCTGACAGCTCAGAGCCTGGAGCCTGCTTTGGATTCTGTGTCTCCCTCTCTCTCTGCCCGTCCCTGGCTGGTGTGTGCATTCTCTCTCTCTCTCTCTCTCTCTCTCTCTCTCTCAAAAATAATTTTTTTTTTAAAAAGTGAAAGATGTTTACAAAAAGTAAAATAAAAAGCCTTTTATGCTATCAAAAGGTGTGATTGGAAGTGAATAGACCTACAGAAAATGTTTCCCTTGAAGAAAGTCAGGCTAAATTCACTACTAAAGAAAGGACAGGAACAGGTATGTCCGCGAATTCAATTCACACAAGTCCCCAAACAGCTGGCAGGCAATCATGAGTTTTGACTACTGTTCGTCACTGCTGACATGTCAGACACACAAACAAGCATCAGGAAAGTCTGACAGAATTCAAAGTATCAGACAGTACTTCTGGACACTGGCTTCCTTGAAGAAAAATCTTGTTTGCTAATCATTCTCAAGAGGAATGCATGTTTTAAATGCTTTTTAGAGCTAGAATAAGGATAAAGAGTATCTGCTTGTGTAAGTTAGTAGCCTAATTCTATCAATAGTCAATTTCAGTATTTTCCTGCCCTTTGCTTTCAAGAAAGGCTTCATAGCCACCAGCCTTACCTATGTCATGGTTATTTTTTTGGTCTATCTTTTCTTTTTCTTTTTCTGTCTCTTTTCCTCCTGGTAGGTAATCTCACTGATTTCCTTTGTCTAGTTATGCAAAATAACAAATGTCAAAGCTTGGAAACTAGTAATTTGGCAATTTTAGACAATCGCCTCATAACCACATTTTAGTACACCTTTGAAGCAGCAGAAGTTCAAAGGCTTTGAAAAGACGACTATTGCCCTGCCTGTTACCATGAGTCATTGGAAGTAATTGGTCTTGTCTGATGTATGTTTTGAACTGAGGAAGTAGAGCTTTATTACCACAATCAGATACAGGTTTCTAGCCGAGGAAGTGGGGTTTTCCTCGCAGATGTAGATGCATGCTTGATAAGGCAGAAAACAGACAGATGTGCCTCTATGCACCAGGGGAGAGGTGTGGAGAAGGAACAAATAAAACAGTTGAGAAAATTCCATGAAGCTACAGTGAAGTGCTTTTGGAAGCAGTCCCAGTTAGGAAATTTCTCACAAGCAAGCGGCTCATAATTTCGATGCAGACTTTGGCTTTAATTTTGATACCAACCCAAACCTCCCTATTATCCTCATCATGTTCAAAGTGGGCCAGTGACTTGCTCACAAGTAGACTGGATAAAAGAAAATCATCTTCTTAAGAGAATATTAACCAGTCTCTCAACGTTACTTTTACAAATATGGTTCCTGAGGTAAAGCTACTTTTGACTTCAATGAAGATGGTTGTTGTTTCACGGTCTCTCTCATGAAAAATAAAAAGCAAAAATTTCAACTACAGAGAAGTACCCATATACTTTATTTCTTTTGGCATTTTCCCTCAAAAACAGTTGTTAATGGTTTTCAATGTGTGTATATGTTTGTAAATAAAGGAATAAGACCAAAAATAAAACAAAAGGAAGCAAACACATACACAAACACGCGAGTGTGCATGCGCACACACACACACACATTTCAGACAAGGTGTGATTATTTTGTAAGTATTTCTCATGTAACATTCAGTCAACAAATATCTATTGAATGCTTACAATGGGTCACGTGCTGGGCTAGCAATTAGAGTACAGAGATCACTGTAATCCCTATCTTAAAGGACTTTACAATCTAGAAGATAAAAGGACAAAATGACATGTGTAATAATAAGGAAAATTCATTGAAGGGAAGCATGCACAGAACAGAATAAACTAAGTCTTCCTAAAAGATGTTAGTTAACTATTTGGATTTTGGACTCGGTGCCTATGAGGGGACTTTCCAGAAAAGGGAAATAGTCTATGCTAAGGTGCAGAGACATGAAAGGATATAAACCACCTATAGTTAATGTAGCTAGAGCTTGCAAGACCTCAATGAAAGGCTAATTTTATTCCATGTGTTTTATGTTATTACTATAAATCATATTTTACTTTGCAAATACTCACTACAATTGTTTCATTTATATTTATTGTAAAAATACAATTTACTTATTTCAGTGACCTCATATTCTTGGCTTTGCTAAAATCACTATTATTTTAAGTAGTATTCTGTACACTATTTAGGATTTTCTACAACACAATCATATATTATGAAAGGAATTTTACTCTTTCCTTGCATTCATTAAACTTTCTATTATTTTCTTGTCACACTACAGTTGTTAGTATCTCTAACGAAACACTAAATAGAAACAAAGTAAATTATTCCCTCATTTCTAATCTTAGCAGTAAAGCATTCAATATTTTACCAATAAAAAAGATGTTGAGTTTTATGTAGATGATTTTTATTAGATCGCAGTGAGGTTTTTTTTTTCTTTCTGTTACTAATTTCCTGTACTTTCTTTTCTCCCTTTATGAATGAATATTCAGTTTGGTCAAATGCTTTGTCTGCATCTACTGAGAGGGTCATGCTTTTTGCTTTTTTTTTTTTTTTTTTTTTTTGCTGTCTGTTAATATGGTGGAATGATTTGATTGATTCTTAGCTATTAAACCAACCTTGCATTTTTGAGATGAAGTCCACTTGGTCTTGATGGATATATTTGTTTGTTTATATATATATACATATATATATATATATATATACATATATATATATACATATATATATATATACATATACATATATATATATATATTTGAGAATACAAAATGGTGAAAGCCCTGTGGGAAACATTATGGCAGATCCTCAAAAACTTAAA
Source organism: Prionailurus bengalensis (assembly GCF_016509475.1). Lineage (NCBI taxonomy): Eukaryota > Metazoa > Chordata > Mammalia > Carnivora > Felidae > Prionailurus > Prionailurus bengalensis. The sequence continues at coordinate 137,027,840 of NC_057345.1, read as the reverse complement.
CATAGAACTACCATATGGTCCAGCAATCCCATTTCTAGGTATAGATCCAAAATAATTAAATGCAGGACCTAGAACATACATCTGTATACAAAAATTCATAGCAACATTATTTATAATAACCAAAAGGTGGAAACAAACTATATGTCTATGGACAGGTGTGATAAACAAACAAACAAACAAAAAACATGTAAGACATACATACCATGAAAAATTGTTCAGCATCCAAAAAGGATGAAATTCTGATATGTGCTAAAACATAGATGAATCTTTAATACATTATGCTAAATTAAATAATACAGATACAAAAGGTAAAAAAAAAAATGTCTGAATCCTCTTCTATGAGGTACCTAGAAGAATCAAATTAATAAAGACAGGAAGGAGAATAGTGGGTACCAGGGGCTGGGAACAGGGGTAATAAGCAGGTAATGGTATGGAAAGTTCTGCAAATGGATACTGGTAACTTTTTGTGCAACAATGTAAAAGCACTTAATGCCACTAAGTTGTTCACTTAGAAATGGGTAAATTTCTATATTGTGTATATTTTCTGCAAGAAAAAAAAAGAAATTAAATAAATAAATAAATAAATGATAAAAATAAAATATTTTAAAATAATACAATAATAAAAAATTTAAAAGATGATGGCATACCCGATAGAATGTCTTACTGAATGACTGTGGAAACAGATCCTTTAAACCATCACTACCTCTCTTTCTGACCTGCACAGTCTTTGTAAAGTGGTTACTACAGCATCCAGCAGCTGCTAAACCTGCTTGAGAAAATCTCACAAACTGGGCATTGATTCCTTGAAAAGTGTTTTCATATTACCTTCAACCGGGCCCTCAGGCCTTCTTAATCATCTTTTTATTTCCTCTTTCTTTGTCATTTTTCAGAGCCAATGCTCAATTTTACCACTTCCTCCAAATTTCAGACCCTGTGCATGCCCACCTAATTGTTAGAAGAGAGTTTTTCCTCTAATTTGTTCAGTAAGTGGGTTTCAGTAAAGATTTGTCTCAAATTCTCTCCACTCTCACAATTGCTGATTCCTTTGTCTGACTTCCCCTCAGTCTCTAAGAAAATGGTGCCTCTCTTTGTTTATAAACAATAGCTATTACTTCTATCACGTTCACGATATGCTTGGAACACATACAGTAATAATACATCACCACAGCCACCTGAGTTAGGTCTTATTATGTTCCCAATTTTACACATGTGGACCTGAGGCATGGACAGCCTTAACAACATGCCTGGGGTTACAGCTAGGAAATGGTGGAGATGAGGTACAAACCCAGGTAGGATGCTCTTAACTGCCTTCCTAATACTCTTATATATATATTCTTTATTTTCTTATTCTTATTCTTAATCTTATTCTTAATTTTAAGATATATATCATATATATATACATATATATGATATATATGGTATATATATACACACATATATGTATATATATATATATGATATATATATTTCCATTACATTATATTCCCAGATGACAAATGTGTTCTCATTCTCACAACTCCAGCCTTCTTCCAAAGCTATCACTTCCCCTCTCTCCTTCCTTTTTCCCATCAGAAGAGTTGTTCATAATTCTCACCTTAAATTTAGGTTTTAAACACTGACTACAAACAAATTTCTTGTTGCAAGTTTATCCAAGGCCAGTTGAGCAAAGGTCAATATTGTCCTAATGGTACAATCAGTGCAGATCTATTTTCAACCTTCATCATGCTGATCTCTTTATCAGTGTTGGATTGTGATCCCTTGTTTCTCTATCACTACTTTCGCCTATCCTTTTACCTGTTTAGAACATTCTTTCCGGTGGTCTATTTTTATTGCCCCTTCCTTCCTTTTCTTAAATGTTGATGTTTCTCAAAGTCTTGTTTTATGTTTCTTCCCTTTCTTCCAAGTAGCTGTCCCAATATCCTCAAACTCACTGACCTATAAATACTTCATTGATAAACACATATTGGAAGAGGATGATTTAACTTCTTGCTCACTTGCAAAGGGATAAATAATACAAGTCTTGGTAAGCTATCTTTAAGAGCAAACCTTATCCCTGCTCTATTTTGACAGTATTAGACCCAGTTAGCCCTTATTAATTCATCACTAAGTTCCAGGCATTGTTCCAAGTGCTATGCTCCTCATAATAATCACATGAGACAGATATTATTATTTTTAAAATCTATTATTGAAGCATAACAGACATAATATTATGAGTGTCAGGTGAATTGAACAGTGAGTCCAAAATTCTATACATTATGCTATGCTCACCAGTCACCATCTGTCACCATACAGTGTTATTATATTATTGATTATACCCTCTATGTTGTACTTTTTATCTTCATGACTTATTTATTTTATAACTGGAAGTTTGTACCTCTTAATCCCCTTCACCTTTTTCTCACTCCTACCCTACCTCTTCTCCAGCAACCATCAGTTTGTTCTCTGTATTTAACAGTGTGTTTGTTCATTTCTTTTTTTTTAAATTCCATATATAAGTGAAATCACATAGTATTTGTCTTTCTCTCTCAGACTTATTGTACTTAGCATGATACCCTCTAGGTCCACTTATGTTATTGCAAATCAAGTTCCTATTCTTTTTTAAAGCTGAGTAATATTCCTTTGTATGTATACATGGTGTGCGTGTATATATGTGTATACATATGTGTGTGCATATATATATATGTAGTGTGTACATATATATGTTATATATATATATATATATATATACACACACACATAGTCTTCTTTATCCATTCATCTATTGATGGACACAGGTTGCTTCCATATCTTGGATATGTAAATAATGCTGCAATAACCATAGTGCATATAGCTTTTTTAATTAGTGTTTTTTTTTTCAGGTAAATACCCAGGTATGGAATTACTGAATCATGGTATTCTATTTTTTTGTGTTTTGATGTTTTGATGAATCTCCATACAGTTTTCCACGGTGGTTGCACCAATTTACATTTCTACCAACAGTCCACAAAGTTTCCCTTCCCTCCACATCCTTGCCAACACTTATTCTTGCCTTTTTTGATACTAGCTGTTCTAACTGAGGTGATATCTCATTGTGGTTTTGATTTGCATTATTCTCACGATTTGTGATGTTGAGCATATTTTCCTGTGTCTATTGGCCATCTGTATATCTTCTTTGGAAAAAAAAAGATGTGTATTTAAGTTCTCCGTTCACTTTTTTTTTTGTTCTCTGCTGTAATTTTTTTTTTCTTTTTTTGGTGTTGAGTTGTATGAGTTCCTTATAAGTTTTGGTCATTAACCCCTTATCAGGTATCATTTGCAAATATCTTCTCCCATTCATTAGGTTGTTCTCTTCATTTTGTTGATGGTTTCCTTTCTGTGCAAAAGATTATAATTTTGGTATAGTCCCAACAGTTTATTTTTGCTTTTGTTTCCATTGTCAGAGGAGACTTGTCCATAAATATATTGCCAAGGCCAATGTCCAATAAATTAATACCCACATTTTTTTCTAGAAGTTTTACGGTTTCAAGTCTTACATTTATGTCTTTAATTCATTTTGAATTTATTTTTGTGTAAGAAAGTGGCCCAGTTTCATTCTTTCACTCTTTCATTCTCACATGTAGGTGTCCAGTTTTCCCTCACCATTTATTGAAAAGACTGTATTCTCCCCCACTGTATATTCTTGACTCCTTTGTTGTAGACTATTTGACCACATGGGTGTGGGTTTATCCCTGGGCTCTCTATTCTACTCTGTTAATCTGTATGTTTATATTTGTCCCAATACCATACTGTTTTGATTATTATAGCTTTGCAGTACCTCTTGAAATCTGGGATTGTGATACCTCCAGCTTTGTTCTTCTTTCTCAAGATTGCTTTGGCTGTTCCAGGTCTTTTATGCTTCCACACCAATTTTAGGGGTATTTGTTCTAGAACTGTGAAAAAATACTTCTGGTGTTTTTGATAGAAATTGCATTGAATCTGTAGATTTATTTGGGTAGGATAGACAATTTAACACCATTAATCCTTCTAATTTGTGAGCATGATGTATTTTTCCATTTGTTCAGGTCATCGTTAGTTCCTTTTGCCATTTTTTTTGTAGTTTTCAGAGTACAGCTCTTTCACTTCCTTGGTTATATTTGTTCCTGAGTATTTTATTCTTTTTTGGTACAACTGTAAATGGAATTCTTTTCTTAATTTTTCTTTCTGTTTTCATTATTAGTATATAAAAATGTAACAGATTTCGGTATGCTAATTTTTCTGTATACAACTTTATGGAACTTATCTGTTCTAGTAATTTTTTGGTGGAATCTTTAGTGTTTTCTATATATAGTATCATGTCATCTGCAAATGGAGACAGTTTTACTTCTTCATTACCAATTTGGATGTTTTTATTTCTTTTTCTTATCTGATTACTGGAGTTAGGGCTTCCAGTACTACGGTGAATAAAAATGACAAGAGTCAGTATCCTTGTATTCTTCTTTCTTTTTTTTTTCTTTTTATTTGGCGCAGAGAGAGAGAGAGAGAGAGAGAATCGTAAGCAGTCTTCACACTCAGCACGAAGCCTGATATGGGGCTTGATCCCATAACACTGGGATCATGATGTGAGCTGAAATCAAGAGTCAGACAACCAACTGAGCCAAACAGGAGCCCTTACCTTGTCTTATTTCTGATATTAGAGAAAAGCTTTCAATTTTTCACCATTGAGTATGATGTTATCTGTAGGTTTTTCATATATGGCCTTTATTATGTTGAGGTATGTTTTCTGTAAATCCATTTTGTTGAGAGTTTTTATCATGAGTGGATGTTGTATTTTGTCAAATGCTTTCTCTGCATCTATTGATATGATCATTTTTGTTATTGTTGCTGCTGTTGTTATTGAAGTAGGCTCCACACTCAACGTGGGGCTTGAATTCCTGACCCAGAGATCAAGAGTCCCATGCTGTACTGACTAAGCCAGACAGGTGCCCATGCAGAGTTTTTATTAGATAATATTTGTATTTCCATGTGAGAGGTGGAGAAACCTGAGACATAGAAAAGTTGACTAACTCATCCAAGGATCCCCAGCAAGTAATTGGTAGAGCCAGAATTCAAACTAAAGCAATGTAGTTCCAGGACCATTCTCTTACCAACTATGCTACATCATGTTTTAATCAATAAATAATGTTATCGGCAGGACTGTGGCACTAAACAACTGTAGTGGCTCTTTCCCATAAATTATGCAGAGGCCCTGACCAACAGAAAGGTGATCACTGTTGTTTATCTACTCCCACACAGACAAGAGAGAGACAATGGCATTTTGAAGTAAATCTTGTAATCTCATATATCACAAACCTGTCGCGTTTCCACTGTTACATGTATAAGAGAAAGCAATGGCATTCAAATTAAGTAATGGATCTGAAACAAGGAAAAAGAGTAAAACTCATACTCTGCCTCCATCCTCTTGGATGTCTTATAACATGGAACTTCTAGATATATTTTACTTCCTAGAGGGCTAGAGAGATGCATTCAACAGCCAGATAGATGTCTTTTTAATGCAAATCATATCATATCACTACTCTGTATTGAATTCTTCAATTCCTTCCACTACACCTGGAATAAATACTAAATGTATTAAGGTGCACATACATGTCAGCATCGTCAGACTCCTGCCGTTTTTTCCCAATCTCATAATGTCCGCCTCTCCCCCTTGTTTGCTTTGTTCCTTCCACCCTGGTCTTCTCTTCTCTCCACTCGGGACACTCATCTTCTAACTCTTGGCAAGGCTGGCTCCTTTTTATCCTTCAGGGTCTCAGCATAAATGTTATCTCCTTAGAGAGATGTTCTGTGTCCACTTGATATAAATAGGTGACCCCCACCTCCCAATTACTATCTAGCATCTCACCTTGTTTGCTTCATGGCATGATCCAGAAGTAATTAATAATGAAATTATTAATTATTGAATTATTCATTCTTTGTCTACCTTACTAGAAGTAAGCTTTTTTGTTCAGCATCACATCCATGATATTAACACAGAGCCTAGCACATAGCAGAAGTTAACATATTTATGATACTAAGAAATAAGAAGTGTATATTACACGGAGTTTCCCAATATTCCTTTGCCTGCACACTCATACAAACCTCACCTTCTGGTGTATATTTACCTGAAAGAGCATACAATTTGGAATTGAACAGACTTAGATTCCTATCCACCTCTGCTACTTACGAACTCCAAGATCTTGGGTGTGTTTGTAATTTAAAATTTTTCCTTTCACTTCATAAAGAAAAAAGTGATATTTACCTCATGGATTCAGTGTGACCACTAAGTACAATAGTATCTGTAGAAATGATTCACTCTATTCCTGGCACTCAGCCACCAGTTAATAAATGTTTGTCTTCTTTATGTCTTTGGCACTTGTAAGCGCCACTATCTTACAAGTTCATGGATCACAGCAACATATTAGAAAATGAAAGTTAAGAAATAGAAATGTTTTTTAAGTTTCAAATCTCTAAGCAGGAAGCCTTGCTTTTTTACATCACAAAATTTAAACAAGAGGGGAAAAATTACACAAAGGAAATAGAAGAGAGGCAGGAAGCACAGGAGGGAAAGGTGAGAAAAGAAAGAAAGAAAGAAAAAAAGAAAGAAAGAAAGAGAAAGAAAGAAAGAAAAAGAAAGAAAAAGAAAGAAAGAAAAAGAAAGAAAGAGAAAGAAAGAAAGAAAGAAAGAAAGAAAGAAAGAAAGAAAGAAAAAAGAAAGAAAGAAAGAAAGAAAGAAAGAAAGAAAGAAAGAAAGAAAGAAAGAAAGAAAAGTGTTTGCATCTTGCAAGGATACTGACAGACCATTCCAGTTCTGGCCTGGTGTTCACTGAAAACACACACAGAACATACGGGCAGTTCTTTCTTGTTGGTTGATGGTTCGAGTACCTGCCGCCAGGCCCTACATGTTAGTGCAACTTGTCATTTTTCAGAAGTGAGCATCATTTTCTCAAGTGTTTTGGCAAATGTGAACATTTCACGGATGTTTTATGTTGAAGGAACACCTAGTTTCTTACATGTTTTTAAGGGACGGGAAATGTGGACATTTAAAGGCAAAACAACCCAATATTTAGCATCTTAGAACTTGGTTATATTCTAGCATATTTAATGACGTAGTGGGAGAAAGAATTTTCTTAAAGCAAAAGCCTCTGAAGTATTTCTGGAGGCATATTTCAGATTCTCAAGGAGGGCTTAGTAGGAAATATTTTTTGCTAAGATGTTTGACATGAGTCCAGACGATTCCTGGAACTCTCTTTATATAGAAGCAACACATATAGATAAGTTAGAGGTTACCAGCAGGTTTGAAATGCTCCAAAATGCTCTCATGTCAAAGGGCCACCGTTTCTAGTATTAGGTGAGTGCACCAGCCATTTTATTTCTTCTCAGTATCCCTATTCTGTCCCTATTGGTATATTTGTAACAGGAGGAATAGCCTCGCGTCTCCTAATAGACAAGTCCCTTGGGTAACGTTTGCCAGGCCAATGGCGTGGAACCAGGATAGATGGCATTGCAGATAAAAATAAGGTTTCAGGATACAAAATGACATCACATAACAATGTCAAAACTTTAAATGAGCTTTAGCTGGTCTGTTTATGTAACAGTCTGGAAAATAAGTAACTACTGTTACCAAGTTGATTAGTGAGGTTATCTTAAAATCTCTCCAAAGGGGATCGTTTTGAACTGGAAGAGTTTTTAAGAATCATCCTGCGAGTTCAAGTCAGATTTGGTGAAAAGCAATAAAGGAAAGTCCTGGGTCTTCAGAAATGTACATCTGTTCTTCAGTTTAGGAACTGTGTGAATCTGGAGTGCAAGTGCATGGGATAGATGGAGCAGCCATTAGAGGGATTTCAGTTTGTCCCTTCAAAAGGATTTACACCAATAGGGATTCACCTTATCCAGCAAGGCTTTAGGACAGATTCTTCCCATAGGCCTTCTAGCAGGCACCTTCTGTGACCTACCAAGACCCTCTTGCTTCTGTCTGCTTCACTTCTTTTGGGATCTGATTGCTGTCTGTGAGGCTTCCTCTGACGCCATCTTGCCTCTTCTCAAACTTGCTTTGACTTTATGGAGACTGGCCATGGTTACATTTTTAGAACTTGACATGAACACCCAAATCATGGAAAGATGGGATTATTTTCTCCATCTTATAAAAAACGCAGACAATCCATCATTTTTCTTTCCTTCTGTGGAAAAGTTTGTAAGAAAAATGTTCACACATTAGTGCTTAATAAGAAGCCCAATGGATGTCCTTTACTATTTAGTGTTCATAGACTTGTGATAATTCTTTTAGCTGAGGACTCTAGAATCCTGTGACTTGGCTATCCAGATGTGGAGAAACAAGGAAAACCCTAGTAAGAAAGCCAAAATCCTGTTCACACAGGAATTTGGTGGAGAATTCATGGCCTATTTCATTTCTACCCACCCATGGCTTTCATGAATCCTGCTGTTGCCTGACCAAATCGGGTCTGTTTATAACGCCCTCCCTTTTAACTTGAACCCCTACTGGTTTTCCTACTTTATTTATTTATTTTTGTGGAGGGTATCCTCATTTCTTTTTTTTTTCCCACACACTTAGCTGAACTCAAGCTTGAGTCCAAACAAGACTGCCTTGAGTGGATTCCATAGCAGCGTTCCTCAGCTGGCTAGGTCCCCTTGTGATGGCATTCCCAAGGACCCATTGGCTGGGATCCATAGCATTCCACTATCAGGACTGCTGACAAAGGTTTATTTTTTTTTTAATACACTTTAATCTAACGCTTAAGGAAGGAAGGGATGTTTACTTGTATGAACCTTAGTTTGTGGTGGGTTTTTGTAAGATTCCCAGGGCATTCTGAAAGCATGGGATTTAATGCTCTGCATTCTCTGAAGGTAAAACAAAACAAAACAATAAACTTATTTCCCTTTAGTATCTTTCCTTCCAACTTTTTTTTTTCATCCCTTTGGGAAAACATCACTCTTTCCAAATTGAAGACTCTCTTCAGAAAAGGAGAAATCAAGTGACTAACATTCTTCCTTTTGCAAGAAAAATAAAAATAACACACACACAAAGAGAGAACATTAAGTGATTTCCTTTCCAGTGATCTTTGACATGTTTTTATGAACATATCTCCAGACTTCCCTTCTCCCAAGATACAGCTCCTCGCATCAGAGTTGGATTAAAAAACAATAAAATTAATTAATAAATTAATAAAAATAAGTGAGAAAATGTACATTGTTAAGCTTTCTTTAAAAAGTAGAACCATTTACATCTTCCCAAAAAAGAATGGCTTTCAGTTTTATCCAACACAAGATAGTATTTACAATAGGACAGAGAAAGAGATGACCCAGAAGAAAATGAGACCTGACCAATCAGTGGGCCTGTTAAGAATATTAATATCATTTCCTGATGAATATTTCTAAAAACACTAACAAGTGACATTTACTGAGCACTTTCCATACACCCGGTATCCCCCCAAGCTCTTTACATGTGTTATCTCACTTAATCTTTAAGCTAACCCTGAGATATAATTAAGGGGTTGGAAAACATATCTATAGAGGGCCAAAGAGCAAATATTTTAGCCTTTGTGGTCACATAGAGTTTCTGTTACATGGTCTTGATTCCTTTTGTTGTTGTTTTCTTTGTTTATTTCTATAAACCATCACAAATATACACACCATTCTTAGCACCTGGGCTGCCCCCAGATAGGTGGCACATTGAATTTGGCCTTGGGGCTATGGTTTGCTGACTCACTTTGATCAAAGTAGAACTTATATTATTTCCATTTACAGAAGAGGAAGTTGAGACTTAGAGGAATTAGGTTAATCTGCCAAAGTTATATACCTAATAAGTGGCACAGGACTTCAGTTAACCATGTAGACCTTAGCAAGAGAAAATGAATTGCAGTTAAATCTTAGAAGTCATGAAATGAGGAAATAAATATTGAGCATTTCTAATAAACCCTATATAGTTAACTATGATTCGAGATGTCACTGGAGTATCAGCTAGTTTATAAATGCCTTATTGGATATACTAGTAGATATATGCTATTTGCAATTAAACTACTGGTGCATCCAATATCAAATGATGACTATTTCATGGGCACAAATAGAAGGGTTTTACTTTTAGAACACTGTAATATTTTCCAGCCTTAACTAGTATAGCCCTGATTTTAATTTTTCCTGTTCTTTACCATTTCCTTTCCTTAAGTTACAGACAACTAACGTAAATACATATTCAACATTTCAAAAGCACAACTTAGCTGAAACTGAAAAAGAAACACACACACACACACACACACACACACACACAATGGGCCTAAGATTATTTCTTACTATATTCCTCAATCCAGAATTTGAATGCAAATCATTCTAAATTTTTACTGGTTGTCTGAAGTGCCATAAAAGGAAAAACATAGTGAAGCATTCAAGAAATACAAGATTTTTTTCAAAAAAAATTGATGGATCAATTCTGTGGTTTGAGTATAGAGTAAATTTGAGTCCATTGAAATCAATGTTTTTGAGGTTAAAAATCACTAATTAGGAACCATGTATATGTGGTACTTATATGCACTATGCTGCTTTTCCCCTCAGAAGTAAATTATGTTGAGTATGAAAGACTTGACCCAAAGTATCTACTGCAACTTTTAAGTGCTCATTGTTCATTATTAAGTATTTTATTGCAGATTTTTTTGTCTAGATAATAATGCTAACTCCAGGGGCGCCTGGGTGGCGCAGTCGGTTAAGCGTCCGACTTCAGCCAGGTCACAATCTCGCGGTCGTGAGTTCGAGCCCCGCGTCCGGCTCTGGGCTGATGGCTCGGAGCCTGGAGCCTGTTTCCAATTCTGTCTCCCTCTCTCTCTCTGCCCCTCCCCCGTTCATGCTCTGTCTCTCTCTGTCCCAAAAATAAATAAACGTTGAAAAAAAACCTTTAAAAAAAAAAAGATAATAATGCTAACTCCAAACCAAACAGCAGGAATCAAATCAAATCAAATTTGGGGAATTTGTAAATGATAGGCATGTCTAAAATTAGGAAGAGAAAGCATATCCAATAGATAAAAATCCTTCTCACCTATATTTTTTTTAACATGTGTCTTTAAAGCATCTAAATCCAGACTCCATTGACTCTCACTCCATTGAGAGTGATGGAGTAACATATTTTGAAAGTTTCCCCAAACTTATAATTTTTACCACTAGATTGAAACAACTCCTTTTATTGTCTTGGCAGTTTTTAAAAACCGCCTGCCTTTATTTTTATCTAATATCCAGAGTCCTATCAATAAATAATACACATTAAATAACCATCTTGGTTGATTTTTAAGAAGTCTTTTTTTTTTTTTCTTTTGGAATAAAACTAAGCAAAAGGAAACTTAGAAGTGTACCTATATATACAAACTGGCCACAACCAACAAAACACAGGAAATTGGACACACTATGGATGGAGAAAGAATTTCCGATTTCTATCACAGCTCATTCTGCGAGTAACACTGCAGTTCATTGTCAAACACAGGAGGGCCTGGGGTGCTTAGGAGAACAGATGGCAGCTGGGTGAGGCCAGACAGGAGAGAGGGGAAGGTGTGGCCACCCAGGAAGTGATTGTAAATTATGCAGCTTGCTCTTCTCGCCTTCAGATGAAAGGGAGAAAAAAAAAAAGTATTTAGAAACGTGTGTGCCAATGGTCAGCGCTGCGGCAGCCCCGAGGCATGTCCAACTCAAGATACAAAGCAAGGTATAGACCGAAAATCAATCAGGGGTTTTCAGGGAATGTTAGGAGATAGATGGTGATGCAGCAGCACAGCGACCGCGCTGGGTCAAGCAGCGTGTTTGAAATAAAAACAAAACCCAGTGAAGTTTGCAGACCCAGTTTTTCCTTCGCGAACCTAATGCTATTTGAAAGGTAGGTGCGATACAGGACTCTAGTGAAATGAACAGACGCAGCCTAGGAGCGCAGCTGTTCTTGCTTCTCACCGTGAAGTGATCAAGAAAAAACAAATAGACTTCCAGAGAAGCAGAAGGGAATAAAGCTGAGATTCAAAACTGTGGGACCCGGGAAATTTAGGGAAATGGTAACAAGGGAGACTATGGAATCACCTAAAGGATTATCTTGAAAAGACTCAAATCATTATATCAGCATTATTAAAAAAACCTGGCTGTTTTCTTTGGGGGTGGGGGGCAGGTAATGGCATATCAAAGCATAATAAGATGTCAAACAAATTTTAACTTAACTCTTGGCCAAACAGCAAAATAATTTGTTTCCTGTACATCTTCCCTGTGTCATTTCTATTTTGTATATGAGCATGCTGTGCCTATATCAGATTTTCCTAAGTGCATCATCAAACTTCGGGGGTGTTTTAACAGTAGTCTCACAGTGCCTAAGTCAGTGTTGTGCACACAGTAAGTGCGTATCCACCAAAACTACAAAACTGGGAAGTTCATGAAGTTTGAGTTCATAATTCCTGCACGCGCGGACTTCCCAAGTGTTACAGAGCTCCGCCCATCCCCTTGTGATTTTGCTCAGAAAAGTAATGGGGGGGGGGGGGCTGGCAGGGAAGGGGTAGAAGGAGACAGTGTTGCAGATTCAAGGAGTAACAGGTAAGAACAAGCTCAAAAGTGGGGAGGAGGAGGAAGAGAGCAAAACACGGGAAGGGTTTTCGCAAGTGACAATAATTCAGCAATGGCTCGAGGTAGTAGTGGTGGGTGGGGAAAGACAGAGAGAAGTGGATAGAGGCGAGGCTGCCGGCGCCTCGCAAAGACTATTCCAGAATCTTCTAAACCAGGTGAGAGTTTGGGTTTGGGCTTTCTCGTGAGGGCAGTGGCGAGCCATTGGACCGTTTTAAGCAGGGAAATTCATTCCCACAGATAAAGTTCTGAATGTTCTTTCTGGGCGCAGTGAGAGCAGAGGTTGGAGAGAAGGTAATCTTGAGGCTTAGAGGTCAATTTGGAAGCTTCGGCCGAATCCAGAAAAGAAATGATGGCAAATTGCATGGAATGAAATGAACTAGGACTAGGAGATCAGAGTGGATTTGGGGAAAAGAGAAAAGAGAGAGAGAGAGAGAGAGAAAGAGAGAAAGGGTGAAAGCCACATTTGTGGTTTCACATAGAGACCACAGCAATGAGGGTAGGTTTGGGGGAAAGAAAGTGCGTCTTCCGAACTGTAATTTTTGCTTTGGCTCTGTCTGAAGATAACGGCTTCCGAAATCCCTCCACCTCCTCTCAACCCTTCCATTAATTATTAGAGGATTCTGCATAGAGATTGGTTATTTGTATTAAAATTGAAGTGTGCGAAATACAAAATGCCCTAAATTATCACAATCAGTAACTCTAATTGGTATCAATTAAGACCCTGAATTCTTCCCTACCTAAAATTAATCTTTTTCTGTCAGAAAATATTTCTGAAGCAATGTGCAAACCATTGCCATCTTATGAGCTTGTAAAATACTGAAGTGTTTGCTAAAGTATTTTCTTTTCTACATTCTATCTTCTAAGTGAATTCTTTATCTGATATTTTGTGCTAATCTGATAACATATACATTTATTTATTTTTTTTAAAGGTTTTTTTTCAACGTTTATTTATTTTTGGGACAGAGAGAGACAGAGCATGAATGGGGAAGGGGCAGAGAGAGAGGGAGACACAGAATCAGAAGCGGGCTCCAGGCTCTGAGCCATCAGCCCAGAGCCCGACGCGGGACTCGAACTCACGGACCCCGAGATCGTGACCTGGTTGAAGTCGGAAGCTTAACCGACTGCGCCACCCAGGCGCCCCAACATTTACATGTACAACATGCATACACAGATATAGGTAAAATTCGTAGCTTTCCTAAATTGCAGATTCAATATTTTTGTACCAGTTCCAAAATTCCTATTCACTATTTAGAAGCTTTCCTACAAGACACAAAATCCATTGTGCTATATATATATATATATATATATATATAACCAGACTGCAGGAGTGCAAAAGTATACACTGTTTCCTTCAAAAATGGAATCATCGCTCACAGATGTAGATGTGTACTTCTTATGCCAAGATGAGACAGATGTGGTTCTATTCACTCAGGGACAGGTGCTACGGAAAAAGAGATAAAACATTTGTAGAAAGTGTAAGCAACTACATCACTGTTGCTAAATAAATAAACTCTCTGCCAAAAAACTTTATTTGCTTATTTCTCCTGCATGTTTATTTTAAGATCTGGTAGAGCTAAGCTCTATTCCATTTTATTTTCCTGCATTGGTCACAAATGGACAGAACGTACATATGTGTTTGAATATGTTCTGTAAGAATGAATGGCACAGACAGTCCCCACGCCATGCTATACTATTATTAATTAATATAAATCAAGCTTACCCCCTGACGTACCACACCCACAATTTGACACACTTCACTTCTGGCAAGATCATGTTCACCACCCTTATAAAAGAAAACAGGTTAAAATGAGGGCCATGAAAGCTAGGCTTTCTGGCAGGAAAAGCCAACTTCATATTATTTTTCTGAGAAACATTTCGGGGAGCCACAGACTGAGAACAGTACCGGGGGCAGAAATGTGCAGCTGCTAGGCTAGGGCAAGGAAACAGAGGATGATTTTGATTTTAAATATTCGTATTAATTCTGACTCCAAAAGAAGGATCGGGTGGGAATCAGCAGCTGGGAGAGGGAAGGCGAGTGGAAAAGATGATTTTGATTTTAAATGTATTTAATCATAATGCAAAGTGGAGAACGAAGGAGATCTGCAGCTGGGCCAAGGAAGGCAGAGGGCTGAGCTGGAAGATTGTCTTTCTTTCAAATACGCAGCTTTGGCTTTCCTGGAGCCCAGGGGGACCAGGGAACTTGCAAATACAAGGAAAGGTTTTATAGCTTGAGGGGGCTGCAAATAGAAAACTCTGCCTGCCCATGTTGACATTAAGAAAAAAAAAAGATAATAAGAATAGTTAGTAAATTTAAATGAGATTAATCCCAAGATTGAAAAGGCAGCAGAAAACTCAAAGTGTTGGCTGTGGAGTGCTCTAATAAAAACAAACATGCTGATTATTTGATAGTTATCTCTCATATAAAAGAGTTTTATTATCATTCTTTAAGAATTAGGAAACTAAAAATACAGTGATCATTGAAATTATAGAGAATATAATGTACTCTTTTAGTTGATGATTTTAAAGGAAGCTTAGGGGCTCTTAGAACATTATGTCAGTGCAGTTGGGGCTTGGTAAACGTTTGTGGAATGAAAGTAAAAATTAATAAATAATCATTAACCTATATTTTAGATATGGTAGGACAAAACATACACTGAGCGTACAATATTCTCCAAAAGCTGTTTTGTATATTGGCTTGTTATTTTGTTATTTGTCTCACAAAATACAGTGTCAAGAAAAACTCAATTGAACTTTCTTTTCTTTTTTTGGTATTCTGAGTAATGTCAGTTGTTTAAAGTGTGAAATTTCCACGGCACATTGATGATATTTAAGATACTATTTAAGAAGCCCAAAAGATATATATAAGTGTGTTGAGAATGCCCATAAAGGGGAGAGATGTTCAAGGGAATAATCTCAACTAAGGAATCATTTGCTTTTAATATGAAAATGTAAGTATAACATACGTTTCATACTGCCAGGTTGAGAGAATCTTTGTTTTACTTAGGGTTATTCACTATTTTGAGAGTCTTTATTTCATTTGAGTGAGACGTGATTTATTTTTAAGCCCAGCTTCTGTGTTTCCGTAATGATAATCCCTTGGATACAATAGATAGCTTGTCAATAACAGGTCATGTCGTATTTCTTGACAAACAAAAAATTCCATTTAGGACCACGTTAAAAGACTGTGTAAACCTCCATCCACAGAATTATCAACATTCTGAAATAGGTGGTGGCCGTGGTGCTGGTTGGGATACAGAGTGGGAGGAGCCTTGCCCAAGAATCTGTCTTTAATTTTTTTTAAGTCAATTTTGCTCACCAGGTGGGGGCTTTATCCATGCTTTTCAAAGCTTGACCAATGAATCCAGCTTAAGACAAATATTTCCCTTTGTAGGCAGAATAGTCAAAGCCTTAACTGGTTTAAATCCAAGTAAGAGATTTTACTTTGTCTGAATGCCAGAAAGCATACAAAAAACAATTATCAAGGGCATAAAATTCATCTTTATATCCATCATGAACCAGTGGAGTCGCAGTGGATCTCCGTTGTTCAGTGTCATTCTATGTATTCTTAGCAGCTTTCTAATTCTAAATGTGCTATTTGATTTTATTTTTTGACAATTTCTGTCAGTGTACGTCCTGAAAGTAGGTTGTATTTTTCCCTTTCAGTGAAGCTGGAAGAAGCAAGTATATAAAAAAATACCGTTACTTCCTTACATTTATATTTTGTACAACCCAGCATTGATTTGCTCCTTATTTAAGCAACATTTTCTTGATAAATTAAAAAAGCAGCAATAGCCATTACTGCAGGCTATATACAGCCTCTAATATCACTTAAGCATATTACAGAATATAATATCTGGTACTTAACGACTAACTTGCATATGAAAGCTCACATAATGTCTCATAAAACCCTTAAAATGGCTTCAGTTTAAGAGTCTCTTTAAAAAAAAACACCTTCAGGGAATATTGTAAATGAAGTAGCACTCCAGCCTTGGAAAAAAAATTCACACACTTGCAGAAATTTTTAATATAAATTGAACACATTAAAAATTAATTTTGCATGACCATTTCGCATTGCGGTGCCAATGCATAGTTAAGATAAGGCCTTAACTCTTCTTTGTTTAAAGTAACATGGAAGCTCTTTGCTTTCTCTCTTTGCTTTCATCTGTACATAATTATTATTTTCATTAATCAGAAAATGGACCCCCATTTTCCTATTCTGACAGCCTCAGCTGGAGTTGACGGAAACCCTACCTGAGTCACCAGGGTAACCTAACCATAAACTTCTAGGAAACTCATTAAAGAAAGGTGTGAGCTGACAATTAACCAAGGCAGTTTCCATCATCCTTCCTTTTTTGAAACTGAGGGGCTTGGGAGAAAAGCTTACTCATCAGAAA
Organism: Prionailurus bengalensis; assembly: GCF_016509475.1. Classification (NCBI taxonomy): domain Eukaryota; kingdom Metazoa; phylum Chordata; class Mammalia; order Carnivora; family Felidae; genus Prionailurus; species Prionailurus bengalensis. The sequence continues at coordinate 137,010,861 of NC_057345.1, read as the reverse complement.
AGTAGCTTTGCCCTGAGAAGTAAACCTGCTCTGGCTTGGCCATCACTCTCCTTTCCCAGACCCCTGATTTGTCTCTTCTTACTTGCTTTCAACTGGATCGGGTCTCTTCTTGAAGATTTGTGTGGCTTTTAACAGGAGTATTAAAGAAGTAACACAACGCACATTTTCTGTTAAGACACTCATTTTTGATGGAAATAAACAGGGGCAAAAATAATAACCAATTGCACCTTTTTGTAGTTGTGTAGATTTTTTTTTATTAGTCTCCTGGCCATCATTTTACAACAAAAATTCCCAAAGAGGGCATCGGTTGCAATAAGACATTGACGGATGTCTTTCTCCGCGGAGAGCTGGCGTTGCATAGATCTGACATGCTGTGGTTTTCTGTGGTTCTGACATGAGCAGCCAGTGAGTGCATGATGCCAGTGGGAGCTCAGAGGGAGTCGCTGGGGTGATTCACAGATTACATCACAAGTGATCAATTTTAAAAAGGTGGGGATGGAGCTGACCTAAGAAAGTGTCCTAGACCTTAGGTCAAAGATGCTATATAAATTTAGCAAACAAAGAAAGAACCCCAGAGCACATGTTCCTTAAAGAAGCTTGCGTTCTATCCTTTCATTGTTCATATCAAAGATTTAACTATGCAAATCTTAAAAGCTGAAAATAAAATGAGAAACCTCAGGCTTAGTTCAGAATCTGTGGTTTAACCTACTGGGATGGGGATCGGAAGTTTTGGGTCAGGGGACAAGTTTTACAAGAGTATTTTCTTAGCTTTCTTAAGCTTCCAGAGGACCTTGTGAAATATTACAAAATGTATTCCCTAGTTCTCTCTTAGTTCTTACACTCCATGTTAATACCATTTATAAGATACAACAATAAGACAGACTCCAAAACTATTGAGAAGACATTCATTGCTCACTGCCAGAAAAGGTATTAGACTGGTGGTATCTTATCTTGAAAAAAAAATCATTCAGACTGTAAAAATGTAGTGAAGCCAATCTGTCTGGAAGAATTGGAAAAGAACTATCCAACTGCTTGCAGACACGCACACACATTTTCTAAGATCTTCACCTAACACAATCATTGTTACCCGCCAAGCATTGTGTATGGTGGAATTGTTTTCAGAAACTTGCAGCCTCATTTTCCATTGAAATGTTTCCAGTCAGACAGATTTCAACCATCGGTTTATTGCAATGCAAGAAACAATCCCTTATACTGTAACTCCATTCATGTGAGTCCAGTGTGCCCCCCTTTTTAATGCAAATGTTATGAACAGGATAAACACTGTAAGAGCTAGATATTTTTTTACTCCTGGGTGGACACAGAGTCAGGCAAAATCGCCAAATGTACTGAATTTAGAAATGTACAAAAGAAAACAAAATCCATAGAGAAGCATCCTTCTTTGTAGCTTCAGTAATTCTCCGTAAATGGCATGTAAACTTAATTTCTCTCTCATCTTCTCTCTCTCTCTCTCACATGTGCACACACACACAAACACACACACACATAGACGCACACACAAGCAATCAATGACAATACACGAAATTCAAACTAGAAAACAGTTATGTAAAATTATTTTAACATTTTTGGAGAATGTCTTTTCATAATCACCTGGTACTAACATCAGCTGTTACTGGAGGCAGTGGAGATACAAGTATCTATAAAATTGAAATAAAGGTAAATTTTTATTGAATTGTTACTTACAGTGTTGAATCCACAAGGAAGTAAATAAAGACAAATACCCAAAACCTAATGGGATGCCAAAACCCAGAATAATCCAGTTTTCATGTAAAGTTGAACACAACAAGTAGTAATTCTTTGGAGTCATTTTGGGTGTCTCAATAAGTAACTCCAAAGAGCTATGAACCTACTAAGGCAGAGAAGCAACCCTACACTCCTATGTCCCCTCCTCACCATACGGCTTCTAGGATCATACAAATCAGGCAAAAATAATAATATAATAAGCATGGCATGTGCATAATACTACAACATTTATGCAAGCATATATATGTAACCATGAATGTATAGTTTTATGATATAAACAATAAAAATTCTATCCATCAGAATTTTTTTCATTAAAGCACTTAAGATCAAAAGTAATACATCTATAGAGATGTTAGCATGTGTCCCAAGCTGCGTTCATTCTCCTTGAACAAAACACAATCTCCAGTCACCTTCCTTCCTAATGGAGTATATATTCTTTTGCTTCTCTTCAAAATTGCGAGAAAATGTAGGCCTTGACCAGACACAGTAGGGTTTACAAGAAGACTGGGAAGAGGTGGTGAAGAACAAACACACAGAGGTCATTTTGTAAATCTGCCCCTCCTCTAATTTTCTACAATTTGCAGTTGATAAGAAGGTGTGATAGGCTGAATTGTGTGCCCCTCAAAGTTCATATTTTGAAATTCGAACCCCCAGTGCCTCAGAATGTAGCCTTATTTGGAAACAGGATCATTGCAGATGTAATTAGTTGTTTAGACCATACTGGAGTAGAGTGGGCTCCTAACCTGATGTGACTAATGTCTTTATAAAAAGGGGAAGTTTGGGCATGGACACACACACACACACACACACACACAGATGCACACACAGAATGTCATGTGAACATGACAGCACAGATAGAGGTGATGTGTCTTTAAGCCAAGAAATGTCAGAGATTGCCAATAATCCACCAGAAGCTAGGGGAAAGGCATGGGACAGATTCTTCCTGACAGCTCTCAAAAGAAACAAACCTTGACAGTGCCTTGATCTCAGACTTCCAGCCTTCAGAACTGTGGCATGATAAATTTCTGTTGTTGAAGTCCCCACACCCTTCCCATTTGTGCTACTCTGTTACAGCAGCCCTAGGAGATGAGTACAGGAGGTTTCCATCATTATGAGTTTCTGGGTCTACTTTCCAATGAGGAATAATCATAATAACAAGCATAGTAGAGACCTAAGGCTTTATGAAGGACCTCCTATTCCACAAACATCTGAGAGGTGTGTGTTAACACTGTGGTAGACATCCAAAGAAGCAACGTAAAATCAACCCAAGTGTCCACTGATAGATAAGTGAATAAAGAAGAGGTGGTATGTACCGACAATGGAATATTACTCTGCCATAAAAAAGAATGGAATCTTGCCAATTGCAACAACATGGATGGAACCAGAGGGTATTATGCTAAGTGAAATAAGACAGACAAAGAAAGACAAATACCATATGATTTTACTTACATGTGAAATCGAAAAACAAAAACAAATCAAGGGCAGAATCAGACCTATAAATATCGAGAACAAGCTGATGGTTGATAGAGAGGAAGGGGTGGGGGATGGGCAAATAGGTGAGGGAGAGTGGAAGTTATAGACTTTCAGTTATGGAATGAATAATTCATTGGAATAAAATGTACAGCATAGGGAATATAGTCAATGTATTGTAATAGTGTTGTGTGGTGACAGATGGTAGCTACATTTGTGGTAAGTATAGCGTTACACACAGACTTGTGGAATCACTATGTTATACACCTGAAAGTAGTGTAATATTGCCTATCATCTATACTTCGACAAAAAATATAGAAATGAAAAATAAATGAAAAACAAAGAAGCAATTTAACAAAATTAATGTGGGTTAGGGAAAGACAGCAATACTACAATAATAGTATAAATGCTGGAGCTATTGTTTGTTTGTTTATCTGTTCACTTGCTTTTTCCAGAGCTTTTGTTTATAGAAGAAGCAAGAGTGACTATAAACATCAGGAGTAGAAGTTCAGTAGAGGTTTTCTACTGGGAAAGGACAGAGTTCACTTGTGAGTATTTAACATGTGCTTGTTACATGAATAAGTGAATGAATAAGCAATATCTAGCAAAGCTTCAGAGAGGAGGTAAAACTTTAGACCCTGATTTCCCAGAGTGGGTAACATCTCCTTTTACACAAAACCAAATCAAAGCAAAAATGACATTTTACCCAAACATGATAGAGTGGTAAATTTTTGAGGAGGAAAAAAAAAAAACGTTTACAAGCATTTCACAACCGTTGGAACCAAGTGGTATGACACAAAATATTAACACTTGTTATCAATATTCACAGTATATTGTGAATTTATTTTTAGATTGTTGTATAATATAAAAATAATATATAAAGTAGTCAATGATACAGAATCTTGGGAAGATTCTCAATGCTAGAATACTATGAGACAGTTAGGATGTATGCACTTATGTGTCCTTTGAAAGAAAGAATACTGATTATACCCCACAGAGTAGCATGATCTGATTTTCCTTTCAAGGTTTACCTGGTATTTGGTTTCTCTATAAAGGAAACTTCTCTATATGTGACATACACACATGCACCTGCGAACATATACATGGGCAATATGTCAAAAACAATCTGGCAACTGCTGAGAACAAAGGGATGCTTTTTTCGGTCCAAACTGGAGTGCTCTCCCCACCCCAAGGGGCCTGCTGAGGAAGAAGACAATTGAGCTCTCTTTTCTTGCTCGAGCAAACCACGGTCAAAGACTGCATGTAGTTATTAACAGGATCAACATTCTGTTTCCCTTCTTGCCTTCCTCTTTCAAGGTCATTATAGGTATAGGAAAGCAAAATAAATCAACCCTTCTCTTTAATTATTTAATGGGATATGAGGAGTTCCATGAAGAGAAATAATATCATAAGTGGGTTGAGGTGGGATAGCAGTCGTGAATTGATAACTGTTCCTACTCATTTGACTTGTGTCACACTCCATACTCTACAATACTATGCAGGAAATTTCATCATAGAGATGAACCAGGAAGCAGCTATAGTATCTTTACACAACATAAAACATTCATATATTATAAATAAATGATATACGGTATAAATATGATTGCTTATTAACTAATGGCCTACACTCAGGCTTCATCTATGACCTATATAAAGGATTTTTGGCATTTAATGTAAAATATACACAAGAGTATTTCCTTGCTTTAAAACTTAAAAAGTGTATTCTCATTAAAATCTCAAAATCTCAAAATCAAATTCAGACAAAAGCCAAAAGAATGTCATTCTCCCTCAGATTTTAGTTGGATTAAAATAGTGCTATTGCACCATAGATGTTCAGGTTACCCAAAACAGAGTAAGATAAGGAGAAAAGACTGCTTAGAGGGAAGACAAAATACCTTGCATAAATAAATAACAGATAATTCACACACACACACACACACACACACACACACACACGCCAAAGGTTCTCTAACTTTAAAGCTCTGTCAGCTGCCATGGAGAAACCACTGGTAAATTTTCTCCAAAAATAGGACAAAAGAATTATACCAATTCGATGAGAGATGAATGGCAGAATGTTTATCATTAACTAATCTTAAATATATTATTCAATTTGGAAATATTCCACAACCCCCATGCCATAAATATTAAAACTTAAATTTTTTCTATTGCTTGTATCTACTTATGAGTTTATTTATCGAATTCTCCAGAACTACAGAAGATATACCTTTTGGAAAACAACTTCACATTTTTGTTTCATGGTAGCATTTGAACCACAAACTTAATTCAAAATTTATCTTAACAATCTTAACTACAATATCTAATTTCTTCTTATTCAACGGCTTCAAGGATTTCTATGTCTATGGTTCTAACAACAGGTCTAGACAACAGACATAGAACCATGAATGCTCACACTGAAGGAAAGTGTTAGAACATTCATCTTCCATGAGAACAGCCCAAATGAGGACTCACCGAGGACACACCTCATTTGAAAGCCTGCCCTTAATGATTGCATATAGGTAGTTAAAATAGAAAGGTCTACCATAAGTGAATTATGATCCCTTTCAAAATATGTCCCCTTGAGTTTCAAAACTTGCAAAAGTTGCAAAAACTTGCTTTCAGTTTGCAATGATTACTTGATTTATCAATCACCTTAGCTATCTTTTTCTTTTCTTGTAATATTAATTTGAATTAATTTGACATATTACATTCAACAAAAGAATTCTGGGGATTCCTGGGTGGCTCAGTTGGTTGAGCATCTGACTATTGGTTTTAGCTCAGCTCATGATGCCATGGTCGTGGGATCAAGCCCTGTGCCAGGCTCTGTGCTGAGAGTAGAGCCTGCTTGGGATTCTCTCTCTCACCCTCTGCTCATCTCCCCTGCTTATGTGTGCTCTCTGTCTCTCTCTCTCTCAGGTAAAAGAAGGAGAAGGAGAAGGAGAAGGAGAAGGAGAAGGAGAAGGAGAAGGAGAAGGAGAAGGAGAAGGAGAAGGAGAAGGAGAAGGAGAAGGAGAAGGAGAAGGAGAAGGAGAAGGAGAAGGAGAAGGAGAAGGAGAAGGGGAAGGGGAAGGGGAAGGAGAAGGAGAAGGAGAAGGAGAAGGAGAAGGAGAGAGAAGGAGAAGGAAAAGAGAAAAGAATTCTGAAATTTTAGGATATTCTCCCCAAAACATGTTTTTGAATATTGAACATTCATTAATTGGGATTGGCCACACACTGTAATTTATAGGGTAAAATGACTTGGTAAGCTGTACTATTTCTTTCCAAAGAACAGAGACTGTATTTCATTTCAGCCTGGGATACTTGAAGAATGTGTCTTCATTTCTTCTCACTGCAGGCTACAAGCACTGCTGAATTGCTTGGTGGAAACTAGCATCAGAATTAATATCTACCTTCCCCTATGTCTTTACAAGCTTTGGGAGTTGAGAAGAGAGTAAAACAATAATAACAAAAGCAGATTCAAAGTACTTATAATTCATAATAAAACCTCCATAACAGTGCTTCTTAAGTCTAACATTTTTTATTCCCTCCATCTCCCCACCCACCATTTTTTGCTAAGTGCAGTACACCCATATGCTTCAACTAGTGGCCCTCAGCTTTGGCTGCACATTACGATTACCTGGAGAACTTGCAAAATGAAATATGGATGACTAGGGCAGGGCTTAGGTTTGGATAGTTTTAAAACGCCTCAGGTGATCCCAGTTTTCAGTCAGTGAGGAGAACAGCTGTATTAAACCAATGGTTTCCAGACCTTTCCAATAACCAGAAACACCTGGGAGACTTTTAAAAGCATGGAACCCTTTGCTACTCTACCATACCTTCTTTTCTATCTGTGAAATGGAATCGGAAGTTGCACAGTATCTAGTGTTTGTGATTATTAGCAGCTCCTCTATTATTTTCATGAATCATCAGCTTTGAGAACCACTGAATACACACTATAATTCAACCAAAAAGGGGGAAAAAAAGGAGTTCTGATCAAATATATTTGTATCGCATCAGAATGCGGTCTCATGTTATCTGAATTTCATGGTGAAATTGTCTGTGTTCCTGTGCATCCATTCAGTAAATGTGATGATTGGTCTGCGTGCTGAACTGCCACATAGGACTTAGGGTTCTGTGTTCTGAGAACCTCTCTGTAGTCTCTCCACACTGAGGTGCTAACTCTCTTCGCTGTTCCATTGCTCTCAAGCCTAATTCTGTTACCGAACTTATCACCATGGACGGTTTATATGTCCAATCTGTATAAATTCCTACAGAGGTACTATGCTTTATGTACACTAGCAGCTTCCTATGGGCTGGACCCTAAAGTGAGTGCTGTACATGTATTATCTCAGAGTTTTTTCACAGTCTTAATTTCCTTATACATAACAAGGTTGGTGGGACATCACTTTCTGCTAGTTTATTAAACTGGTTCTCAACTGACAGGAGACTTCTCTGTTAACATTAAAGTGTTATTAATAAACTGAAGCCCTGGGACCTCCAAGGTTGAGGGACGTGAGGACAAGCAAACATTGGGTTAAATCACTCAAAGATCTCCTTTCTGCATCTTTGGCAAAGAACTGACCGCTGCGCATCAGACAAAAGAGTAAGGGAAGAATTTTATCCACTTAAAGCAGAAGGATTCTCACTTTTTCTCAAACCCAATGGGAACTTCTACTATGGAAATGCCTTGGAACTTCTGACCTATCTTGAGTAGTTCACAAGTTCTTGAGTGAACTACTCAAGATAACCCAGGAGGCAGTTCATTCAAGAGGAAAAGAGAGTTCATTTCAAGAAGTGTTTTTCTCATTGTGATTTCCTAATTTATTTATAATTTTGTTTTTCGTGCATATTGAATAAAATCACCTTTTATGTCAAATGTCCATTTAGAAAAACTGTTTTTATCCCATGCTCACAAGTCACGAAACAATTATATTCAGATTCTCTGTATGGTATTTTGATTTCAGTGTCTCCCTCACAACCATTTTTCTGAACCATTTTTTCAGAAAACTTAGAGCTTTCAAAAGTTCCTCTTCCATCTTCCATCTAAGTTGCCTGAGATGTAGCATTTAGGAATCTATGTAGAATACTGCTGCTGGATAGATTATACCTAGCCACAAGGACCCACTGGAAAGACACTAGGCCAGTTGAATACTTTATTTTCACTGAGTGTCAGATCTTGTAAAAATATAAAAACCCAGGCCTTATTCTCTGAAAGTCTGATGTTTTTCAGGTGAGGATGGGAGTATGTTGGCTGGAGACATGTCAGGGAAAGAGTGGAGCTAAGAGATAGAAAAATCTGGGGGAATCCACAATTTAGATTTCTCTAGAAGTAAGATTTCTGATCCCCTAGAATGTGAAGAAAAATTGAGAAAACCCTTTTATATGGCTCCAATTTGAATCAACATATTCTTAAAAAATACTGCTTATAGAAGCTTACAATTAATTCATTAAGTATAGGGAACTGCTTGGGTACTTGCATTTTAGAATCACCTAGTTTTAAAAGAATCCCCAAAGTCTTTTTTTTTTTTTTGCCACAATGGGCAATGGTGAAGCTAATGGTTTTCAAAGTGGGATGCCTGAAGCAGCTTCAGAATCACCTGGAAACTTTTTACATGTAATTTTTTTTTTTTTAGAGAGAGAGAGAGAGAGAGAGAGTACGCACACATGCAGGAGAGAGAGAATCCCAAGCAGACTCCATGCCTCCATGCTCAATGTGGAAGCCCAACATTGGGCTTCCTCCCATGACCCTGGGATCATGATCTGAGCCAAAATCAAGAGTTGAACACTCAACTGACTGAGCCATCCAGAAGCCCTAGGAACTTTTTAGAAAAGAAGATTCCCTAGCCCATCCTAGACTGACTGACTCAGAATCTGCCAGTGGGGCCTAGCCCTTTGTGGTTTAAAAAGCCTTTCAGGTGATTCCAATTCCTGAATTTTGAAAACATTCTGGTACAAACCAATCTGGGCAGATAGCATCTTTCACAGCTTATTAGAAATGAAGTAGAAGAGAAAGGCATAACTTCCTTCCCCTGGTGACTACATGTTAGCACCCAGCTCAGAGCTGTTCTACTTCCTTAATCACAAGGGATCAGAGAACAGCATGGTGTATGAAGCCATCATTATGTGATTGCAGTAGGCTAAGCATGACTCCTTTTCGCAGCTACCTGAGGATCTGCTCTTGCTACAGGTGCATTCAGTATGCATGGAAACATCAGACTCCTTGTGCCTAATCTAAATCCTTTTTATGGAAATTAAGCTTTCCTCTTTGTTTAGTTTGCGGTGGCAAGGAACAGCTGGTGAGTAAAATTAGTATGAAAAAATCTTCATATACTTAATGGCCATGATTTAAGTCATTCCTGAGTTTTTCCTCAAACTAAAAAGCACCTTTTACTCTTACTTCAGTCTCTCTCATGAACTAGTATTCTGCTATTTAAGTTAGGAAAATATAAATTAATTATCCATTTTTAAAATCCATAATTCATTTTAAAAGAGTAAAACCAATATGTCTTGCTCTGCATAAAAATCACTGCAGACTCAGGAGACAAATACAGACAGAAGCTTGCTAAGGGAACTCAGATGATTTCCAAAATATGCCTGCTTTTCACAAATGTATAGTGATCATTGTATCAAGGTTAAAGTTTAACACTAGCACCTTTATTTTTATTTTTTTTATATTTTGCTCATATTCGGAAAAAAGAAAATGCATATTCTTGGAATATTCTGCTAGCACACACTTCCCTTGGTTGTTAAAGCACCCTAATTGTTGTGCTTTTCTGTCTTGTGACTTACATGGTGGTTCTGACCTCACCTTTATTCCAGGTGTGAATTATGCAATTCAGACTAGCCAATCAGACTCTGCTTCTTCCTACCCACGCTGTTGGATCAGAGATAAGAGCTTTCTCCAATTCAGTCTGAAGAGAGACACTAAGATTAAGTTCTCTGACTTCTTTATCTAAAATTTTGAGGAAGGGACACTGTTTTTTTAGCTGGAATTGTTAAGAGGATGGGCTGAATGTAGAGCCCTCAGCAACCATCTAATTTGGTGAGCCTACCAGCAATGGAAACAACACAGAGATAAAGCAAAGCTAAGAGATGGAAAGACCTCTAAGAAGGCCCAAGAATTTCCACCATAAAGCTGATTAAGACTGAACTTTTCAGGTAAAAGAGCCATTGATTTTTTGTTCTTTTTATTTTTTAAACAAATTTATATTGTATTCTTAATCACTTGTAACCTAATGGGCAGGATGTTGTGACCAATTGGTTTTTGGAAAAGGAAAGATAAATCAACCGTGTCTGTAGGCTTTTGGCATGAGTAATGGGGTAGATGGTGGTTCTTTTCCCTGAGATTCTGACAGAACTAAACAGAAGGGCAGGTTTGGTGAATGTTGTATAGAAGTGGGTGGTATAGATACAACTATGTTGGTTTTAAACATTTTTATTTGACTATACCTGTGAAACATTTATTTAAAAATGTAGGTCACTGATTATGTAGGTCTATACTTCCTTTAAGAGGTCTAAGCTAAATGTGGCTATTGGGGAGTCATTGAGATATATGCGGTAGCTGGACTAAGAAAACGCCAGAGTGTAGAGGGTGTTCAACATTTATTAAGCCGTGTTATTACCTCCGTGACATTGAATGGCTCGGGTAAAGTAAGATAATGACAGAAAATTTAGTTTGAGTTGAAAGCTGGAACTCAATGGAATGTACTGCAAAAGCAAGGTTGCCGTGGGTAGCAAAGTGACAGATGAAGAAGCGAAGATGAACACAGATCATTCTTTTAAGAATCTTGGTTGTAATGGAAAAAGAGAGAAAAAAAAAGTACCCTTTGCCTAAATGCGTTTGGATAATTATATATGTATTGCTGTTTGACTCCTAATTCTTTATATGGGTTCAAGGGTGCTATTACCACGTTCACTTTTGCTGCCAGAATTGTCTGTTGCCATTTTAATTTAACATTACTTATTAAAATGTGGGAGTAATGTCCAAGCAGATGGTTGTCAGTAAACTGATGACTACAGTTATGGATTAGTGTCCAAATACAATACTCAAAACTTGGTACACTACATAGTTTCCTGAATGTGACTGCCAAAATAAATCTGGCCTGGAAAATAATTTTGAGGATTTTCCCCTCTTGCTTAAATTTTCTTCACTATTTTAAACTAAAGATCTCCTTAAAAAGCTGAGGCTGTGCACATACAGATGAACCACAATATTCATTGAATACAGCTGTAGACTTTCTTGATAAGTTTATTTAGGAAAACTAGCCCAGTGCAAGGCTCATGTAAACTCCAATTCCATCCAACATGTTTGTTTTCTTCCAGAGAAAAAATCTGAAACCATTGTAATGTAAAGTATTTACTCACTGTATCTGTGTTGATCAAGTCTTAAAGTGAATTCTCACTGGTATTTACCTTATTTGACAGTTCTTGTGCTCAGTGACCAAAATAGGCCCTAGAATCTTTTCCTGTCTGTCTCTTCTTTTCTAACCATAGCTCCTCCTTTGGTTTATCTCTTAGCAGAAGGCAAGTTGTCTTTTAGTTGGGAAAAGCTGTCACTAGGTCCTCCGTTCCTCCAAAGACCTACTCCCTACTCTTGCTGCTTGGAAAAACAACTGGAATTACAATAAATTGGCTGTGCCCTGAGTAGTTCCCAGCAAGTACAATCTCTAATACACTGCTGTTGTAAATCTATCAAATGCTTGATATTTATGAAGGCTTACCTGAGAGATAAGCAGTCCCTCGAAATCCTCTAAAATTTACTCAGGATTAAGTTAAACCAGCAGAGAGTCCTATCCTTCAATAATAGTTCTCCACCCAAGCCTTTACCTAGTGGTATTTTCCTGGCATGATGTCACTGGACAGTGTTGAGGGGCGCTGTAGGAAACAGCCTCATGTAGCGGAGGGCTCTGTCTGAGATAAAGGTGTCAGTGAGGGTGATTTTCATCCTGTTACACAGTGTTCTTTTTATAAGGACTCCAGGGAGAAATTTTTTTCTGGCTTTAACACCGGCAAAAGTCATTCTCTTAAGCATTTGGCTTGTTTTTATCTTACGGACCGTCCCATTTTTGGCTTGAAGCAGAACTAATATGTTGTTTAAGATACCTGGCGGCAAAGAGGTCAGCAGGAGGTCACGCTGTCTTCTCTGTGGTGAATTAGGGACATTCATTCATTATCTTTCCAAGTCCTCATTAAAACAGCTTTAATGTGGTGACCATTTGATGGTAGGCATACGCTTTAATCTTATGAATATCAAACCCACCTGGGTTACACTTCCTGTTACGGACAGTTAGCAGAAGCAGGTTAATATGATATTTTAACTCCTTCATCTGCAGCATTTGTGTAGGAATCAGGCTCACTGGTCATGTGAATTTGGCTCAAATGGTCTTTGTAGAGTCCTGATTTATTAGGTTCTGTCTTCAAATCTCTGCTTGCTTAAGATACTTTTAATCATCTGTTTAATTTTGCACCTTACCTTTTTTTTTTTTTGCTCTGATATATTATTTTTCAGGTTACTCTTTAGGCCTGGATATGCCCTATTTTTCTTCCTCATCTGACCTAGATTCAAATTTACACACTGTGAAATAGCTAATAAATTCCCATTAAGGTTGTAAAAGGTGAAGGTTCAACCAGTGTCTAAGTCATCAAATTCTCATGTAAAACTGAATGATCCTTGATATTAACAGCTTGGCAAAAGCACGCTACAGGTCCTTAGGATTTTATGAAAAAAAAAAATTTAAGTCATTTGGCTGAGGGCAACCTACCTACTCTGAAATGACTTGAGCATTTCTACAATTTCCATGTCACCTAGGGCAAATCTCCCCTCTCCTAATTAATCTTAAAAAGTAATCTTTTCCCTGGAAATCTGCCCATAGTTCTATCTTTACCTGTACTCATTGTATGATTTTTCGTGTGTGTATGTGTCTTTGAGGCTGGACATTAAAAGGGAAAGTTTCTGTTCATATTTGGGCGGTCGGAGTCTAGGGAAAGTGGGACAAGAAGCCCCATTGGGAGCTATCCGCCCCCCCACCCCTGCAAGCAATAGAGAGTATTACAATGATTTACAGAGACACGTTGAAAGTAAATTATGTTGTAAACGCCTGTCCCCTGGGCCAGCTAAGAATCACAGGAAAAAAATGTAAAAAGTTTGAAATTCCCAACAGCAAAGGTTGACAGGAAAATATGGTTTTGTTTTTCTATGAGTAAAAGTAACTTTTATGTTGTGTTTTCCCATGAGAAATTATAAACTTTCAAAGGAATTTGAGCCTCTTGCATGCACATATAAGAGCAATTTATCTGGTACTGCCCCAGTGAAAACACTCTTAAGACTTTAAAGCTGTTAGAAGTGGGGCTGAATTTCTTCAAGACTGCTACTTCTTATTTGTCCTTACTGTCTCCTCTTGTCAAAACATTTACTCAGACTTCGAAGAGTTGCAAGTTGGCACCATGTTAATAATATGAAAATGCATTTGTGCAGCCCGTGTGGCTGCAATTTTTGTATATATTCATCACTTATTTAATGAATAATGAATCCTTTACGGTAGCTAGGCGACACAGAAGGATATGCAGCAAATTAAAGGAGAACTTGTCAATATAAGATACTGCAAGTGTTGCCAAGGTAGCTTCGCCCCTTTGTAGCCTCCTTGAGGCTCAAACAGGGCCTTCCCAGACCCCTGCCTTCCTCTTCCTTCCTCCCTTAATGAGCACCAGCTACAGGAATTCTATAGCCAGGTGGGTAGCGTAAATCATTCAAGTCCATCCTGTGGTTATGAACCTTTTTTACTCCCAAGATATAAAGATCTACCTTCATGTTAAGTCTTTCTTCTTCAGTGTCTCAAGTTAACTAGAAATTAGCCTAAATGATTTTTATTAGAAATTCAAATTTTTCAATGCCATGATAACAGAAATAAGTAAGAGATGGCCCTAACCTGCTACTCACCTTTCTCTGCAGCTAAAACTCCTATCATTAGATTCTTCAGCAGTGTGGCTTAGCAGTGGCTTCTTTTCATCCAGATATTCTTGGTCAGACTCTTTGTCCCCACCCCCTCTCATAATCCCTCCTTTTCCAAAGGTCCAAGTTTTCTCTAGGGTTTATAAACTCTTGCTTGTCAAAATACCAGATAGTCTGTTTTTCCCTAGCAGGGGGAAAAAAAAAAAAGATGTCATTTCAGGGACGAGGAGCAGACAACAGTAATCCTCCTCTGCCATTCCAGCATCAGCATCAACACTTAAGTGTGCCTTTATTCTCCATCCCATCTAACAGGACTTTCAGGACTTTGTTCCCTTTAGACCTCAGAATTAATTCTAAAGTTTGTATAAACGTCACCACAAAATCTTGGTAAACCTATAAACCTGGTAAAGTGCATGCACATTATATTGACTTAAGGAACTGCAGTATCTCTGTGTAATATTCCCACAACTTCAGTGATGAATAGAATGAAAGCTAAACCAGCATCATCCTCATTTTTCTCATGCTCTGCTAGACACACACTAAAACCCTGCCGCTATGCGTTGTTTCTTTCCCCACCCCTTCATTTTCTCTGCCTGTGATAGACATATCCTTATTTATGGATTAACAAGTACGAAGATCATGTCACTTCCTGACATAAATGATAATGTACTTTTTGTCCCAGAGATATATTTAGATCAAAAAAAGAATCCTCGTGAAAAGCATCAGATTGAGTTGTTGGTTAAGCAGAGCTACTTAATTAAAATATCACATTAAAATGCTTTTTAGTAAAGAGAAAGCTCAAAGCCAGTGCTTCATTTGCAGTAAGGTTGGGAAAGACATTCCAAATCCCTTCCAGTCGTGCAACTTAGCTTTACTCCAATGTGACCATTAGTCCTTAACCTCAGATAACAAACTTCTAGGGAATGTGAGGCATAGGGAGTCCTCAGAATCATCCTGTGCATGCCTAATCAATAAAAGCTATCCCTTAATTTCTTGGTTAATGATCAGCAAAGGGACAAAATTTTTTTAACTGGAATTTTCCTGTGTTTAAAAATAACCCCTCTCTGGGGCACCTGGGTGGCTCAGTCGGTTGAGTGTCTGACTTCAGTTCAGGTCATGATCTCACGGTTCATGGGTTCAAGCCCTGTGTTGGGCTCTGTGCTGACAGCTTGGAGCCTGGAACCTGCTTCGGATTCTGTGTCTCCCTCTCTCTCTCTTTGCCTCTCCCTTGCTCATGCTCTATCTCTCTATCTCAAAAATAAATAAACATTAAAAAAATTTAAATAGCTGATCTAAATCTACTAAATATTTTCTTGAAGTTTAAATATGGTTGTGTAAAAAGGCCGTATAGGTTGTATAAAAAAATGTACTTCCATTTTTGTAGTAAATAACATTAAACTGCTTAAATTATAGACCACTGGATGGATAGACAGATGGATAGATAAATAACAAGGTACAAATATATCTTGGCTTTGTTCCTAGTTCCTGGAACAAAGCTTCAGAAATCCTTGGAATTTCCTGAGTGATAGAAGTGTCTCTGTTATGCCAAGGTGGTGACTCCTGGGAGCCTCAAGATGGTTCAGGATAGGAGGAGTCTTTCACCAAAAAGACCAGTCTTGTGATTAGAGGGTTGGAACTTTCAACCAACCTTGCTTTCAGATGGAGAGAGGAGGAAGGCTGGAGATTGAGTTCAATTATGTGGTCCGTGATTTAATTATGCCTAAGTAATGGAACCCCAATAAAAACTCTGGACCATGAACATGGTGGTGCCTCCTGGTTCATAAACACACTTATGTGCTAGGAAGGTGATATGCCTGGATTCCAAGTTCCCCTAACTAAGACCTTGCCCTAAGTATCTCTCCCTTTGGTTGTTCCCAATCTATATCTTTTATAATAAAACTATAATTATATGTATAATGCTTTTGGTGAGTTCTGTGAATTCTAGAAAATGACCTAACCAGAGGGGATTGTAGGAACACAATTTATAGCCTGTCAATTGGAAGTGGCACCCAAGACTTGTGGCATCTAAGTGGAGTGCAGTCTTTTGGAGAACGTTGCCTCTAACTTGTGGAATCAGGCACACGTAGTTAGTGCCAGAATTGAATTCAATTGTAGTTGGTGTCAGAATTGGTGTCAGAACAGAGATGAAATCTTTTTTGAAATTTACTTTTGTTTACCTAATGGTTCAATTTTTCTAAATCAAAAGTTGGAAAAAATAGAAGCGGTAATAGCGAAGAAAGGATTCAATTATTCAAGTACTGAAATAAAAGGACACTTTATGAAGGTGCTGAAATAAAAATTTTCACAATTTCATGACCTAGAAAATGGTTAGGTTAATTGAGAACACAATTTAAATTTTAGTTATCTGTATTTTATAAAATGTATATATTACATATTATTAATATAAATATATATCGCTATTAATGTTTATGCTAACTAAGGTAAATAAATTTAACTCCAGTTGAATTTTGAGGCCCAAGAGCACAGAGAGTAATAAGAGAACATCAAGGCAAATAAATATAGGACCTAGTTGATGTTAGGATTTCTCTAGCATAATTGAATACTTTTTCAAGTGCATCTTTAAATTCTTTCGTGGCAAGAGAATTGTTTTCTACCCTGAGTATTGAAATGGTAACTTTTCACTTTCCTCATCTGCAAACTAGGAATAAGTCTAGCTCCTACTATTCAACAGTGTTGTGTGGATAAAACAAAATGTTGGTTTGGGGAGTCTTAGAATTCTACATGTGGTGCTGGGCAATGCCCTTAGTTGCCTTACACAAGAGACCCATCTGTTCCCTGACTCCACCTCACCACTTTGTCACCTCCCCTGGACTTCTGCTTGCCAATATTTCTCTTCAACGGCCTACCAAATACTGAACTCAAAACTGATTTGTTCCGACCAATGCAGAGAACGCAAAGTTGTCACTCCCATTCCCCAGAACGAAGTATTTCTCCTAATTTCTGAACAATTCTATTACACTGTTGATCCACAGCAAGCCTGTGACAAGGAAATTCCTTCAGGTCAGTACAGTGTCTGCTTTTAAATCTAAATGCGACTTTTACATTTATTTGTATTGCAATGCAATTCCTTTCCTTTGTTTCTAACTTGAGTTTAACGCTTCTAAGGTAATCATAAATTTATCCTACCTTTTTAGTATTTGTTACATTTGCATTTGGTAACCTGGTGTTACCTTAAAGGGATAATGTGGTTAGAAAGAACACTGCATTGGCAGTTAGAAGCAAATCAAAAAACCAAATAAATATTTGGGTTTAGATCTGCTAGTTATGCCATTTCAAGATCATTTTGTAGTTAAAATCTTAGGTTTTTATCCATAAACTTGAGATTATAATATCGTCCTCCCTATATAATAGAGTTTCTGTAGGGATCAAATTAAATAAGGAAAACTGTTTTAAAATACTCTATAAAACTGAAAAACAATATTCAAATATAAAGTAGAATCACAACTAATTTATTTTATTTTATATTTTATTTTATTTATTTTTTTAAGAATAACTTGGGATGAAAGCATAAGTTCTTTAGCCACTCACTAGAGACCTTCTCTTTGTCCTTTATCCAAGTTCATTATCCTCTTTTCTTTGGTTTGCTTGTTCTCCAGACCCTTGACCTAGATTTCCCCTCCTCCATAACAATATGAGACTGTTAGATTAGTTATACCTAAGGCTCCATTCTAATGTATTGATAATTATTTTATCCACTTTCTACCAGCTACTTCTTGCTGAGTTCTCCAGCTTCAGCCTTTGGAAGTTGGGGGATAGAATGTTAAGGATATTGGTTAAGAAGCCAAATAATCTTTGGTTGGAATCTTCAGTCACTCCCTGGCTAAGTGACCTGGGACAAGTTATTTTACACCTGTATATCTGGGGTTCTTCATCAGTGAAATATTCTTTCCATGTAAGGAAAGTAAATTTCCTTATAACATTAGTACAAAGTTTGTCAGAGATAATATATCTAAAGTATTTAGACCAGTGCCAACTACTTATTAACTTAAAAATATTTGTGGTGAAAGCAGGTTTAAAAAAAGTGATGGGGGGAAGCATAGGGAAATGACTGAATTTTAATTCGGACCTTACTCCAAATGTTTTCCATGTAAGTGTTATGTTAATTTCAATTTTTTGAGATAGTATGCAATGTCAGATAGAAAGCAAAGAAGCTTTCTGTGGCATTTTCCTGGGTCTTCAGTTTGTAGACAGCAGGTCATGGGACTTTTTGGCCTCTATAATTATATGACCTGATGCCTTATAATAAATCTCTTTATTTTAAATATACGTATCATCTATTCTGTTTCTCTAGAGATGCCTGAGTAATACACCAACGTAAGGCAGGAAACTATTGGCTGCATGCCCTTCTTATCCTCCAGCTGCCCATTCAAGAAAGAGTAGGTAGTTTCATATCAATTATCACCATTTTTCCTAATAGTTTATAAGCCATATATATTTAATATGCTTAAAGTGGAGTTGATAATTCTGACTCCATAATTTTAAGAATCACTCCTTCCTTCCTCTCTCAACCAGAAAGATATTTTGTCTTATGTACTCATAGTTAGAATCTATGTATAGGACACAATTGTTCCCTCAGGAGAAACTTACACCGGACTTAGAGATTTGAAATCAAATTAAACAAACAGATGTTAGACTTTTCTTTTCTCATGTGCCCTAGAAGTTCTCCTTAACCCTGTGGTGTTGATTATGCTCTCTTCTACTTGAATTCTCACTGATCCCGTGGATAACCTTAGGAAAAGGAAGGGAAGTTAATAGTCATTTATGATGGCTAATTTTGTGTTAACTTTAATAGGCAAAAGGATGCACAGATAGGTAGTAAAACATTATTTGTGAGTGTGTCTGTGTGGGTGTTTCTGGAAGAGATTGGCATGTGATACAGCAGACAGAGTAAAATAATCTGTCCTCACTCATGTGGGCAGTCATCTAATCCACTAGGACTCAAGTAGAACAAGAAAGTGAAAGGCAAATTGTCTCTGTATTCTTCAGCTAGCATGCCCATCTTTTCCTGACCTTGGACATCAGAGCTTCTGATTCTCAGGCCTTTGGGCTTGGATTAAATTATGCCAATATCGTTGTTCTGAGATTTTGAAATAAAATCCTATTCTTTACGGAGAGCATGAACTATACATCTAAAACAGAATCTTCTAAGTAGTATTTTATAGCACATTGCAATTCATTAATTACATTCACATTTATCATGTACTTAGATACACAAAATTTTGGAGATTTAGAATAGTCAGATTGCTCAAAGTCACCAGCTGGTTGAGGATAAGTCAAACTGTTATGATTTTTTTTTAAATATTTTTTTCAACGTTTATTTATTTTTGGGACAGAGAGAGACAGAGCATGAACGGGGGAGGGGCAGAGAGAGAGGGAGACACAGAATCGGAAACAGGCTCCAGGCTCTGAGCCATCAGCCCAGAGCCTGACGTGGGGCTCGAACTCACGGACCGCGAGATCGTGACCTGGCTGAAGTCGGACGCTTAACCGACTGCGCCACCCAGGCGCCCCAAAACTGTTATGATTTCAATACATTTTCTCAAATAGAAAATCAGACCAGGATATACTCTCCAAGTTTATTCTCTCAAGTCCCTCATTTTACAAATTAAAAAAAATAGACATGCTGACAATTATGACAGAAACCCTGGTTTGTTAGCCTTTCTCACCTTATCACTGTACATTCAAATGTAATGATATTTGTAGATATGTAGATATTTTTAAGCATTAAGGACAATACCTGTGCTATCCAAAAGTCATGCCAAAAAAGGAACATTAGGCATGAAAATAAAAGCATTGATTCCCTAATCAACAACCATGAGCCTTTTGAAGTCCCTTGAGAAACCTGTAGGCTGATAAATATTTCTGCCCAAATGCCAATTAGCCAAAGCCTTGCCTGCTCCAGCTGATTTTTAATACCGTTCTCTGAACCTTTCACTTAGGTGCATGAAAGCAGTAGCATTGTCACAATGAGAATACCATTTCCCCAGCAATCTTTGAAGATTCATGTCTGATGCAGAAGTATTAGAGGCGGTTCCATAGTTCCAGGTCACTGTTCCATTTAGAACTCTGAGATAGTATGATGACTTCTTTTCACAAATTGAGACATTTCCTTCCTTTCGTAGTGCCACATACTGCCAGAAAAGCACATTTGCATAGTATGTTGAAACAATGTGCTCTCAGTTTTGGGCACTCCATGTAATTAAATGATAACACCATCTCAGCAATCTTTTGGTGCTTCCCCCTACCTAGGATGTCATCTACATGACTCTTATGTGATTTATAATCTGCGCTCTATAAGTTTCACAAAAATAAAACATAAATGCCAGGCCAGAATGACACAAATGGAGAAACAGCCCATTCCCCACCTTCAGCATGATTTGTGATATTTACTGACTAACCAAACACTAGCATGGGATCAGACCCAAATAGCCTTTCAAGACTGGAGTGGTGACAATTGGCAATGGTTAGTGTGGTACCAAAGTATGTACAATATTTGCAGTGTCATAGAACAGGGCTCTTTCCAAAGGGGAAATGCAGCGTTACTGCACAAAGGAGACTGGGAGATGATGTGGGCACAATCCATCCTCCTGGGTATAGGAGGGAACCTAGAAATGTCATAAAATCCCTCTTTGATCTGTTGTCGCTACTGTTGGTTGTATGGGAAATTAACATATTTAATTAACTGTCTGACCAAAGCAGCTGTTACCTTATATAAAACCTTGAACATTGGTGCCTGGCTCATCCCACTAGGTGTTTGAATGTGCCAGGGGCATAAGACTGATGATATTTTTATACTGCATGGCACAGCATGATTCCTCTTGCAATAGGCTCAAGTCAAGATCTTCTTTAAATTCTTCATGGAGAATAATGATGCTCCAGCCCAAATTGCTTAATAACACCCTATGTCAGGCCAGCCAACAGGAAGCTCCATGCACAACAAAATGAACTCTGGCCAATCCAATCGTTTCCAACTTCCAAAAAGGCCCCTGCTGCATAGGCCCTGGCAAAGTCAGGCATGCATCTTTCCTCTTCGTCATCAGGATGCTATTTTAATTACAATTCACTTCTCTTATGACATTATTTGCCTTCTATATATATATATTTTTAAACTCCTTGGCTGAGATATTTCTAAATGGAAAGAAGTACTTCAGAGTCAGAAGTTACTTTCATTAGTTTGCTAAGTTGTTGGTCCAAAGCTATTATGGAGATGGTGTAAAATAAATTTAATGCATCTAATTTCATATGGTACATGGATTGGTTTGAAGGATTTCTGTGAGGGGGGTGAGGGACGGTAGAAGGTGGCTTTTCTGGCCATTGAAAAAGCTTTCCTTTACTTGGTTTGTTATTTCACCCAATTGTGAGAGAGTAAGAATCAGGCATTTTCTATTTTGGATGGCTCGAGCTGTGAAGTGATGAGTTTATCTCTAGCAAAGATGGAAGCCAGAATTTTCAATACCTTTCTCGGGGTAATGTGGTAACACTGGTTATCTTGATTGCCTGTGCTGCTCTTTTTCTGAACAAATTGACTCTGCCATTGAATGTGTCTTCCTCATCATACCTTTACTACTGGATACACTTAATATTTTCTTTTGTGCCATTTCTGAAATTCTTGGAAAGTCTTGCAAAGTCTGCAGTTTCGGCTAGGACCATATGTAACTTACAAACAGTTTGCTAGTTCAGCAATTGAAGGGCTCAAAATCCTGATTAGAGAGTGAGGCCCCCATAAAAACTATAGAGAAAAAAGTTAGCTAGCTAGGACTTTACTGTTGGCATTATTATAGTCCAAACTTCTAACAATAAAATATGTGATAGATATATGAAGTAGGTATATGTGATTCTAAAAAGTGATCAATATTTTCAAAAATATAAAACTAAAAAAATTGAATAAATATTAGCATAGACTATCTCATTCTGAATGAGCATATCCTGTGTTGTACTGCATGTGGTCAAAGACCCATTCTAGTTATTTGTTGGAGCTATCATATGAGAATCTCCCAGGATTTAAGGAAGCAAGATAGTGAATGGTTGGCTTATATTTTTATTGATCCATTGTAAGAAGTGTGTGTGTGTATACACACACTGACATATATATATATATATGTATGTATATGTATGTCTATAAACCTATTCATACAATTATATATTTATATCTATATAAGATATAAGATGAAAATTGTTCTTTAAAACCACATTATTAAAATATATGGGATAACATCACATCTGAAGGTTGGAAGAGCAGCTTCAAGCTTCTAGAATTATACATGTTAGAGAGATAGTGGCCTTATGTCATTGTTAACTTTAATTAGGAATAGACTGCTCAGGTAACTAGGTGATAGTCTCCCTGGTATTATATAACTGATCTTTTGATGATGACCAATGGAATCCTGATTGCTATATTCAAATGGAATTCACCCAAAGCATTCTTATTATTCAACAAATATATACCATATACTTTCCTTGGACACTGGGGAGAAAGTGAGGAATGAGTAAGTAAAGTATTCTGTCTGTCCTAATGTTGCTTATAGAATAGATATCTAGCAATGACTATAACTGGAGAGTTTCTTTAATAGATATTTGATCAGTATAAGAAAATATATGTATTATATAATATGTTACTATTATATATAGATTATATGTTACTATATAGCTAATATAAATAGAATTAACAAACTATAGGTGATATAGAGTGAAGTTCTGATAATAATTTTTAACCTATTTGTAGCTTTCATTGAATAAAGTATTGTGTTAAGGGATTTATGCACATTCTGTCATGCATTCATAATAATACACATAAGGTAGCTACTGATAGTATCAACATGAAATTGATCAGAACATGAGGAGAGCGCTTAACTTCTAGGTCAATTGTCACCCATAAGTGACAGAAGTTTGTCAGCATAGGTTTTCCATCACAGATGTGATGTGCTGACCTATCACAGAATTCTTCCTATTAAATGAACTGGTGAAATCTCTAGAAGTCTGTTCTAATCTGCTTCAGATAATGCTTCTTATGATCACAACTTCGGATCCTGAACTGACTTTCACCTATGCTGTGCTATTCTGCTTTCTTTGTACGACGGTTGGTTGGTCGGTTTTACTATTTGCAGAAAGTGCTTAAAATTTTGGTTTGTAATTGCTCACTGCTCTGTAACTATGTTTAACAGAGCTTGCTTTACTCCAGTCGTCTTTGCTAAATGCCCGCCCTCAGGTGTTCATCACCCCTGCAATGTCACCTCTTTCTATTTTTGTGTCCTTGTAACTTTCTCTCCACTTTCTACCAATATGTGCCGGCTCATGCTGCAAGGTAGTCTTGTGAATTGGGCAGGACCTGATACTTAGAGGATAAGAACCCATATGAGTCTTCAAATTACCTCTTTTATATACATACCCCCACCGTACCACTTTCTGGGAAGGATGCCTTTCCACCTGTGTATCCTCAAGCCCTGGTACACTGCTTGTCTTGGGTGGAGTAGGCCATCAATAAATATGGAATGTTAATTGGAATAAATATATTTACTTCAATGCAAACATATTTAATTTGGAAATTCATTCTTCTTTTCATAATATACCAAACTTTTTGGGGGAAAAATTATCTCTCTCCAATGGTCATTGAATTTGAGTATTTAAAGTAGTGTGCCCTCTCCTAGGCAAATGACACAAGTCAGGAAAATAAGTGTCTGTCACTGTCTCTGTGCATGTCTGTGTCTGTGCATGTGTCTCTTTTTCTGTGTGTCTCTGTGTGCATGTCTCTGTATGTCTCTTTCTCTGTATCTCTGTATGTGTCTCCTCCTCCATGTGTGTCTCCCCTTCTGTATCCGTCTGTCTTGGTGTATGTCCCTGTATCTCTCTCTGTCTCAGCGTGTGTCTGTGTATCTCTGTTTCTGTGTGGCTGTGCCCCTGTGTCACCCCCTCCCTCACTGTCTCTGTGTTGCCCTCTCCCAGCCCTCCCTGTGTGCCTCTGAAGTCCCTCCCTCTGTCTCTGTGTTCCCCCCTTCTCTGTCCCTCTGTCTTTCTGCACCCCCCCCCATGCTTCTGTATGTGTGTCTGTCTCTCTCTGTGGCCCTGTATGTGTGTCTGTCCATGTGTATCTGTCTCCCTCTACGTGCATGTGTCTGCATGCATGTGCTAGTCTCTATGTGCCTTTCTTTGTGTGTGTGTGTCTCCTTGTGCATACAGTGTCCATGTACATGTGTGTGTCTATCTCTGTGTGTCTATCTATCTCTTAGAATTAGAATCTAAAGAAAAAAGACAAAGATGGGGAGGAATGGTCGAAGTTCATCCATTCTAGTGTAGACTTCAAAGTATGTGTGTCTTAAGTATTCTGCTTCCTGTCGTTTCCTGAGCCTTATGAGTTCTATTTATTTTTTAACAGCATTAAGATATAATTTACAAATAATAAAGTGCACATATATATAAATGCATAATTTTAAAAATGTTGACATATATATCCCCCTATGAAACCATCATCAGAATCAAAATAATGAATATATTCCATTATGCAAAACATTTTCACTTTAGCCCTTCATAATCCCTCCCTCTTATTTTTCAGCACCCCATCCTCTACCAAATTTAGCAAATACTGATCTTCTTCCTGTCAGTATATGTAAGTTTGTACTTCCTAAATTTTTTTAATACATGGTATCATGAATTAGGTGCTCTTTCTTTTGGTCTGGATTTTTTCACACCCCATAATTATTTTGAGATCCATCCATATTGTTGTATATTTCAGTAGTCAGTCATTTTGTTGGTGCAGAATAGTATTTTTTTAAATATTTATATATTTTTGAGAGAGAGAGAGAGTATATGAGCAAGTGGGGGAGGGGCAGAGAGTGAAGGGGACAGAGGATCTAAAACAACAGACTCTGCTCTTGACTGCAGAGAGCCTGATACAAAGCTTGAATTCACAAACCATGAGATCAGGACAGATAATGCTTAACCCACGAAGCCACCCAGGCACCCTGAATAGTTTTCTATTATGCATTCACCTGTTGATGGGTTTGGGGTTGTTTTCAGGTTTTGGTTATTAGAAACAAAGCAGATATAAACATTTTTATAAAACTCTTTGTGTAAACATAGGCTTTCTTTCTCTGGGGTGACTTCTTGGGATGGAAATGGTTAGATCCTATGGTAGATGTGCATTTGACTGCTTTAAGAAACTGCCGAACTATTTTCCAAAACAGTTGTATCATTCCAATATTAAAGTGTTTACTTCATTTTGAGTTAATTTATTGTACAGAGTGAAAGGTATACATAGAGGTTGATTTTTTTTTTAACATATGGATATCCAAGCTTTTAGGCTTCATTTTTCATAAAATATTTTCTCTGTTAATTTATCTTTGTTCCATTAAAAATCAGTTGCACATATATGTATGTCTATTTCTGGGCTTTCTATTCTCTCCATGAATCTGTTGGTTTTTTTTTTTTTTTCTAATTTTATTCCAGTATCACAACTCTCTTAGTGTAGCTTTACAATGTTTTGAAATCCAGTGGTCTTAGTCGTCCAGATTTGTCCTGACTTTCAAAACTTATTTTGGCTATTCCAAGTCCTTTGCTATTTCCATATGAATTTTAGAATCAACTTGTCATTTTTTTTTCACAAAATGTTCTAAGATGTTGTTTTTTATTGTATTGAAACTGTACCTTAATTTTAAGAGAATTAATATCCTTAATATTGGGAACTTTAACACATGTTCATGATTTCTCTCAATTTATTGAGCAATCGTTTGTAGAATTTAATATGCAGGTCTTTCACATCAGTTGTCAAATTTACCTCAAGTATTTCATATATTCTATTATAAAGGGTTTTTTTCAACTTCACTTTTAATTGTTCATTGCACATATATAGAAATAGAATTGGCTTTTCTGTACTTACCTTGTGTCCTGCAGTTTTGCTAAACTCCTTTATTAGTTTTAAGAGTTCTTATAGATTTCATTGGATAATATTCATAGAGGATGATGTCCTATATAAATGTCAGTTTTACTTTTTTCTTCCTAATATGGGTATTTTTTTCCACCTGTCTCACTATGCTAGATAGAACCTTCAGCACAATGGAGAATGGAAGTGCTGAGAATGGACATCCTTGTCTTGTTTTCTGATCTCATGGTGGAAAGCATTTCACAATTAACTATGATGTTAACTGTAGGTTTTCTATAGATTTCCTTAGGTTGAGGAAGTTTCCTTTAGTCCTTGTTTGCTTGTAGTTTTTCTCAGAAATAGATGTCATTTTGTGTGAAATTGGATTTTTTTTGCATCATTTGAGATGATTTTACATTTTTCTTTACTTTGTTAATATGATGAATAACATTGATTTACCTATTCAATTTAAAGCAGCCTCTCATGCTGAGATACAATCAAGGGTACTTTGCATTCTGCTCTTTATATATTGTTGAGTTCTATTTGGTAAAATGTTTACAGCTTTTGCATCTACTTTCATATAGGATAGTTGTTTCTAGGTTTATTTTAATTGTTGATGTATTTGTTCATTTAGTTTCAGGATAATATTGACCTCAAATGAGTTGAAGTATTTATTCCTTTTCAATTATTTGGAAAAAAATATATGTAAAATTGGTGATTTTATTTTGTAAATGTTATGAAGAATTTCCCAGTGAAGCCATCTGGGCTAGAAATGTTCTTTGTGGAACGTTATATAATAAAAAATTCTATTCCTTTAATAGATATGGTATAATTTGTCCATTTCTTCTTGAGTAGGCTTTGGTAGTTTTTGTCATCTAAGGAATTCTTTATTTCATCTAACTTGAACTTGTTGGCATAAATAAATAACATTAGATTGTAACATTAGATTATATGTCACTTTTCTAATTTCTGATATTGGTAACTTGTGTTTCTGTTTCTTGTCCACTTGGCTAAAGTTTTATTAATTTTAGTGAATTTTTTTTATACAAGAACTAGCTTTTTGTGCCACTGAATTAATCTATTTTTTCTCTTTAACTGATTTCTGTGTCTAGCATTTATTATTTCTTTCATTTATGTTAAGTTTAATCTGGTTTCTTAATGTGAAACCTGAGGTCATTTCTTTAAGAACTTTCCTTTTTCTAGTGCTATAAATTTTCCCATTACTGCTTTTGCAATATCACAAAAGTTTGAATAGGTTGCATATTAATTTTTTAGATCAAATACTTTATAATTTCTTATTTGATTTCCTATTTAATCATGTGTACTTTGGTTTATAAATATTGTGGATTTTTGAGACCTCTTTTTTTAATGATTTCGTATTTAATATCACTGAGATGAGAGAGCATATTTTGAGTGACACAAACTCTTTAAATGTTATTGAAACTTGGGGCACCTGGGTCATGATCTCACAGTCCATCAGGTTAAGTCCTTCATTGAGCTCTGTGCTGACAGAGCCTGGAGCCTGCTTCAGATCCTCTCTTTCTCTCTCTCTCTGTCCCTTCCCTACTCACATACTGTCTCTCTGTCTCTCTAAAATATAAATAAATATTAAGAAAAAGACTTTAAAAGTTATGGAAACTTGATTTATGGTGCAGAAAATGGTCTATCTTGGTAAATGTTCTGTATGCACCTGGAAAAAAGTGTGTATTTTGCTGCTGTTGGGTGTTATCTAAATGGCAATTGGGCACACTTCATTCATAGTGTTGTTCAAATCTTTTTTTTGCATACTGATTTTCTATTTATATGTTTTATTGATTGAAGGAAGGCTATTGAAATGTCTGACTATAATTATGCTTTTATTGTTCTTTATAGTTTTATTAGTTTTTGCTTCATATATTTTGAAAAACTTTTATTAGGTGCATATATACTTAGGTTTACTATATCTCTTAATAAGCTGGCCCATTTATTAAATGATATTCTTTATCTCCATTTTTAAATCTACTTTTTCTGACACTTAATGGGTATTCCACCTGTCTTATTAGCACAGCATAACTTTTTTCATCATTTTACTTTTATCCTATATTTTTCTGTGTATTTGAATTGTGTCTCTTATAGGCAATAAGTAGTTGGGTCCTGTTCCCACCCCCATCAGCCCATTTATACCTCTTAATTTGGAATTGTACCACATTTAATGTAATTATTGATACAAACCTCTGTTTTCTACCTCTTATTTGATATGTAAAAAAAATAGTGTTTTAGGAAGTGGTTGAAAAATATCTATTCATACAGATTTTCAGCTGAGATTCCAGAACCTGAACTGCCTACCCTTGCTCCTTATGTTGTCCTTTTATTTCTTTTGTTGTTGTTGTTTTTATTGGATCATGTTTCCTCTCGTTGATTTCTGTATGAGAGTCTGTATCTTAAGCTGTGGTATCCTTTTTGTTTTGTTTTGTTTTGTTTTTTCTGTCCTAGTTTCTAGTTGAGTGCTTGTGATATATTTTTAAATGTTGGGTTTAACAAAAATGCTTTTTATATGTTAAATATTTTTATTATTTTGTTTTTATTTTCTTAGTTGGATTATTTCCTATAACTGTACTATCTCAATGATTGTTTTAGAGGTTATAATATATATATATTTTCTAAGTTACCATTCTTGATGGTCTTGACTCTGTGTTGAAGATGCAGATTTATCTCTTATCACTTCTGTCAAATGTGGTTTAACATCATTTATATTGTCAATATTTTAGTGATAAATTTTTATGTATTGAAATATCTTTGCCTAGGGGCGCCTGGGTGGTGCAGTTGGTTAAGCGTCTGAATTCAGCCAGGTCACGATCTCGCGGTCTGTTGAGTTCGAGCCCCGCGTCAGGCTCTGGGCTGATGGCTCAGAGCCTGGAGCCTGTTTCCGATTCTGTGTCTCCCTCTCTCTCTGCCCCTCCCCCGTTCATGCTCTGTCTCTCTCTGTCCCAAAAATAAATAAACGTTGAAAAAAAAATATCTTTGCCTTTGTTTTTGAAATATATCTTGCTGGGTGTAGAATTCTAGGTTGACCCTCCCTTTTTTTATCCCTTTAAATACTATAAACATGTTGCTCCACTATTTTCTCACTTGCCTTGTTTCTAGCAATAAATCTCCCATCCTTAATCTTCTTATTTTTCTTTCTTTTTTTTTTTTTAAGTTTTCTTTGAGCCATTGGTTGTGATGTACCTTGTGGTTTTATTTTCTGTGGGTGGGTGGGTGTATGGGTGGGTGTTTATTGATTTCATTAGGTTTCTTGGAGGTATAGATTATTATCTTATCACATTTAATAAATATCTGGCCAGTTTTTGTTCAAATGTTTTTCTCCCATACCATCTTTCAGGGACTTCAATTAAATCTATATTAGCCTCCTTGAAATACTACAGATACCTGATATTCTGTGCATGTTTAAAATTATTATCTTTGTATTTTATTTCAGATTGTTTCTATTATATCTGAAATTCACTACTTTTTTCTTCAATACCTAGTATGCCATTAATCCCATCTATCTCATTGTATAATATCATCTATCTATATTGTGGTTCATATGTGAGAGTCCTAATTTGTGTCATCTTTATATCTTCCACTCCTTTTTGTCTCAGTTCAACTTTTTAAACATTTGGAATACATTTGCAACAACAGTTTTAATGTCTTTGCCTGATAGTTTATCATCTGTGTCAGTTTTGAATCTCTTTCAACTCATTGGTTTATCATCATAAAGGTTGTATATTCCTGATTCTTTGCATGTCTGGTCATTTTTATTGGATGGCATACATTGTGAATCTTAACCTGATGAATGCTAGATATTTTTGTATTCACATAAATATCATCAAGCTATTTTCTGAAACATAGTCAAATTTCTTAGAAATGGTCTGAT
Source organism: Prionailurus bengalensis (assembly GCF_016509475.1). Lineage (NCBI taxonomy): Eukaryota > Metazoa > Chordata > Mammalia > Carnivora > Felidae > Prionailurus > Prionailurus bengalensis. Next base: position 136,980,939 of record NC_057345.1, on the reverse strand, counting down.
ACTTTTGGGTCTTACTTTTAAGGTTTATTAAGCAGAACTAAAACAGTACCTAGCCAAGGACTAATTATTTTCCACTACTGAGAAAGATTGTTCTCAGAAATCTACCAGTGTCCTATGAAAGAATAACCTCTCTTTGAATAAAATAAAGAGATTTATGACATTGGTTACAAAGCTTAAAGCAGCAAGAGTCACAGATGACTAAGTTTTCAAGTCTGGCAGAATATAAATGTACCACTGATAAAACAGAAAAGTCACTAGTTGGAGTCAGAGTAAAGTGTTGGGCAGGGGGGAAGTAAAAATGAATACAACTCTATGTGCATGGATTTTTAAATCTCACAAATAAAAACTGCCACTGTATGTTGTCTTCATTCATCACATTGAGGAATATTTTTTTAATTATAAAAGCTTTTTATCAAACATTTACTTAACATGCATCCTTCTGCCAAATACTATTTCCACAGCCATGTTAATGTGTGTATACCCTTTCAATTTTAGTAGTTCACACATTTAATCATGGGTGAAACAAGAGAGACTTAAATGAATTTCCACAAATTCAGAGTCAAATGCTCAAGATGTGAAAAATATACCAGATTCTGAAACTAATTAAAATACGCAAGGAACATGTTAAAATACATTTCCTATTGTAAATTAAACTTTACCTAAGAGCTATCCAGCATAAGAAAAGTTTTGAAGAAAAACATCTAGCAAAATGTTTCTGCCTAATTCCCAGAAAATATGGAGCACTGTGCATGGTTATAAGTTATGTTTCTAACACAAGCCAATATACTTTCCTTAATTTGCTTGGCTAAGACCTAGTAATTTAGTGATAATGTAACATATTCAAAGGGATAGGGAAAGAACACTCGTCAGCATCCACCACTGCCGTGCAATAAAATTCCAACTTTTTTAAAGAAGAAAAATATAGCATCAAACATAAAAACCTGGGATAAAACCCACAATATGAAAGTAACTGCCTTAATGAAATATTAAAATTGCATCAGGAATACTGTTCTGGCATTAAAAATAAACAATAACATTTTTTCTAGTTATGGTTCACTTCAATTCTTTAAAAATTAATTATTACCTCTTTAAATATTTGATTAAATTAGATTTCAGTGGGCTATCACTATCCACAAAACACAGGGTATGGTGTATAAATTCTCATATCTCAATTTCTGATGTACTTTGTCATGTTATTTAATTCTGTGATGACTTTACTTTTTATTTTTTTTACTTTGGTAGCTTTATAAAATGAGCACGACTAAAGCTCTCTTATTTTGAGTGCAAATATAGTATATTATTAAGCTCCATAAAAAGTAAAACAAAACAAAACATAACAAAAAACCTGTGACAATAATATTTGATACTTTCCTATCCTATATTGCCTAACTTTCTCACAAAGTCCATTGCAATTCCACTTATGAATCTTATCCTTTAAATCCTATATAACTGTAAGGCAAGAGTCCTACAGCCTAGCTTTAATAGTATATACAATTTGGCTGCCAAGTCAAACATTTTTCACACCTATCTATAACTAGCAATTAAAAACACTTTTTAAGGAAAATAAGCATTTTGAACTGTGGTTCAATTTTGAACTGTGATTCAATTTCTCTAGTTTCAGAGTAAATTTTTGACCCTGCTCTATGTTTAGACATGTGGCACATAGATGTAATCTTGCCATTAGTATGTTTACTGAGCCACTGTTTTTCATTTCAGAGAATGGTCTTAACATTCATATTGTGCTTAAATTTGCACAACTATATTGGTTGTTTAATTTCAAATGTCAGTCAATGAGCTTTGGAAATTATGCCTCAGAGGACAGCCAGAGGAAACTGTTTACCAGGTTACCTACATTAATTTTGGAGAAAAGAAAAGGAGCTATCAGGTTAGATTGAAGAATGAAGATATGGAATATATGAGGGGACTTTTATTTAGACAAAGCTTTAATTGGTTTAATTTCTCACATATTAAGAAAAAAAACTTTATGACCCAGTGATAAACGAGTCCATTTTTTCCAAACTAAACTCACAAGGTCTGACAAACTAGTTTTTTCCCCCACTAGTGCTTACATTTTATTTCCTAGCTCGGCTACCAGAATTGTAATTTCGCGAATCATTCAACCTGTGTTAGACTCAACACCCTACTCCCACCCCAACTTTGGCGTCCCCCATGTACACTTTGTTGCCAAGCAGAGTAGAGCAGGTTACATGGTGTTACTCAATCCACAACTCTATAATGACTCCATAATCTATTCTGGAAGGAGAAGAAATAGACAGCCATGTTGATGATTTTAGCCCTCTGGCCATAGTTTATTGGATTAAGTATAGACACCCTACTTAAACTATAATAATCTTTTCTCAAGAATGTGAAGTAACAGATGCAGAAGTTCTATAATAACTGTAGTTCTTTGGAAAATGAGATGTTACATTGTTTCAATATCCAAAAGGAACTTGAATCAGGGAAATTCAGTCTTGTTAAAAATTAGAATAAAATAGAAGTACAGAGACAAAAAGACTTCTGAAATGATGTAGGCCCAGAAAGATAAGGAGGTTAGTGTCAATTTCTTATCTTCCAGTCCATTTTTTGTCCCCACTGAAGCCCAGGTATGCTTCCTGGTTTTGGATTCCAAGAGATGCTGTTGTACATTTATATTTAGTTCCCTTCTAACCTTGTTGACTGAGCTGGTTTATGTCTTGAACTACTATTTCTCACAATTAAAGCCTTGACTAAAATGTTATGAGAATATCTCTCCTCACATTTCTTGTGACTGTACTCTTCCATGTTTAGTAGTGCCTTCACACTTTCAGTAATCACTTCTGTTACAGCAAATATTCAGTGCCCAGGAGGAGACAAGCGGCATGCACTCAGGGAATCAGGAAAGACTGTTTGTTTCACACCCGTGCCAGCCCAGTGGAATCACCTCCAAAGACCAAACCCTGAGCCTTGGTGTTGGCCTCTTTTTATGGGTGGGATTTCAGGGGCTCAAGAGAAAAAAAAACAAAGGGGCAGGGAACAAAGAAAAAAACAAAGAAAACAAAAAAACAAAAGGGGCATCAGTTGTGCTACATGGGCAGTTGGCAGATGCAGGAGGCAAGCAAGATTATAGAAGCCAAAGGGAGTATCTGGCCTCGGACATCTGGATGGCCCCTTTTATATTGCTTTTACCAGCTTTCTTTCTCATTCCCTCATCTTGATTCTCAAGCTGCTGTAGTAGACCTAGAGAAAATCAGTTTGTGGGGGCCAGGGAAACCTTTGCTGCCATGGGAGGAGGGGCAAAGAGTGTTCTGGCTTCTTCCTGCTGGACAGGGATGTTGAAGGGAGGAGTGAGACAGCTAGGGTTCTTCATCATCCAAAGGAGTGTAGCAACAGCTAGACTGGTCCAACTGGAGCATCATCTGGAGTTTTATAGCTTCTAGGCAAGAGGAAAAAAAAAAAACGTGGTTAGCATATTAAGAATACAAGGACCAAACAGGAGGGCTATGAAAAGCATTAGGAGAGGACCAGATAAAGGGAGGAGCCAGGGTACCCAATTCCATATATTGCTCCAGGAGTTCCATGAGTCTGCTCATTCCTGCCTCCATTTGTTGATTTGCTTCTCTAGCTGCTGGACCGTATCTCGGACTTTTCCTGATTGGTTGACCTAGAAGCAACATTCTTCATTTAGGAAGAGACATAGCCCTCCCCTTTTGGCAGTTAGCAGGTCCAGCCCTCTTCTGTTTTGTAAGACTACCGCTGCTAGGGAGTCTACTTGGTCTTAGATTTGGTGACCTCTTCTATGCCATCTGTTAGGTCCTTGGATAATTTATGATAATAAGTGGTTGAGGAGACCATTCCTCCTGTTCCCATGCCCATCCCTGCCATTATTCCCAAGGAATCAGCAGGGGTATGACTTGAATGGCTCCTCTTGATTGAGTGTATGCTGCCGAGGGTACTATAAGAGACTGATTGTTGGGTACAGTGTTTATTTGAGGAGTGAGGAAGGCCAGGTACAGATGCCAGTCCAGTTGGCCAGTAGACACACATAGGTGTCTGGCCCCTGCATAAAGAGAAGCCCCGGAAGGGCTGATACCATGGTTGGGTTGTAGGAAGATGATTGAATTTCTGACTGTCAAGAGTCTGGTTGCATTGGCCAATGGTCAGATTGCTGACTGGCTCCATTCCCATTTTGTTTGTCAGGCACCTGGGAGCTGGTTGGGACAGTTTGACTCCAGTTAGTATGGGTCTCACCATGTGGGGGTCTGGGTCTTTAGCTAACAGGGTAACGTTTACAGTTGCCTGCGTTATAGGAGTAGCTGTGTAACAAGAGGATCCTGTGGACAAGCAGAGCCAGCAGGTTCTGGCCAGACTGGGATTGGTATTATTGAGGAGGCGATGTGTTGCATTTAATATTTGGTCTAGATGGGGATCTAAGACAAATGGCCTGATTCATGGAGGTTGAAGGATTAGGTCAGAAGTGACCCAGCAGGCATGAGGAACTTCAGGGCAGGTTGGATCAGAGAGCCCCCAGTGGTGTTTTATTTTTATTTTTCCCACCCCAAAATTTTTTCTGCTTCTGGTACAGGGAGTGACCCTCTTGGTAATATAACATCTATTCGGTATGCAGGGATGATACATGGTGGCACAGGGGCATGGCGGTGGTGTCGTTTTATCTCTGTGGACTGGAGCAGCAGGAAATTGTAGAGGGGGAGGGGTTGGAGTAAAAGTTGGGAAGGGTACAGGGGGAGGATTGGAGTAAAAGTTGGGAAAGGTACAGGGGGAGGATTGGAGTAAAAGTTGGGAAGGGTACAGGGTACAGTGCAACCCCGTGTGCCTGTACCATAAGTTTGACCCTCATGAAGACAGTAGATGGGGTTCAGCGGTTGGGAGCAGAGAGTGGACCTTTGGGCCTTGGGGGAATGATAAGTCATGCACTTGCATGGCAGGAGTAAGAAGATTCTTTTTGGACAGGTTAGGAACAGGAATATGTGCAACAGGGACAGGAGATAGGGCGATCCCATCCTGGGGTAGGAGACCGTTACAAGGGCAGAGAACAATATACAGAGGAGGACATCAGTCATAACTCAGATCACATACATCTAAGGAGAATAAGGCATCCTGACACTCATAAGTAGAGGGAGGCTAACAAGAGTTTGTGACTGAGGAGCCAGTCTGTGGGAGTAGCTTGGGTCAGCCCCATAGCAGAGAGTATAGCAGCAAGTATGAAAAGAGAAAGAAGTAGGGGATGGCAATGAAATCTGAGAGAATGATTTGCTAGAGTTCATTTAAGTTGCTTGGTGATTTCCTCAAGCTTCTGGTTACAGAGAATTCTCAGGTGTTGGCTGCAGGCCTCTTATCATCTGCTATCTTCTTAAGGGTGATCTGTAGAGGATTGTTCTGGTTAGCAGTTACTTTCCATTTCAAGTGGTTGTCAGGTGATAGATAGGGTGTCTTGAGAATGGTGGATCCAGGCAGTTAGTCCTGCAACCTTGAGAGCTGTGGGTGTGGTTAGCACAACTAAATAGGGTCTCTTCCAGGTAGGTTTGAGTGGTTCCCTTTTCTAATCTTTTATCCAAACCTGATCCCCAGGTTTGTGAGGGTATATACTTATTCCTAGGAAAATAGGTATCTTGTCTGTCACCATCTATGTATCTCAAATACAGTTTCTCCTAATCCTTGTCATTGTTTTTGTATTTCTAAATTCCCTAGTTCTGTCAAGGTCCTCCTGAATTTGACTAGTGGAGGGGGTCTTCCATATAGGATCTCGAATGGGGAGAATCCTATTTTTGCTTGGGGTATACAGTGGGGGGAGAGCTAGGGATAGTATATCTGGCCAGGGCAAGTTAGTTTTCTGGCAAAGTTTTGCCATTGCTGATTTAAGGGTCCAGTTTATACATTCCACTTTTTCTGAACTCTGGGGCCAATAGGCTGCGTGGAAGTTCCACTGGATACCTAGGGTTTTGGCTACTTGTTGCACCACCTCTGCCACAAAATCTGGACCATTGTCTGAGCCTATGGTTAATGTAATGGCATTCCATGTCTGGGAATGATATCCCTTAGCAAGGCCTTGGTTACTTGTCTTGCCTTTTCAGTGCATGTGTGATAGGCTTCAACCCAGCCCGAAAATGTGTAGATGAATACCAAAAGATATTTGTATCTATATGGCATTATTTTGGTAAAGTCTACCTCTAAATCTTCGAAGGGTGTCTGACCACAGTGTTGGCTTGCCATGGTCCCAGTGAGGTTTTGTTTGGTGCCATTTTGAGTGCAGAGGAGGCAGTGTTGAGAGATCAAGGCACAGAGGGATGGGAGTTGGGCAATTACATAGTAACAGCTTAATAAGGTTTCAAGGGAGGGTTTTTTCCTAGGTGGGTGAGATCATGCTGTTGGAGAACCACCTGGTGGGCTAGCTGCTCTGGTATGTAGACTCTTTGGTCTGGAAATACCCACCATCCTTCTTTTGTCTGGCCTCCTTTTTCCTGTTGTGCCTATTGTTTCTTGGATTGTGTACCTTGGAGGAAGTTGGCAGTTCCGGGGCCAGCATGATTTTTGAGAGAGTTGTTTGTTTTCCTGCTGCTTGTTTAGCTGTGGCGTTAGCATGTCAGTTACTATCTGACACTGAATCTTTTCCTGTTTGGTGTCCCTTGCAGTGGATTACTTCCACCTTCCTCGGTTCCCAGACTGTCCTTAATAGTTTTAGGATTTCTTCCTGATTTTTTATTTCTCTTCCTCCTGTGGTCAAAAGTCCTTTCTCCCTGTATAGAGCCCCATGTACATGTAGAGTAGAAAAGGCGTAGTGCGAGTCAGCGTATATGTTGGCCTGTTTGTCTTTACTCAGTTCTAGTGCTCTTATTAGGACCCACAGTTCTGCTCTTTGGGCTGACCATTGTGGCCTATGGAAGCGCCTTTGCTTCTATGACCTCAAAATCAGAGACTACCGTATAACCAGTGTATCTTTTGCCTTTGTTCGTGAAGCTGCTGCTGTCAGCATACAGGATGAAGTCAGGATTTTGTAAGGGCCTGTCTGATAGGTTGGATCAGCTAAAAGAGACTTCATCAAGTACCTCTAGACAATCAGGCTCTCAGGGCCCCACCACTGTGGGCAAGAAAGTGTCAGGGTTTAGGGTTTTTATGGCTTCCAATCTTAATCGTGGGTTCTCACATAGCAGTTCCTGATGTTGTGTCATCTGAGCCTGAGTTAGCCAGTGTTGCCCTCTGGCATCATCAGGGTAATAACAGAATGGGGAAACTCAATGTTCAGGTTTTGCTCCAATGTGAGTTTGTCTGCTTCCTTGATTAAAAGTGTGGTGGCTACCAGGGCCCTCAGACAGAATTGCCATCCTGCTGCAACTGAGTCAATCTGCTTTGAAAGGTATATGCCCCTGTTCTCTGCCAAGGTCAAAATTTCTGGGTGAGAACTCCCAGGGCCACCTCATTCTTTTCATGTACAAACAGGTTAAAATCTTGTGATACATCTGGGAATCCCAAGGCCACTGCCTCTGTGAGTTTTGTTTTTATGGTTTTGATTGCCTTTTCTTGATTAGGGCCCCAGAAAAGGGGTGCCCTTTCTTCCCCCTTTATTGCCTCTTATAGAAGTCTAGCAAATTCTGAGAATCCAGGGATCCATATTTGATAGAATCCTGCAGCTCCCAGGAACTTTCAGACTTGCTGGCAGGTAGTAGGAACCAGAATGGTACAGACTGCCTGTTTCTATTCGGCTCCCAGCATCTGTTTGCTCTGGGTAATCTTGAAGCCCGAATATTTAACTTCTTGTCGGCAAATCTGTGCCTTTTTCTTTGACACCTGGTATCCCGCCTCTGCTAGTAGCCTGGGTAGGGTCCTGGTTCCCTCCAAGCACTGGGTCTGTGTGTGACTGGCTAGCAGGAGATCATCCATATATTGGAGTAGGACACATCCTAGGTCCCATCCCAGAAACCTGGCTAAATCAGATGCCAGTGCCCCAATGAATAAGTTTGGTGAATTTTTGAATCCTTGCGGCGGTCTAGTCCAGGCGAATTGTTCCTTTGCCCCTGTGGTACGGTTTTCCCATTCAAAAGCAAATAGGGGTTAGCTATTAGATGCTAGCTGGGAGATAGAAGAAGGCATCCTTTAAATCTAGACATGCGAACCATCCTGCTTCCAAGGGTGTAAGTCCTAGTAGAGTGTATGGATTAGGCGATGCTGAATGCAGCATGACAACTGATTCATTAATGGCTCTTAGGTCCTGTACGGGGTAGTAATCATTTGTCCCAGGCTTTTTCATTGGCAACAGGGGAATATTCCATGGGGACTGGCATCGTTTTAGAAGTCCCCGTTTGAGTAGCCTGTCCCAAGTGCATCTGGATCCCTAGGCATGCCTCTTTGGGACCATATATTGGCATATTTTGACAGGTTGGGCCCCAGGCTTTAGGTCAGTTAATATTGGGGGGGGGTGGTTTTTTGCCAGACCAGGGGTGGTTCCTTCCACCCAAACTGAAGGGCATTCAATTCCTAGCTTGGGGACTGCAGTTGGCTCTCTGGGAGGGGAAGTCTATAATATCCATTCCTCTTCCTGTGGAATTGTCAAGGACAAAATCATGGGTTGGACCTTTTTATTTAAGTGCGATTGTGTCTGTCCATCTGAGATGAAGGCTCTTTCTGTATCCAACTTGGCTAGGAGGTCTCTACCTAATGGTGAGACCAGGCAGCCATGTAGATACAGGAATCTATGAACTATTTGGTGACCCCCCCACCCCCCCCAGCTGGCATTGTCAGGGACCACAAAATGGCCTTTGGGTTTGCGTCCCAGTAGCTCCTACGATGGTGAATTCTTGACCTGAGAGAGGTGCCACCTTGTATGGCACCACAGAGTGGCCTCAATGTTGATCATGAAGTCTATTGTCTGGCCCCCTACCTTCATTTTGGCTGTGGGCTTATGGAGACCTAGTTGGATAGAGTCTGGTCCTTCCTAATCAGAATCCACTCCTGCCAGTCCAATCAGGTCAGCCTCCAGTAGTTCTGGTTGGTAGCAGCTGGGTAGAGTGGATTTGGTTTTCCTTTTTGACAGTTGGACACTGGAAAAATGAATGCCCCAAATTCTTTTCAGTAGGCACATTGATTCCATCCCAGTGATGCCCTTCTTTTTTGTTCTTGAATCCCTAGTGGTTTCCATGGGGGCCCTTCTGGAGGGGGTGGTCATCCCAAGGCTGCAGACAGGAGAGCTGCCTTTTGTTTCATTCTTCGGTTTGCCTCCTTTCTGGCAGCTTGATCCCGATTTACAAAAACTTTGTTCATGATTTCCAATAATTTGTTGGTGATCTTTCCAGTGAATCCATTCAATTTTTGGAACTTCTGTCTAATGTCACTTTGGGCCTGTCCCACGAAGGCAATATTGACCATGCACTGATTTTGGGGGGCTTCTGAGTCAAATGGGGTGTAAACTGTGAAGGCTTCACATAATCTTTCATAGAAATCAGCCGGACTCTCTTCTGGCTTTTCGATGACCCCAGATACCTTTGCCATGTTGATAGCTTTTTGGCCCCTGCTTTTACTCCCTGGAGAAAGATGAGTTGGTATCTTTCTAATCTGGCCCTTCCCGCCTCTGTGTTGAGGTCCCAGCAGGGCTTCTCTTCAGGTATAGCCTTCCATGCCCAAGCCTCAATGTCTAGTTGCCCATCTGGTGCCAGAGTCTGGAGCCATTTTCTGGCTTTGGTGGCAGTTTGTTGGTACTCTTCCATGTTGAAAGGGGTAAGCAGAAGCCGCTTACATTTGACCCAGGCAGGGCTGTGAGTCTGGGTATGGATTCTAGGAGATCTATCATCATCTGCAGCTTCTCAGAGTAGGGCGGCATGTGGTGTGTCCAGTTGAGGAGGTCAGTAGTGGAGAACAGTTCGTAGTAGAAAACCGATTACCCCTCTTTTGGGTCCCGTTGGGGCCTGTTCTCTGGGGACCCCTAGTCTCCCGCAGTGGCATTTGCATTGCCATTGAGGGTCTTGGACCTTGAGCCACAGATCTAATGCATCTTCCTGCCAGTTCAGGTGTCCCTGGTTGGGTCAGAATGACTGCTGGCGGAGGTGAAACTTATGGGGGTGGACTATCAGGCAGGTAAGGTTCCTCTCCCTCTATTGATAGGGTGCTGGGGCCATATGGTGGCAGAAATGGAGGGGACTTCTTCTGAATTTTCTTGGAGGATGGGGGGCAGTTTTTTCCTGCTGTGAGGTCCTCTTCTCAGCCTGTGCCACTAAGACCCTACAGTGTCCCTTACTATTAATGCGGAACCGAACCCAAAGAGGCTTGACTTGAGCTATTTCCAGCTGCTTATCAATGTATGGGAATTGATCTGGGTGGCTAGGGTTTCCACTAACTACTTTATAAACAGACTGTGGGGACATCTAGGGGGCCAACCTACACCAAATGTAGGCCATTCTGATTCACAGAGGGTGTGTAATTTCTCGGGGATCAATTTGACCCCATAGTCACCTGAAAATCCCTTTTTAAAACTCTTAATGATATACTCCAAAACAGTTGGTTTTGAGGAATTTCTCCCCATCCTGGTATGCTAGATGGATCCCTCCCAGCGTATAGTGTCACAGGATACACACAAGGGAACAGGTCACTTCATCCTCCTGGCCTCTCCCCTCATGCGGACTTAGATGCCTCTTAGAATTGGCAGGTCAGTATAAACCCCTGACTCAGATCAGGGCTTTGTGGACCTGATTCTGCCTTGAGCCACATGAGGTCATCACTGAATCGCAGAGTAGGACCCACTCAGGCTCCGTAGCCAACACTGTGGAGCACGGGCCCTCATGCACACATTCAGACAGATTGCAGACTTCTACCAGGACTTTCCTGTGTAGTAACTATGTCACCCGGGAGGTGATCAAGCTCCCCTTCCCACTCTAGGACGGGCCTTAACTCCGTCCTGGGTCCCTGGGGACACTTACCAGATCTGATGTTCCATCCATCTGGCAGAATTTTCTGATGCCCCCTGGATTCCGTTCGAGTGCAGCAGGGGCCGACTATTGCCAGGCCCAGCGAGGGTCAGGGTCCAGTGAAATCACCAGCTGCACGCCTTCCTTTCCCTGTCAGGGGTCTGCGATGAGTGGCCTCTCCATTGGTCCCCTACATTGATGGCTCAAGGGGCCAGCAGGGGTGTTGGTTTCCCAGCAAATGCATCAAAAATGTTACAGCAAATACTCAGTGCCCGGGAAGAGACCAGTGACACCCACTTGGGGAATCAGGAAATACTGTTTGTTTTGCACTAGTGCTGGCCCAGCCGAGTCACCTCCAAAGGCTGAGCCCTAAGCCTTGGCATCAGCCTCTTTTTAGGGGTGGGATTCCAGGGGCACAAGAGAAAAGAAAAGAGGAGGGGATAGCGGTGAGGGGAGGGGAGAGAAAGGGGAGGGGGGTACTTACTAGTCATGCTATGCAGGCAGTTGGCAGATATAGGAGGCAAACAAGATTACAGAAGCCAGGAGCATACAAGGGGAGTATCCAGCCTCGGACATCTGGCTGGCCCCTTTTCTCTTGCAATTACCAACTTTCTTTCTCTCTTCTATTCACAAGGTTTTCATTCAACAGTATTTCATTGAGACCCAACTAGGAGCCAAGGATTCTTCTAAACCTAGGGTGGTGGTGGTCAACAAAAATGAAGTCCCTTATCTCCTGAATTTGGAATTTGGTGGGGAAATATTAATTAATTATGTTAAATTATTATACAATAATGAAGTGAGAAGGGCAACAAAGTGAAAGAGCATCTTTCTGTGAGGGTTTATAAAAAAAATTGATGTAGTTTCAGGATGAACGGCTTCTTTGAGCATATGACATTTTAGCTGATATCTGAAGGAACAGTAGGTATGGATTTCCAGAAAAGGGGAGGAGCTTGGAAGTATTTTAAGAAAAGTGGAGAGAAGCTCGTAATTCCCTGTTATAAAGAAACCCAAATGATATGTGAACTAAGGTCAAATAGGGCTAGAGTGAAAGAATAAGCAGGAGATGATGTAAGATGTTATTGGGAAAATGTCCAGGGCTAGATCACACATTTAAGGGCATTAAATAATTTGGAATTTATTTCAGAATAATGGAATGCAATAGAAGGCATTAGAAGCAATGACTTGTTGTCAGTCACTTTAGTATTTTGAAAATATTATTCTGGCTGCTGTGTCGAAATTGTATTGGTGAGGGATCAGATTAGATGTGGTGAACAAATTAGTTGTTAATTATAGTGCTCCTAGCCAAGAAATGCCACTAGTCTTGTAGTTTGGTATTGGAAATGGAGAAATATTTAGAAGCCCAATTAACAGGACTTGGTGATGATTTACATACAAGAATAAAAGAAGGGTTGGCCACTGTACATGACTCTTGACATTTATGGCTAATGTAACTAAACTCAGGGAAGTAACCCTTACTGAGATATTCTGAAATTAATCAGGTTTGGAATAAATGCATAATAAAGGGATAAGTGGAGGAAAATTTATTGTCAGTTAGATATGTTGAATTTGAAGTAGTTTTACATTTTGAATCAACAGCTGGCTAGGGGCACCTGGGTGGTTCAATTGGTTAAGTGTCCGACTTCGGCTCAGGTCATAATCTCGTGGTCCATAAGTTTGAGCCCCATGTCAGGCTCTGTGCTGATAGCTCAGAGCCTAGAGCCTGCTTCAGATTTTGTGTTTCCCCCTCTCTCTGCCCCTCCCCCCCTCTCAAAAATAAGTAAATGTTTTAAAAAATAAAAATAAAAAAAGCTGGTTTAATTAGAATTTCCTCCCAGGACATAGAGGCTGAGAAGCATCAATATATCAAGACAGTCATTAAAACTATGAATATAGATAAGATTACTAAGGGATAAAATAAAAGTGAGAGGATAAGGAAATCTGGGACTAAATCAAGAAGAATTCCCAAATTTTGTGGCTGGATACATGAGGGTAAACCTGAATACCATAGCATGCTAAGAGAATCTTTCAGAACGATTGGGTCACAAAGTCAAAGCAAGAAGGTATTTACAGAAAAAAGGTTGTCAAGGAAGAGGCGTGCTAAAAAAAAAATTAAAAAAATTAAAAAAATGTATGTACTGAATTAAATGATATTGACATTACTGTTGACCTTACTAAGAGCTGTTCATGTAGTAATAAGGCAGAACTGAGTTGGAAGGGGTGGCAAAGAGAGTAGGAGGTACAAGAAGGAGGTAGTAAATGTTGAGCTTTCTTTCATTTTTTTTTAAAGTTTACCTATGAAGAGAGGGGGTGTTGTGTTGTAGTGACTAGAGGTAAATGGAGCTTCCTTTCCTCTCACTGAATATATGTACTTGGGTGCTGACTTTTAAAATACTTGGAGTATATGATGTTTTAATACAGTCATTTTGATTGAACTTGTTGGAGGTGACTATTAGAACGTTTCCAAAAGGCCCTCTTTGCAAGTAATGTACCCAACAGGGAGTTGCATCATTCCTCCCGTCCTTGAAACTAAGCCTGTCCCTGGGTCTTGCTCCACTTTCAAGTCTGTCCCCTCTCTTACTGATTTCACAAGGCATTGTTCGTGTCATTTCATACCTTAACCCATGATGGCACTTTGGAATAAAGTGAGACTACTCTTATAAATTATTAGCATAATGCTATAATCAACACTCAAAACAAATTTGCTAACTTTAATTGCCTAATTACATAGGCAAAATAAATACATTAATTTTCATACGTCGCCTGGGAAGTGTTCTCAGATATAAGGTGATGTAGGTGTGAGGAATCAATAACATTGCTGAGGGTCTAAATTTAATGAATAGGCTGGCTGGATTACCTAAAAAGTTTCCTTCCTCCTTCCTTATCTGTGGGTATAAGAGATACATACTACTGACAACTGATTATAAAGAACAAGGACACATTATCGTTTTGCCAAATAATAATAACATATAATTTACTTTAAGGATACGCATGTGTAGGATCCCAGGAAAAACTGAAAACGAGATGCCCAGATAAGAAATACAAGCATAGTTCTGGATTAAAATAAATGCTAAGAGGTCTTAGCCATTGGAGTTTCTGGATCTCCTAGGCTGCCAATTATTCCCAGTTCTTCAGTTATTTGTCCATTGGTGTGTCTGCTCCTCAACTCCTTCTTATTTTAGTTATTTTCTTACCCTGTCTTTAAGCAATGTTTAATGTGTGTGTATGTGTGTGTGTATTTTCTCCTCCACCTCAAAGCCAACTTTGAAGTTAACTGTACTTTGTGCTCTTTCCTAAATTCTAACTGCATATGGCCCAATGAGAGCCTTTCCAGTGTCTCTGTTATGACTTTTCACTTTTAGTGCATGTGGATATCCCCATTATTCTTTTCTCATTTGATAATTCAAATGACAGAGGGAGAGAATCTAATTGGTCCAGTTAATTGTGTTGAGCCAAATCACAATGTAGGATTTCTGCCATTCTGTTGTTCAGTTGCCCATGGGTCAGATGGCAGAATCATTCTTATTTAGGAGACCAGTTGACTGGAAATTTCATGTAGAAGCGTCTATGCACTTAACAGAAAATGTAGTTTAATATTGAGAGCAGGCACAGTGCTCAATAAAAACTTGTTGGTACATTAGGTACTATCAGCCTATGATGCATACTCAATTCCTGCCTGCATATCAAAATCACTTGGTGAAGGTTTTGGGAACACTAATTCTAAGGCCTCAGTCTACCTGTTCTAAATTTAGAATCTCTACGGATTCAGTTTGGCAGTCTAGTTTGTTTAAAAAGCTTCACAGTTCATCCTGATCTGTCTTGCAGTCCTGTAGGGTATTTTTTCTTCATATAAGCAGTACCTGAAGATTTATCAGTCTTCACTCATTTTTCAGTTTATTTTCTTTTCAAGGAGTTTACCTTTTTGTTAGATATTGACTCACTTTCATTATGGATTGCCTAGTTACAAAGCTTTTATAGGTGTATCCATTTTCTCAGAGATTCTAAACTAGGACAAGAAAATTGGTAAACATTATAAGCTAAACATGCAACTGAAAGAGAGTCCTCCTAGAAGATGGGGAATGTTGAGGGCTTTGGAATATCAGAGAAAATATGCTCCATTTAACAGGGCCAGTCATTATTTAGCATATCTGTTCTTGTGCAAATATGGGAGATTGGTGTTGCCAGAATGTCTGTTTTCCAAAGAAGATGATACAGGCTTTTATGAAAATTTCCACAGTTTCTATATTGACAACTTATTAAATTCCTTTACACATTCCCACTCTCCTCTCTGCTGGTCAAAATTTATAACAACTATATGAAAAGACATCATTGTACTGCAGTTGTTCTTAGAGAAACAATTCACTTTGAAGAAAAATACATGATACTCTACTTTGGGTATAGATAGTGAGGCCTAACAGTCAGGGTTTGTGAGAATAAAGCCATTGGCCCATCATTCTGCATTAGAAAAGAGAAATTCAGTGTGGAGTGTAGTAGGAGAAAATGGGAACAGGAAGATAACAATAATGTTGTAATCTATCTAAAGAAATATAGCCTGTGGTGTTTAGATGAGGTTAAAATAATTTTAAGAGTCATTTATTTCTTTATTTATTTTCATTTTTGTGATTTAATTATCTTCATTATCTCCCCAAACGTGTAATACACACTTCTCCATGTACAAATAATCTCTGTAAATTGAACAAAGGAAAATCGAGCAAAGGCAGCTGAGTTCCATGTCTAGCTTTCAGCATCTTGTGGAGAATGGAAATAAGCCATGGGAATGGACATGTGTGTGGAAACAAGAGTTTACAGTTACAACAGCTGGAATCCATCCAAAGGGGATCATAAGAACCAAAGATCCTGGGAATTCCCAGAACTTGGGGGGATGCCATTGAACTTCTCAGAATTTGGCATAGAGACCAAGATCCTATCCACCTCTCAATGCTAAGTCACCCTAGGTACCCTATGGGTTACAATAATAAATTGCACGTGACAGTGTTCTTGGCTCTAAATAGCTTATATATCTTATTCAAGATAGAGTTTGGTTATCCTTATCCTCTTCTCTTTAAAATCTGGTACCAAGAACTAAATATGCACAATGGTGCTTTAAATTTGAAGGATGCTGTATAGAGAGTGAAGGCCTCACCCTTGCCATGAAATATTCTAAAATGGCAAAAGTAACAGGAAGACAGAGAATAACAGAAGCCTCCTGTTGTGACAAGTCAAATCAGGGCTTTAATGGTATGATCTTAAACTATTGATCATGTAGAGTAAGGACTGGGAGAAGCAATGAGAAAATGGTAAGCTTACTATGAGGTGTTAGATTAAGACAGATGCAACAATTCTTACTTTTTTTTCCATGGAAGATTTTGAATAGAGATTGGATAAGAAAAAAATAACTTCTCCGATATCTAAGTAATTATGATAAGAAATTTGAAATATGGAATTGGAAAACAAGACAGGAAATACCACCAGACTTGATGTTGAAATAAACACAAGAATGTGAATATTTGACTTTGCTGTTTGCAGTCTGACAACTATGGAAAAATTACTTAATTCTTGGTTTGTCCCCTCTATAAAATGGTAGTATTTGTTCCAGTCCTCTATAGCTATTACAAAGATAACAAGAAAGAATGTATTTAAAGTTAATTGTCACAACTGTTAAGTAACGGTTGAATGAATTAATAAGGACCATTTTTGGGGTGCCTGGGTGGCTCATCTGGTTAAGCCTCCAGCTGTTGACTGACTCAGGTCATGATCTCACATTTCATGAGATTGAGCCCCACTTTGGCTCTGCTCTGAGAGCGTGGAGATGGTTTGGGATTTTCTCTCTTCCTCTCTCTCTGCCCCTTCCCTGCTTGCTCGCTCTCTCTCTCTGTCTCTCTCTCTCAAAAATAAATAAATAAACATTTAAAAAGATGATTTTAATGACTATAACTGAAATTGAATATAAATAAATGTTCTTGCAACTTGCTTAATGACCATTAATCAAAGGAATTATTTCAACTCCTGACGCACTACCTCTTAGCTTAAAAAAGTGCCTAAATCTCTTTTATTAAGTGTAAGAAAAAAGATATGCATTTCTTCATCACCTTTCCTTTTCTTTTAGTCAGCAGTTAGTATACACCTTACTCTCATACTATACTTGGAATCAATGCATAATTTTTAGTTTTTATTTTATTTTATTTGCTTTTTTATTTACATCCAAGTTAGTTAACATATAGTACAATAATGATCTCCAGAGTAGAATCCAGTGATTCATCCCCTACATACAACAAACACCCAGTGCTCATCCCAATGAGTGTCCTCCGTAATAATCCTTGCCCATTTAGCCCATCCTCCTACCCATGAGCCCCCCAGCAACCCTCAGTTGTCTATATTTGAGAGTCTCTTGTATTTTGTTCTTCTCCGTTTTTATATTGTTTTTGCTTCCCTTCCCTTATGTTTGTTTTGTATCTTAAATTACACATGAGCAAATTTATATATTTGTTTTTCTCTGACTAATTATGCTTAGCATAATACACTGTAGTTCCATCCATGTTTTTGCCAATGGCAAGATTTCATTCTTTTTGATTGCCTAGTAATACTCCATTGTGTGTGTGTGTGTGTGTGTGTGTGTGTACAAACCACATCTTCTTTATCCATTCATCAGTCGATGAACATTTGGGCTCTTTCTATACTTTGGCTATTGTCAATAGTGCTGCTATAAACATTGGGGTACATGTGCCCCTTCAAAATAGCACACCTATGGGGCACCTGGGTGGCTCAGTCAGTTAGGGATCCAGCTTCAGCTCAGGTCATGATCTCGCAGTCTGTGAGTTCAAGCCCCATGTCAGGCTCTGTGCTGACAGCTCAGAGCCTGGAGCCTGTTTTGGATTCTGTGTCTCCCTCTCTCTCTGACCCTCCCCCATTTGTGCTCTGTCTCTCTCTGTCTCAAAAATAAATAAATGTTAAAAAAAAAAAAATAGCACACCTATATCCTTTGTATAAATACCTAATAGTTCAAGTGCTGGGTTTTAAGGTAGTTCTATTTTCAATTTTTAACGAACTTCCATACTGTTTTCCAGAGTGGCTGCACCAATTTACATTCCCACCAGTGGTGCAAAAAGGGTTCCTCTTTCTCCACATCCTTGCCAACATCTGTCATTGCCTGAGTTGTTAATTTTAGACATTCTGACAGGTGTGAGGTGATATCTCATTGTGGTTTTGATTTGTATTTCCCTGATGATGAGTGATGTTGAGCATTTTTTCATGTGTCTGTTAGCCATCTGGATGTCTTCTTTGAAAAAGTATCTATTCATGTCTTTTCAATACCTAATTCTTAAATAAAAATTACACTATTGAGTTTATATAATGTGGTGGGAACAATTCCCATTGTTTCCCCTAGGCAACTCTTTTTATATCTTCCCTGTATGATATCCCAGAAGAATCAAAGATTATGTTTCTGTGCCCCTGTTCTTGGCAATGATCTCATCAAAATGTCACAACCTCTTGCTAATGATCTGAATAATTTTCTGGAGTACTTATTACATGATATCCTGGGATATAATTGTTTTAAAATATACATATGAATGCAATATAAGTGTACTATGTGGAATCATGATCTACCTAATTCTGACTCTGCCTCTGTCATAGGAAACCTGCAGAAATTAGGTTGTCTACTGTTTTTGGTCACTAATGTTAGATATGGAAAAAAATTTCAACTGTGGACTTTTCCCAGTCATGGAACTTGGTTTTATAAATATTTTAAAGGGATTTTCCCTTCTGTCACCAATTTCAGAGAATAATTGATAAAGCAGCTTTTCTCATGCAGACCTCTTCTCCTTGGTGTGGACTTCCCATACATTATATTTAAAGGTTAGAATAAAATCCATGAGCGATATCAACTGATAACCTATCCAATATCTAACAACTTTCATGAATCGATGTTTTCACAAAACCTCTTGACAAATTATAACCAATTAATAAGAGTAACTATAAGTTAGTTATCTCTTATGACTAATACAATTTCTTCATAATGCAGTATCAATTCAGCTCAATATTTTTCTGAATTAAGGGGAAGTCAAGGCAATTTTTAAGTATAAACTACAGCAAATTATTTGAAATTGACACTTTAGAAGAACAAAAATGGTTGCCTCAGTGATTACATTATGGCTCAACCCAATATATCCATATACCTCAAAATACTATTTTCTGGGTTTTTTTGCCTCATAAAAGCCTCAACATGCATCTCAAAGCTCATGTACTTTTTCTCTACACTCCATCTAATTGACAAAGTACCTCATGAAGCTATAATGGCTTCTAAAAATTAGACAGAATATCTACCATTAAGTAATGAAAAATTCTAAACATTTCCCCATTCTGACTTTTTTATTGTACAGCTTTACTTTTTTATTAATAGCATAAATCCAGTTAAATACCTTATATAACATTTGAGAAGCAATAAATTATAACTTCTTGAATTTATTTTCTGCTTTCTCAGAAGAGTTCATGTCATAGACCTTGTCTTATTGTTCAAAAATCTCCTGAAAATTAGGTAGAGATTATTTTGTTGAGCATTGATAGAACTGCGAAGAGGAAAGGTACACTCCAGCTGACTCTGCGCCTCCATTAAATCTTGACTTGAAAAAGAAGGTACAAGAAAAATCTAATAGCTGAAAGTGAAGCTGATAGAAAGTTTAATAGATTTTTTTGCCTACTATTAGTATAAAATCCATGAGTTAGGGATCATGTGTGGCGATATGATGAAGTTTTGGGGTGATGGGGGTTCATGGGGCCTGGAGCTGACGGCCAGGAAAGAATTCTGGAAGACATGTTTGGTGTAAAAAGGTGATTTTATTAAAGCACAGGGACAGGACCCATGGGCAGGAAGAACTGCACCTGGTAAGTGTTGGGGCAATAGTTTTGTGGAGTCAGGGGATCAAGAAGCAGTTTCCAAGAGACTTTCACATGCAGAAGAGTTACTGGAGGCCTAGCTATAGTCAAGCTAAGGTTGTTTTCCCTCTAGCAAATCATTAGCATTAAGACAGTAGGGAGTTCCTGGATTTTAGGCTGTTGATGGGATTGCCTTTTTCTGGTAAACTGGTGGAGACTCATCAATTTAACCATTTGTTTTTTAATCCTCTCCTGTTTTGGGGTAGATGGGAGTATCCAAGGAATATCATACTTGTCCCACCTGGGGGAGGGGTGTGCTAGCTTGTGCTTGGACCCTCAGCCTGCCACATGCTTCCTCACCACTACTACATCTCTAATTTTCAACAAGAATGACTTCCAAGTAAAAATGCTTTATTAAATAGTTTTTAAATGAATACTTAGGCCATTTATTGACATACTTCTATGCCATACATATTTTTTTGTCATACTTGAGTTATTTTACCACAGCCATAGGAGAATAGAGCTATGCAATTATAGAACAACGTTTCCCTGCACTTGTAATTTTGCATATTAAAAATATACATATCAATTTGTTTTTTAAATAGAAGTCATTATTTATTTTTTTTATATTTTTAGACGAGTAGACACGTTTAGGAAGAAAAGTTGGGGTAATTTGCCCAGAATTCGCAGAGACTGGATTCAATCCTTGGTGTGTATAGCTTCTAAGCCCTATATCTTTTCTCAGTAATATATTACATTCTCACATTATTATTGTGATTTTTTTTTTTGCTTTCTTTTTAAATGTGTGCTTTAAATGTTAATTTATTTGGTTGAATGATTTTTTTCATTCAATTGAGTTGTTAGCAGATAGCCATCATTTCCTTACTTCTTATATTAGAGCTCTTACTAATAATAGATATAAAGAAAAATGAGAGGAATTGTAAAAACTTAAAATTTAGAAAACATTCATTGGTCAAGACAATTCTCTGGAACTTGGCAGAAATTTGCATAAAATCCTTAAAAAATGGAAAGATGGTGCCTATAATTTTTATAATTACAATCCTCCTTCGACCCCATCCCATGCAGAGAATTCACATGACCAAAAGAAACAAAAACTGGCCTGAAGGAATGAATGAGACAGGGTTCTGAATGGAAGCAAGGCCTTAGACTTTGTTCAGTTGGATTAAAATCATCAGCAAATGACATGGAAAGGGCAAAGAAGTGCTTCTTTATTCTGCAGAGCAGTGCTACTCCCCAAAATGATGGTAAAAATTCCATTGGTAATGATGTTTGCAAATCAGATACATCTTGAAAACCTTCAGGAAACCCAAGGGTAGTCCTAAGGGCTTGAAGCAGAGTCCTGGTACATACCTCTCAGTAACATGTAGTTAAGTCAAATTTACACAGAAATCTTGTAAGGACCCACTATTTTTTACTCTGCATCCTGAAATCCATTTACAAAGTCACAGAGTTACAAGCAAATTTAACTGGTACAGCTCTGAGTTCCTTGTGTTTGAGTGGAAATTAGCACTACAGAGTAGAAAAGTTCTGTTCAATTTGCAAACACTAAAAGAGGACGCAACGATTTCTTTCTCCATATTCTCTTTTTTTTTTTTTAACATTTATTTATTTTTGAGACAGAGAGAGAGCATGAACAGGGGAGGGTCAGAGAAAGAGGGAGACACAGAATCATAAGCAGGTTCCAGGCTCTGAGCTGTCAACACAGAGCCTGAAGTGGGGCTCGAACCACAGACTGTGAGATCATAACCTGAGCCGAAGTCAGATGCTCAACCGACTGAGCCACCCAGGCACCCCTCTTTCTCCATATTCTAATAAACACGATTTCTGTGCAAAAGTATAAGATCCTTTTATTCTATAAGTAACCCCTGTTCTCAGTAATTTATTTGTAATCTCCATTATAGTTTAAATAAAGGGGAAAAAAATCACAGGAGCAGACTGATGAATCTTAGCAGACTCTTTTTTTAAATCTTTTTAAGATCATACACTTTATAGAAATATGGCAAAAGCACATACAAGCAGAAAAAAGTAAACCTAAAACATCACTGGCTTAGAAGATGAAATGTAAAAACAAGGGCTTTCAAAGTGAAGTAGGTGGAAATATTGATAACTGAAGAGGTTTTGCTCACACATTTTATGTTTTGCTCAGACATTTTATGGATCTGGAAGCTGCTATGTCTTGTTATCTCAGGTAAAAAAATAAATAGTAGTTTGTTACTCTCAGTCCTGAAAATGGCTGCACCTCTATTACCTAATGTAGTAATGATGCATAATAGGTACCCAATAAATGTTTGAGAACGGTTGAACAAATGAATTGCAAAGTCAATAATGATTCAGTTTTGTGAGCTTAATAGGTTAAAGCAATGTGTTTTTGACACTAGATCTGTATATTTATGGTATTTCTTAGATATAGCTAAATATATATTACACAGTGGTAATCTCTTATGCCTATTGGAATCACTGTGATCATCTAAAATTACTAGTGCCCTCCATCCTGAGAAATTCTGATTCAGTTGCCCTGGGATGAGACTTAGGCAGGAATACTCTTAAAATCACCCCAAGTTAGGCAACTGTGCAGTCATGATTGGGAACCACAAGAATTTAGACCAAGTTGTCTGTATTACCAACTAAAGTTTATGATCATCAGCTGTAAGTAGGAGATAGTCACTGTCAGGCATCTATTTCCAGCAGTAATCCAAGTAGAATAAATTTTTGGTCACACTGATATTGCAGTGGTGGACATATTTAAGACAAACTTAATAAAAACTCACTACCTGAGTCTATACGTATTTATTTAGCAGGCATTAACTGGGTGTCTACTTTGTGTGGGCAGTGTCCCGGCCCTGGCAACACTGTAAGGTGTAAGGTAGACAAGGTTCCTACTCTAATGGAGGAGAGACCACTCTACCCCATACCAAAGTATTAGAGTCACACACACACACACACACACACACACACACACACACATTAGTGTAGGGCGGGAATATCTACTCTAGATTATGAACTCCGGACAATCTTCCTGGAGGGAAGACCTTAAATTGGAACAACAGGGGTGAAGAGAGCATTCTAGGCAGAGGGAATATATATGAAAAAGACCAAGAATGGCAAAGAGCTTTTGAAGTGGAGGAACTGAAAGAAGGTCATTGTGGTTGGACCATAATGAATGGAAGGGCAGACTTAGTCTCAGCTGAAACTTTGCTTGGATCATGAGAATGGGGATCCTTTATATTTAAAAGATTTAACCTCCTGAAAATGTCGATTCTGTCCAATTTTCCTGTTCTCCTCATTCAATTTTTTTTATATCCTCTGTCACCAGCCTAGTCAAAGCCACTACATCTCTTTCCTTGTTACCCCTTCTTGTCCCCTCACTGAAACTAGCATAATCCTCTAAAGGTAAGTAAAATCTGGTTATGTCATGCTATGGCTTAAAACTTTACCATAATTTTTCACTGACCAGGAAAATGTCCCTAGGTCTCACATACTTTTCACGAGCATTCTCTCCTCTCTCAGATCATGTTGTCACTGTCACTCTCCTACCTTCTCCAGCCACATTGGATTTCTTTTAATTATTACAATTTACCAGACTCTCTCACACAGATTTCCTCCTTAGCCTGCTTGTCCTGTGTGATTTAACCTGGTCATCTGAGAACTTACATATATAACTGTTTATTTTTTGTCCCCAGTTAGACTATAACGCAGCATGTAAGCCTCTAGCATACAACCTGGTCTTTATTTATTGAATTAACCCATAAGAGAAAAGATAATTGCACTCAGATTCTTTACAAAGAAGTCCTACACTGATCAAACATGAGATTTTCCTCCCATAATTTCCATCAGAAAACCATAGTTTTTAATAGCAGCACATGATCATTTTTATTCTACTTATAACACTACTTTTTGAAATCAAAAAATAGTTTGTGATATCGTTAAAACTGGGGGATGTTTCTAAGCTTTGGAAAAGATCAGAAAGTGATGGGTAAAGAGGAAGCACCCTCCACACAACTCTGTGAACACAGAACTAGTCATTTACTATACGCAACACTTAGCCACTTCCACAACTCACTCTGACAAATCTTACCACAAAACCACATGCTCCTCCAATTGCTTGACAGAAGTTCAACTTGAAAAGGTTTCCTTCAGTGTAGATTTTCTGTATGTTTCCAGTTAGTGATAGAAGGGAAGCCTGTCACAGCTTGTGTGGGCTTGGCACTCTCAAGGGGCTTGGGGACCCAAATAAAGGACCAGGGGAGGCATGGAAGATGAGAATAAAAGAAATTATCAGAAACAAGAAAATAAGACAACCCATGTGGCTGTGCCCTGTGATGCAGGTTCAGATCTCCTTTGAGGACCTAAATAACATCTTCTGTAGTCTCTTTTCCAAAGATCATGATCTGGTAGGTGAGACAAGACAGTAATTTTTGCCAAGCAGTAGAAATGCTCAAAACTTAGGCATGAGGTGAACTACATTTTGAGGTGGTTAGTTTGGAGGAAGATTCGATTCCTGGGAGCTGCTAATCTGTGCAAAGAGGTGAGAGAGCAGAAAGAGGTTGTGTGACTCTTTGAAAGACTTCTGGACCAGTTCCATAATGAAGTGTTCAAAGCAACTCTTCATTTCCACAGGGACGTGTTTACTACAAAGAAGTTGGAAACCCAGCAAATACAATAGTAAAGAATGTGTGACCCTAGTTGGGGCAGAGGGGCCTCAGGTGAAGACCCAGTTCTACTGGCTGACAGGTTCCCTGGGTTCCCACAGATACAACTAATACCGTGAGGGCTGAAAACTTAATTCGATCCCCAGTTGGCAACAGAGATGGAGCTTTAGTCAACTGTCATGCAAGCCAAGTATTGTGGTACAGGACCTGACGGAGACAAAGCTTGTTACCTGAAAAGATTTCAATCGCTGTTCAGGCCAATCATGGAAGTTAATTATGGGGTAGGGAAAATTGCCTTTATCACTTGTTATCATTTGATTTTGCTGCCTTGATGCATCGTTCTGGCAGCCCACGTAGACTTTTCCCAAGTTAGTTCTCCACTGTAACATTTTATACTTCTCAGACATCCTTCTCTTCAGTGAAATATTTGCATTCAACAGATGTCTCTTTGCCATGTTTTTAAATCAATGACACTGAAAAATGCAGTCCTTCTGGCAACGAACAGAGAAGGGAAAGCTTGGGAAAAGAGATAGCATGATGCTAAAATCACAACTTCTGGCACAAAATTGCCTTGGGTGTATATACCAACTATAGGATCATGTTAACCTACATGGCCTCTACTTCCTTATCTGTAAAATGAGAATAGTAACAGCAGCATTTATCTTGTTGGACTGTGGTAAAGATTGAGTGAGAAAATCTAAGCAACATACTGGGAATCGTACTCAGTACAAACTAGTCTTCAAGAAATCATAGTGATTATTGTTTTTTTGGAATTACTCAAATCATAGCATTACAGTAGGTTTCCACTCACCCAGCATGGGATGAGAGGTCAGACCGAAAAGATGTAAACACATCTGAACCACCCAAACCCATGCAACATCATCTTTAAAATTTCTTCTAGTTGAAATACAGTTGACACACAAGGTTAATATTAGTTTCAGGTATGTAATGTAGTAATTTGACAAGTCTATAGCTTACTCTATGCTTACCACAAGTATAGCTACCATTTGTCATCATGCAATGCCGTTACACCATCATTGTCTATGTTCCCTATACGGTAGTTTTTATTCTCGGTGATCTGTTCATTCCATAACTGGAAGCCTGTATCTCCTACTCTCCTTCCCCATTTTGCCCACCCACCCTCTGGCAACAACCATCTGTTTGTTCTCTGTATTTACAGTTCTGATTATATTGTTTTGTTTTGTTTTTTAGATTTCACATGTAGCTGAAATCATATGGTACTTGGCTTTCTCTGTTTGATTTATTGCACTTAGTATTAATACCCTCTAGGTCCATCTGTTTTGTTGCAAATGATAAAACTTCTTTTTTAGGATTGAGTAATATTCCAGTGTGTTTGTGTGTGTACTCCATCTCCTTTATTCATTTATAGATGGACACTCGGGCTGCTTCTATATCTGGGCTATTGTAAGTAAATATACTGTAGTAAGTAAGGGTGCATATGTTTTTTAAGTTTTTATTTTGAGAGAATGAGAGAGAGAGAAAGAGCATGAGTGGGGAGGAGCAGAGAGAGAAAGTGAGAAAGGATCACGAACAGGTTCCATGCTGTCAGTGCAGAGCCCAACGTGGGGCTCAAACTCACAAACCAGGAGATCATGACCTGAGCTGAAATCAAGAGTTGGATACTTAACCGACTGAGCTATCCAGATATACTAGGGATGCATCTCTTTTTAAATTAATGTTTTTGTTTTCTTTGGGTACATACCCAGTAATGGAATTACTGAATCATATGGTATTTCTATTTTTAATTGAGATAACTCCATAATATTTTCCACAATGGCTTCACCAATATTACATTCCCACAAACAGTGCACAAAGGTTTATTTTCCCTACATATCTTGCCAACATTTTTGTCTTTTTGACTCTAGAGATTCTGAAAGGGGAAAAGTGAAATCTCATTGTAGTTTTGATTTGCTTTTCTTTCATGATTAGTGATGTTGAGCATCTTTTCATGTGTCTGTTGGACACCTGTATGTCTTCTTTGGAAAAGTGTCTGTTGAGGTCCTCTGTCCATTTTGTAATGAAATAATTTGTATTTTGGTATTGACTTGTATAAGTTTTTCATGTATTTTGATGTTAACTCCTTATCTGATATATTATTTGCAAATATCTTCTATTCAGTAGGTCATTTTGTTGGTTTTTTTCACTGTGCAAAAACTTTTTACTTTGATACAGTCCCAATAGTTTATTTTTGCTTTTGTTTCCCTTTTGTTTAGGAGATGTACTTCTAAACATGTTGCCACAGCCAATGATGATGAAATCAGTGTCTCTGTTCTGTTCTAGAAATTTTATGGCTTCAGGTCTCACATGTAGATCTGTAATCCAGTTTGAGTTTATTTTTGTGCATGGTATAGGGAAGTGATTAAATTTAATTCTTTTGGATGTAGCTGTCCAATTTTTCCGTCACCATTCGTTGAAAATACTTACTGTCTTTTCCCCACAGTATATTCTTGCCTTCTTTGTCATAGATTAATTGACTATGAGTGTGGGTTTATTTCTGGCCTCTCTATTCTGCTCCCTTGGTCTATGTGTTTATTTTTGTGCTAGTACCATAGTGTTTTAATCAATACATATTTGTAGTATATCTTGAACTTTGGGATTGTAATACCTCCTGTTTTGTTTTTATTTCTCAAGATTCCTTTGGTTATTTGGAGTCTTTTGTAGTTGCATACAAATTTTAGTAGTTTTGTTGTAGTTCTGTAAAAAATGCTATTGGTGTTTTGGTAATTTGCATCAAGTCTGTAGATTGCTTTGGGTAGTACAGGTATTTTAACAATATTAATTTTTCTAATCCGTGAGCATGGGATACCTTTCCATTTGTGTGCATTTCAATTTCTTTCATCATTGTTTTATAGGTTTTAGATTATAAACATTCCATCTCCTTGGTGAAGTTTATTCATAGGTATTTTACTTTTTGGTGTAATTGTAAATGGAATCATTTTCTTAATTCTGTATCTGCTACTTCATTTATAGTGTATAGAAACACAATTGGCTTTTCTGCATTAATTTTGTATCCTGTAAATTTACTGAATTCTTTATTACTTCATATATATATATATATATATTACTTCTTATATATATATACTATTACTGCTAATATATATATAAAACATATATATGTATATATATTATCTAATATATATAAAAACATATATATAAACATATTATATATATATAAAACATATATATGTATATATATATTTATATATTTAGTGGAATATTTAGGGTTTGCTCTGCATAGCATCATCTTATCTGCAAATGTTTAACATCTACAGTTTAATTTCTTCTCTTCTAAAAACTTGGATGCTTTTATTTCTTGTCTGATTCCTGTGGCTAGGACTTCTAGTACTATGATTAGTAAAAGTGGTAAGAGTGGACATCCTTATTTAGTTCCTGATCTTAGGGGGAAAACTGTCAGTTTTTCACCATTGAGTATAATGTTTGCTGTGGATTTCTCATATTTGTGGAGAGTTTTTATCATAAATGGATGTTGAATTTTGTCAAAAGCTTTTTCTGCATTTATTGAGATGATCATGTAAGTTTTATTCTTTGTTTTCTGGATGTGGTGTATCATGTTGGTTGATTTGTGAATATTGAACCATCCTTGAATCCCCAGAATAAATATCATTTGATTGTGGTGAATTATTCATTTAATGTATCATTAAATGTGGTTTGCTAATATTTTGTTGATGTTTTTTGCATTTATTTTCATCAGGGATATTTGCTGCAATTTTCTTTTTTGTAGTGTTTTTGTCTGGTTTTGATATCAGGATAATGTGGGCATTATGAAATGTATTTGGCAGGTTTGCTTCCCCTTCCATTTTTTAGAACAGTTTGGGAAGAATATGTAGTAACGCTTCTTTAAATGTTTGGTAGAATTCACCTGGGAATTTATCTGGTCCTGGACTTTTATTTATTGGCAGTTTTTGATTACCAACTCAATTTTATTTCTAGTAATGATATGTTCAGATTTTTTATATCTTCCTGATTCCGTTTTGGAAAATTGTATGTTTCTAGGAATTTATCCATTTAAGTTGTCCAGTTTTGGCATGTAATTTTTTGTAGTATTCTCTTATAATCCACTGTATTTCTTAATGTAAGTTGTTAACTTCTCTTTTATTTCTGAATTTGTTTTTTGGGGTCTTGTCTCTTGATAAGTTTGGATAAAGGTTTATAAATGGTATTTATCTTCTCAAAGAACCAGCTCTTGGTTTCATTGTTGTTGTTTTTTTTTTCCTAATTTTTTAAGTCTCTTTCATTTATTTCTTCTCTCATCTTTATTATTTCCTTACTTCCAACTTTGAGCTTTGTTTTTCTTTTTCTAGTTCTTTTAGGTGTATGGTTAGATTGATATTTTTCTTGTTTCTGGAGTTGTACCTATATTGCTATAAATTTTCCTTTTAAACTGGATTATTTGCATCCCAAAGAATTTGGATAGTTAGGTTTTAATTTTAATTTCTGCCATGCATTTTTTTAATCTCCTCTTTGATTTTCCCTGGCCCATCGGCCATTTAGCACCATGATGTTCAGTCTGTGTGTGTTTGTGTTCTTCCAGGTTTTTTCTTTCTTTTCTTGTGATTGATTTCTGGATTCATATGGTTGTAGTCAGAAAAGATGCACAATACACTTTCAATCTTCTTAAATTTATAGAAACTTGTTTTGTGGGTTGATATGTAATCCATCCTGGAAAATATTTCATATGCACTTGAAAATAATGTCTATTGTTTTTTAGATGGAATGTTTTGTATACGTCTGTTAAGTTCATCTGGTCTAATGTGTCATTCAATGACATGGTTTCCTTGTTGATACTCTTCTTAGATGATATATCCATAGATGCAAGTGAGTTGTTAAACTCCCCTATTATTAATGTATTACTGTCAATTTCTCCTTTTAGGTCTGCTAATACTTATTTTGTGTATTTAAGTGCTCCCATACTAGATGTATAGATATTTATACTTCTTATATCCTCTTGTTGGATTGACCTTTTTATCATTATATAATATACTTCTTTGTTTCTTGTTTCACCTCATTTTAAAGTCTATTTTGTCTGATATAAGTGTTGCTACTGTTTTGTTTTTGTTTTTGCTTCTATTTTCATGTTCTATGTTTTTCATCCTTTCACTTTCACTCTCTGTGTCTTTAGGTCTGAATTGAATCTCTTGTAGGAAGCATATAGATAAGTCTTGTTTTGTTTTTTAAACCATTCTGCCATTCTGTGTCTTTTGAGTGGTGATTTTGACCAGTTATATTTAAAGTAATTATTGATAGGTATGCACTTATTGCCATACTGTTTTCTGATTATTTTTTGTAGTTATTCTGTAATTTTTGTTATTGTTCTTTCCTTGTGGTTTTATGCCTTTCTTTGTTGTTATGCTTGAATTTCTATTTATTTTTTGTGTATCATCATGGATGTTTGGTTTAGGGTTACCTTGAGGTTCACGTATAGATGGTCATTTAAGTTCATAAAAAATTCATAAAAGAATTTTTTTTACTCCTTCAGGTTTTATGCATTTGTCATATTTTATATCTTTCCACTCATAATTGTCTTCCAATTATGGCCTATTCTTTTCCACTTAAAGTCCCTTTAACATTTCTTGTAAGATCGGTTTTGTGATGATGAATTCTTTGTTTGGAAAACACTTTATTTCTTAATTCTGAATGATAGATAATCTTTCTGTGTAGCATATTCTTGGTTGTAGGTTTTCTTTTCCTTTCAGCTCCTTGAACATAGCATACCATTCTTTTCTGACCTACAAACTTTCTGCTGAAAAATTAGCTGATAGTCTTATGGGATTTCCCTTGTAAATAACTTTTTGCTTCTTTTTTGCTGATTTACATTTTTTTTTCTTTAACATTAGCCTTTTACATTCTAATTATTGGGTGTCTAGATGTGGACTTCCTTGGGTTCATCTTTTTTGGAAATCTCTTAGCTTCTTGGGCCCAGATGTCTGTTTCCTTTCCCAGTTAGGGAAGTTTTCAGCTATTATTTATTCATATAAGTCTTCTGCCCCTTTCTATCCTTCTGGAAGCCTTACAATGTGAATCTTTATTTGCTCAATGTTATCTAAGAGATCCCTTACCCTATCTACCTTTTAATTAAATTCTTTTTTCATTTTACTGTTCAGCTTGGGTGCTTTCCACTACACTGTCTTCTAGATTACTGAGATGTTCTTCAGCATCTACTAATCTATTGTGGATTCCCTTTAGTGTATTTTTTAAAATTTTACTTATGGCATTCTTCTTCACCTGATTGGTTCTTTTTTCTAATTGTTATCTCATTGTTGAATTTCTGAGATCCTCCACTCCTCTCCCAAGTCTGGTGAGCATCTTTATGATCACTGCTTGAAACATTTTATCAAACAGAGTGCTTATCTTCATTTTTTTTAGTTATTTTTCTGGGGTTTTGTCTTGTTCTTTTGCTTGGAGGATATTCATCTGTGTTCCCACTTTGCTGGACTTTGTGTTTGTTTCTATGAATTAGGCAGAATAGCTACTTTTCCTAAAAATAAAAGAATGGCCTTGTGTATGGTCACCCGCTGTATAGAGTGTGTGTGCCCGGTGACTTTGGCTGTCTGGCTGGAGCTGTGGGTGCTGTGGGCTGGGAATCCTAGGGTACTCTGTGCTGGGGCTTCCCTGATGGGATAGCCAGAGCTGAAGTGGGCATGGACTGTGGTAATCCGGGCTCTCTGCACAGAGAGAACCCTGGTGGGATAGCTGAAACTGAATTGGTTGTGAGCCTGGGGGTCCACAGCTCTCAGCATAGAGTGTGCCCTGGCTAGACAGGTTAAGGTGGAATGGCCTGGTCCAGGGATATCCCTGGTTTCTCCACAGAGAGGCCATGCTAGCAGTATACTCAAAGCTGAAGTGGATGCAACCTAGGATATCCCATGGCTCTCTACATGAAGGGCAGTCTGGAAGGGTAGGTGGGGCTGAGGCAGGGCATGAGCCAGGGGTACCAAGTGTTCTGCACAGGAGACACCTGGGTAG
Source organism: Prionailurus bengalensis (assembly GCF_016509475.1). Lineage (NCBI taxonomy): Eukaryota > Metazoa > Chordata > Mammalia > Carnivora > Felidae > Prionailurus > Prionailurus bengalensis. Next base: position 136,949,510 of record NC_057345.1, on the reverse strand, counting down.
GGCAGTTGGAGCCAAGGCAGGTGGCACCCTGGAAGGACACCTGTGGTTGACATGGGCACTGTCCACAGCAGTGCCAGAACTTTCCACACAGAGGGCTCCCTGGGAGGACAGCTGAGGTTGAAGTGGATAGAAGCCAGGGTACCTTGGGGCCCTTAGTGCAGGGGGGTACCCTGACAGTGTGATTGGAGCCAGGGGCAGCATGGGCTGGGGTATCCTGGGGCACTCCACACAAGGGGCACCTTGGTGGCTTAGCTGGGGCCAAGGTGGGGTGCATTGGGCAAGGGGGTCCTTGGGCATTCTACAGAAAAGACACCTTGGCCAGGTACCTGAAGCCAAAGCAGTTGTGAGCCAGCAGATCCCAGAATGCTGTGCCCTAGCATGCTGTCTGGAGCCAAAAAGTGTGGGCCCTGAGTGTTCTGGGGTGCTCTGTGTCTCTATCACCTTGGTGCAATGACTGGAGCTGTAGTGTGTAATGAGCACTGACTAGGGGTGCATCCTGGTGTATGCCACTGTGTGGCTGCCTTTGAGGTATGGCTGGGGCTGGTGTGGGCTAGAGGTGTGGTGCTTGTGAGGCAGCAGGCCAGCTATGGCACCTGAGACACCGCTCTCTTCTGAACTACCAAGATGGAGAGCAAACATCAACTGTGGTGCTGCCAGCTCTTCTGACCCAGATAGATTTCCAACAGTTCCCCCACTCTTTGGTGGAGTTCTAAGGCTGGGTCTTTTATATACCAATCACTATTTTAAACAGCAGCTTTTTTTTCCATGCCCCAGGGTGGATGTATCTTCTCACTCTCCCTCAGCACTTCCCTTCCCCACAGTAGCTGGCAGCTTCAGGGGTGGGGGTTTCCTTCATTACTGGCGCTCTCTCTTTTGCTTTTTTCTTTGTGGTTTATCTTTGGTTGTGCAGAAACTGTTCAGTCAGCCCTCAGTTTTTCTTCAGGAGGAATGGGTCTATAAATAGGTATTGAATTGGTGTGTCTATGGAGAAAGTGAGTTCAGGGTCTTCCTACATTGCCATCTTGGACCAGAATGCTTATTTAGTCCGTGCAACTTTATTTTTAAACTCCATACCATGTGTAAAGTACTTAACATATCTGAAATACTGAATGTTCAACTACCTATAAATAAGTTTCTTACATATGCACTTGCACTCTTTAGATAGAGCTGAGTCTCCAATAATGGTCTAAAGATAATAGCAGTTATCGCTAAAGCTGGCTAAATTCATCTTGCTGTCGTTTATCTTTCCTTTGACTTTATAGTACTTGAAAATATTGATCTGTTTTACAAATGACCATTGTGTACTTTGTCTTTCTTAATTTGGGCATCATTTTTTCTCTTTTCTTTCCTGCCCCACTCTTGATATCTCAAACAAGGCTTTCTCTATGTGTGTGATTAATTCACGTTACAGTTAGGTAATAAGATGTGTACAGAAAAAGGTAAATGTTTTTCATAATTAGCCTTAAATAGAAGAGAGTAATCAATGACTAGATGGATAAAAGAATCTTACCCTTTGAAATGTTCTGATTTTACTAAGTTGCATACACAGTGAGATCTGAAATCATAATTCATAAATAAATCACATTTTAAAAACTGCAGCCTGTCTTATTTATGCATTGATTTAATACGCATGGATTCTGAAAACAAATCTATCATTCACTGTGTGATTTTTGGCAAATCACTTAAGTTCTCTGTGCTCTAGTTACACCATGAGTTGTATGAGGATAATAAAATTACTTCCCTTATAGGGTTATGATGAAAATTATGTGAATTAATAATAAAATGCTTAGAACAATGGCTCAAGAGCTACATAAATGTTTGCTATTTTATTTTATTTTTTTTTCCCAACGTTTATTTATTTTTGGGACAGAGAGAGACAGAGCATGAATGGGGGAGGGGCAGAGAGAGAGGGAGACAGAATCGGAAACAGGCTCCAGGCTCTGAGCCATCAGCCCAGAGCCCGACGCGGGGCTCGAACTCCCGGACCGCGAGATCGTGACCTGGCTGAAGTCGGACACTTAACCGACTGCGCCACCCAGGCGCCCTGCTATTTTAAAATACAGTAGTGGAGCCCCTGGGTGGCTCAGTGATTTAAATGTCTGACTCTTGGCTTTGACTCTGGTCATGATCTCACAGTTTGAGTTTGAGCCCCAAATCCGGCTTCACACTGACAGTGCAAAGCCTGCTTGGGATATTCTCTCTCTCTCTCTCTCTCTCTCTCTCTCTCCCTCTCCCTCTCCCTCTCCCTCTCCCTCTCCCTCTCTCTCCTCTGCTCGCTTTCTCTGTCTCTCAAAATAAATAAATAAAAACTTAAACATTTAAAAAAATACAACAGTAATCACAGGGTCACCTGGATGGCTTGGCTGGTTAAGCATCCAATTCTTTTTTTAAAAAAAGTTCTTAACGTTTATTTATTTTTGAGAGAGAGAGAGAGCAGAGGAGGGACAGAGCAAGAGGGAGACACAGAATCTAAAGCAGGCTCCAGGCTCTGGGCTGTCAGCACAGAGTTGGATGTGGGGTTCGAACCCACGAACTGTGAGATCATGACCTGCACTGAAGTCGGACGCTTAACCAACTGAGCCACTCAGATGCCCCAAGCGTCCAATTCTTGATTTCAGCTCAGTTCATAATCTCATAGTTTGTGGGTTCAAGCCCTGCATCAGGCTCCACACTGAAAGTGAAGGGCCTTCTTGGGATTCTCTCTCTTCCTCTTTATGCCCCTCCCCAATTGCATGTACTCTCTCTCTGAAAATAAACTTAAAAATAAATAAAATACTGTAATCACATAGCAAGAGTAAACACTGTAAGGTATTCTTCATGAAGTATAAAAAGACAAACTGATAGACTTGTGAATTTGTCTTTCGAGTTTTCATAGAATCAAGGTGAGAGCCAGAAGATTGTGTGTGTATGTATGTATGCACATGTGTGTATGCATGCGTGTGTATGTTTGTCTACTTTGGCTCCTTCTTTAATATAGCGACTCTAGATCACACTCCATTTAGCTAAATGAAAGATGTTTACATTTCCTATAAGGCTGTTGCTTTTCCAGTCCCTCTGGCAGCAGATAGAAGAGAATAACATGCTGCTTTGCATGGCTAAAGGCACCTCGGCTGCAACAAAACATTGTATTGAATGTGTCTGAGGAAATAAATGATAGGCTGTTCTCACAAAGACTGTATCATGTTTAAGAGAAGTTTAGCCTTTACCTTTCAGTTTTCCATGCAGTTAGCTATTATCCTGAAACATTCCTGGACTCCCAGAGTGCAGCCAGCAGCTTCAGGAACTGACAACATTTATAAGCCACAACTGAGTGGTTTCACTCTGTTGATCCCCCGTTCCAAAGGATACATGTGGGTTTTGGTCACAATTGGGAAAAAAAAAATTGATTGTGTATTTTAAGTGGAAACCTCTTTAGCCATTTTAATGTATATGTGAATTGGAACAATTTCACAGGAGTACTTAAAAGAGTTTTATAAAAAATTAAAGGATCCATAGGTTACTTATCCTTTTTCCAGTGATTTAGCATTAAGAACAATAAAATTTCTAGTATTTTTTATTATTAAAGTATGGTTGATATATAATGTTGTATTAGTATACAGTGTACAACATAGTGATTTAAGAATACTTCTTTTTTTAAAAAATTTTTTTTCAACGTTTATTTATTTTTGGGACAGAGAGAGACAGAGCATGAACGGGGGAGGGGCAGAGAGAGAGGGAGACACAGAATCGGAAACAGGCTCCAGGCTCTGAGCCATTAGCCCAGAGCCTGACGCGGGGCTCGAACCCACGGACCACGAGATCATGACCTGGCTGAAGTCGGAGGCTTAACCGACTGCGCCACCCAGGCGCCCCAGAATACTTCTTAATCTTGGACTTTTTAATCTTCTTCACCTATTTTGCCCATCCCCCCAGCTCCCTTTTCCTCTGGCAACCACCAGTTTGTTCTCTGTATTTATGAATCTGTTTTATTTTTCAGATTTTATATATAAATTAAGTCATATGGTATTTGTCTTTTCTGAATTATTTCACTTAACATAATACCCTCTACTCCCTTCCATGTTGGTAGCAATTGGCAAGATCTCATTCTTTTTTTTTTTTAATTTTTTATAGCCAAGTAATATTCCTCTGTGTGTGTGTGTGTGCGTGTGTGTGTGTGTGTGCGTGCGTGTGTGTGTGTGTGTGTATGTGTGTGTGTATAACATCTTTATCCATTCATCTGCGGGTGGACACTTGGGTTGCTTCTGCATCTTGGAAATTGTAGATACTGCTATAATAAATATGGGTGCATAAATTTTCAAATTATGGTTTTTATTTTCTTTGGGTAAAAAAAAACATTGTGCAATTACTGGATCATATGGAATTTCTACTTTAATATTTTTAAGGCATTTTTACTTTTCTAAAAAAGTTTATTTTGAGAGAGAGAGACAGCGTTTGTGCATGCACATGAGGGAGGGGCAGAAAGGGAGAAATAGAATTTCAAGCAGTCTCCACATGCCTCAGCCCAGAGCCTGACCTGGGCTCGATCTCACAAACCTCAAGATTGTGACCTGAGCTGAAATCAAGAGTAGGATGCTTAACTGGCTAAGCCAACCAGGAGCCCTATGGGCATTTTTTAAATGTATTTTTTATACATAATTTTATTTGATTGTAGTTGACACACAATATTCCATTAATTCCAGGTGTACAAAATAATGACTCAACAATTCTATACTTAATGCTGTGCTCACCACAAGTGTAGCTACCTTCTGTCATGGCCTGTGTTCCCTATGTTGTACCCTTTATTCCCATGACTTATTCATTCCATAACTGAAAATATGTATCTCCTGCTCCCCTTCACTCATTGCCCATCCCCCTACTTCTGGCAACCATCAGTTCTCTATCAGTCTGATTCTGTTTTTTGTTTATTTGTTTTGGTTTTTTTAGATTTCACATGTAAGTGAAATCATATGGTTTGTCATTCTTTGCTGACTTATTTCACTTAGTATAATACCCTCTAGGTCCATCCATGTTGTCACAAATGGCAAGATCATCCTTTTTTTTTTTTAGCTGCGTAATATTCCTGTGTGTGTGTGTGTGTGTGTGTGTGTGTGTGTGTATTTTCATCCATCTATCCATCTATCAGCGGACACTTGGGTGGCTTCCATATCTTGGCTATTGTAAATAATGCTGAAATAAATAGAGGAGTGGATATATCTTTTTGAATTAGTGTTTTTGTTTTTTGGGGGGAAATACCAAGTAGTGGAGATACTGGATCATATTTTAATTCTATTTTTACTCTTTGGAGGAACATCGATACTGTTTTCCATAGTGGCTTTACCAATTTATGTGTCCACCAAGAGTACACAAAAATTCTTTTTGCTCAACATCCTTGCCAGCACTTGTTATTTCTTGTCTTATTCTAGCCATTGTGAAAGATGTAAGGTAATGTTTCATTGTGGTTTTGATTTGCATTTCCTTGGTGATTAGTGGTGTTGAACATCTTTTCACATTTGTTGGTCACCTTGTATGTCTTCTTTGAAAAGTCTATTCAGGTTCTCTGCCCATTTTTTAAACAGCTTATTTGTCCTTTAAGGTTTTGTTTTGTTGTTTTTGGTATTGAGTTGTATGAGCTTGTATATATTTTGAATATTAATCCCTTATCAGATATATAATTTGCAAATATCTTCTATTCATTAGGTTGCCTTTTTGTTTTGTGGATGATTTTCTTCAGTGTACAAAACCTTTTTATTTTGATACAATCCTGGTAGTTTATTTTTGCTTTTGTTTCTCTTGTGTGAGGAGATCTAACTGTAAAAGTGTTACATTAGCCAATGTCAGTGAAATTACTGCCTGGGTTCTCTTCTAAGAGTTTTATGGTTTCAGGGGTCACATTTAGATCTTTAATCCATTTTGAGTTTATTTTGTGTGTAGTGTAAGAAAGTGGTCCAGTATCATGCTTTTGCATGTAGTTGTCCAGTTTTCTCAGCCCATTTATTGAAGGGACTATCTTTTTTCATTGTATATCCCTTCTTTCTTCATCATAGATTAATTGACCCTATAAATGTGGGTTTATTTCTGGCCTCTATTCTGTTCCATTGGTCTGTATGTTATTTTTGTGCCAGTACGATGTTGTTTTGCTTACTACATCTTTATAGTATATCTTGAAATTTGGAATTGTGATATCTCCAGCTTTATTCTTTTTTCTCAAATTGCTTTAACTATTCAGGGTCTTTTGTGATTTCATACAAATTTTAGAATTATTTGTTCCAGTTCTGTGAGAAAATGCTATTGGCATATTGAGAGGAATTGCATTGAATCTGTAGATTGCTTTGAGTAGTATGGGCATGTTAACAATACTAATTCTTCCAGTCCTGATCATGGAATATTCTTCCATTTGTTTGTGTTATCTTCAATTTCTTTCATCAATGTTTTATGGTTTTCAGAATACAGGTCTCTCCCCTCCTTGGTTAAGTTTATTTCTAGGTATTTTATTCTTTTTGGTACCATGGTAAATGGGATTGTTTTCTTAATTTCTCTTCTTGCTACTTTGTTATTAGTGTATAGAAACACAATAGGTTTTTCTGCATTTTGTATCTTGCAAATTGAATGCATTTATTACTTCTAATAGTTTTTTGGGTGTGAAGTCTTTAGGTTTTTCTATATATTGTATCATGTCTCAAAATATTGACTGTTTAACTTCTTACTTTCCAATTTGTAAGGCATGTATGTATATATGTATATTGCCTGATTGATTTGGTTAGGATTTTCAGTACTATATTGATAAAAGTTGTGATAGTGGACATCCTTGTCTTGTTCCTGATCTTAGAGGAAAATCTGTCAGTTTTTCACTATTGAGTATGATGTTAGCTGTGGGTTTCTCATATTCGTGGAGGATTTATGTAATGAATGGGTGCTGAATTTTGTCAAGTGCTTTGTTTGCATCTACTGAGGCAATCATATAATTTTTATCTTTCCTCTTGTTAATATGATAATTCCTATTGATTGTTTTGTGAGTATTTAACCACCCTTGCATCCTCAGAAAAAAATCCCACCTGATCATGGTGAATGATCCCTTTAATGTATTGATAAATGCAGTTTGCTAATATTTTGTTGAGGTCCTTTGCATCTATTTTCATTAGAGATATTTACTTAAAGTTTTCCTGTTTTGTAGTGTCTTTGGTTTTAGTATCAGGGTAATTCTGGCCTTGTAGAATATATTCAGAAGCTTTCCTTTTTGTATGTTTTTGAATAGTTTGAGAAGAATAGGTATTAATTCTTTAAATGTTTGGTAAAATTCACCTGTGAAGCCATTTGGGTCTGGAATTTTTCTTGTTGATGTGTTTTTGTTGTTTTTGTTGTTGTTGTGCATTTATTTTTTGGGCTTTTTTTGATTATTTAATATTACTACTAGTAACAGGCTTTTTAGATTGTCTATGCATGTTTCTAGAAATTTATTTTTTTCTAGGTTGCCCAATTGTTTGGAATATAATTTTTCATAGTGGTTTCTTATAATCTTGTTTTTCTGTATTATTGGATATTACTTCTCTTTTATTTCTGGTTTTTATTTGGGTTCTCTCTTTTCCTTGATGAGTCTTACGGAAGGTTTATACATTTTGTTTCTTTTCAAAGAACTATCTCTTGGTTTTGCTGATCTTTTCTATTGTTTTTTTAGTCGCCATTTCATTTATTTCTGCTCTAACATTTATTGTCTTCCTTTCCTTCTACTGACTTTGGGCTTTGTTCTTTTTGTTTCCTCTAGGTGTAAGGTTAGATTGTTTGAAATTTTATTGTTTCTTGAATTAGGCCTGTGTCACTATAAATTTCCCTCTTAGAACTGCTTTAGCTGTGTGCCAAAGATTTCAGATAGCTTTCATTTTCATTTTTCCCCACGCATTTTTTGTTTGTTTTTTTCTGCTTGATTTCTTCATTGACCCATTGGCTGTTTAACATTATGTTGTTTAGCCTGCATGTGTTTGTGGGGTTTTTTTTCAGTTTTTTTTTTCTTGTGATTGATTTTCTAGTTTTACTCCATCATGGTCTCAAAAGATACATGATATATATCAATCTTCTTAAATTTATTGAGACTTTTTGTGGTCTAAAACATGATTTATCTTGGGAAATGTTCCATGTGTACTTGAATATAATGTATATTCTGCTTTTGGATGAAATTTCAGGCTGTATCTGTTCATCTGGTTTAATGTGTTGTTCATAGCACTATTTATTGATTTTTTTTGTGTGGATGACCCACTGATGTAACTAGGGTATTAGTTACCTATTGTTGTATTACTGTCAATTTCACCCTTTATGTCTGTTAATATTTGCTATATGTATTTATTTGCCCTCATATTGGGTGCATAGATATTTACAATTGTTATATCCCCTTATTGGATTGTCTCTTTTTATCATTATGTAACATCGTTCTTGGTTTCTTGTTACAGTCTGTTTTAAAGTCTATTTTCTTTTTTTTTTTTCTTCTGTTTTCATGGAATAACCTTCTCTATCCCTTCACTTTCAGTCTGTATGTATCTTCAGGTCTGAAGTAGTCTCCTGTAAGCAGCTTATAGATGAGTCTTTTTTTTTTTAAATCCATTCTGCCACTGTTTGAGTTTTAGAGTATTTAGACCAGTTACATTTATTTTTTTTTTAATTTTTTTTAACGTTTATTTATTTTTGAGACAGAGAGAGACAGAGCATGAACGGGGGAGGGGCAGAGAGAGAGGGAGACACAGAATTAGAAGCAGGCTCCAGGCTCTGAGCCATCAGTCCAGAGCCCACTCGCAGACCGTGAGATCCTGACCTCAGCTGAAGTCCAACGCTTAACTGACTGAGCCACCCAGGCGCCCCAAGAGACCAGTTACATTTAAAGTAATTATTGATAGGTATGCAGTTACTACCATTTTTGTGAATTGTTATCTGGTTGTTTTTGTATTTTGTTTTTCTTTTTTCTTATGGTTTGATGGTTTTCTTTATTGTTATGCTTGGATTCCTATTATTTTTTATGGGTGTGTATCTATTACAGGTTTTTGATTTGTGGTTATGATGGGATTTATATATAACATCTTCTGGGTATAATGGTTATGTTGAGGGTCACTTAAGTTTGAACACATAAAGCACTGAACTTTTATTCTCCCTCCATGTTATATATATATATATATATATATATATATATATACACACACACAATGTCATATTTTACATATTTTTACATTTTTTAAATATTTTACATCTTTATCCCTTGAATCATTTTTGTAGATAATACTTAAAATTTATTACTTTTATGTTTTAACCTCTTTACCAGCTTTATAAGTACTTAATCTTATTCTGTGTTTGCTTCTACCTATGAATTTTTTCCTTTTATAATTTTCTTCTAGATATGGCCTTTCTATTTAAAAAATCATCTAACATTTATTTTAAAGTTGGCTTAGTGGTGATGAACTTCTTTAACTTTTGTTTGTCTGGAAAACTCTTTATATCTCCAATTCCAAATGATAACCTTGCCAGGTATAGTATTCTAGTATTGTTGGTTGTGGGTTGTTGTTTTTTTTTTTTCTTTCAGTACTTTGAATATTTCATGCCATTCCCTTTTGGTCTGTATATTCTCCTGAGAAATCAGCGACTGTCCTTATGGGGTTTCCCTTGTGCGTTATCTGTTGCTTCTCTCTTGCTGCTTTTAAGATTCTCTATCATTACCTTTTGACATTTTAATCATTACGTGTCTTGGTGTCAACATTCTTGGCTTCAACTTCTAGGGGCTGTCTGTGATTCCTGGATTTTCTTGCCCTGATTAGGGAATTTTCCAGCTTCTATTTCCTCCAATAAGTTTTTACCCTCTTTTTTCTCTTCTCCTTGGATTCCCCTACAGCACAAAGGTTATTACACTTGGTGATGTCTCTAAGTTCCTTCAACATATTTTCATTCATTTTTATTTTTTATATTTACTGTTCAGCTTGGTTGCTGTTACCCTGTGTTCCAGATCACTGATCTGTTGTTCTTCTGCATCCTCTAATTTGCTTTTGATTCCCTCTAGTATAGTTTTCATTTCAGTTATTAAATTCTCCAGCTCTTATTTTTTTATATATTTCTTTTATAATTTTGTTGAAATTCTCACTGACTTCATCCCCTTTTTTCTCAAGTTTATTGAATATCTTTAGGACCATTATTTAGAACTCTTTACCAATTTTATTACTTTTCTTCATGCTGTTTAGGGATTTTTTTTTCTGTGATTTTTGTCTTGTTCCTTCACTTGGGACATATCCCTCTGTCTCATTTTTGTCTAACTCTCTGTGTTTGTTTCTATATATTAGGTAGGCCAACTATATCCTCCTGGTTTTGAAAATAGTGGCTTTGTGTAGAAGAGATTCTGTGATGTCCTGTAACTCAATCCCCCTAGTCTCCAGAGTTAGGAGCTCCAGGGGTGTCCCTTTTGTGGGCTGTTTGTATCCCTTTGTTGCTTAGCTATGATTGCTGTGGGCACATTGGTGGTTGGGGCTAGCACTTAGCCCAGCTGCTACAGTGGCCTGCTTTGCCTATTGTGGGCACACTGGGCAGAATTTGCTCCTGACACTGTTAAAGCCCAGATACAGGTGCCATGAGCTTGCTAGTGTACAAGACTGGCCCACATCTTGGTTTATCAGCTCTGACAGCTGTGGGTACACGAAAGGTTAGGGCTTGCTCCCTTTTTAGCTAGCTTAGGTGCCTGTGGACATGCTCGTATGTTGGGTTATCTTCCGACCCCCAGGGCAGGAATCATTTTGGAGGAACACCAATACCATCTGGAGCTACCTGATGGTGTGGTGAGGCAGGAGCCACTTTGGAGGGTGACCTGCCAAGTCAGGCAGTTTGGGTAGGGCAGATCTGGAGGGGACATCAGGGCAGCTCACATAGTGCTATCAAGGTAAATGGGGAGTGTTAGAACTAGCTCCCACAGGCATCCAGATATCTAGGCTGCAAGAGGGCAAGCGAAATAGCACCACTAATACTTTTGTTCCTGGAGAAATCTGCAGATCCCTGCCGCTTTGGCACATGTCCTAAAATTGGGCAGTATGGCTTCACATATATCCCAGCTACTGTTTTCAAGCTGTTTCTGTGCTGTACCTCCAGCAGTTATTTAACATACTGGGACTCAGTTTCTTATTGCCCTCTGGGTCTCCTGGAGTTAAGCCCTGCCAATTTTCAAGGCCAGATGTTATGGGGACTTATCATCTTCTTAGCATGTATCCCCAGGGCCAGAGATACCTGGTATGTGATCTGATCCCCTCGCTTCTCGGTGCTAATCCCTCTCATTAGTGGTCAGTCAGGCCAGGGGTTTGGTTCCTGACCACATCCCTGCTCGCCTTACCCTTTCTGACGTGGCCTTCACTCTATAACCAGTTGTAGAAGGTCAATTCTTCCAGCATTCAGCTTGTTTCCGGAGGTAGTTGTAACATAGGTAGTTGTTTTGGTGTGTCCATAGGACAAGGTAAGCTCAGGATCCTCCTCCTCTGCCATCTTCCCTGCCCTTCTCTGAAATATCTAGTACTTTCATCAGAGATGTAGCAGTAAAACTTCTTGCCTGGCCTCCTTAAAAATTTTTGGAAAGAAAGGAAGAAAAAGGACAGTTCTCTATCAGTTCTTTTCACAATAATTATGTAAAAATCATCTCTAAACTTAGGGACTTATTTGTCAGTCACAATGTGCAGGTGTCCAAAGCTGGGCTAATCTAGGCTACGCTTAGTTGGACTTTCCTTCAGTATGTGGGCTGGATTCAGATCTGTCCCACACATCTCTCTTCCTTGGGCCAGCAGTAATATGTATTTGAGGCATGTTCTATTCATACAATAATACAGGAATGTAAGAGCACAAGTCTGACAATGTAAGAATATTCTGAACATCACACCATCTCATAATCTAATATCCAATTGTTCAAACAAGTCAAGGAGTAGAAAAGTACATTCTGTCCACCATGAGAACATAGAACTAAGTTAGGGATAAGGAGGGAATAAATATATGCTGAAAAATAATTTAAATGACTACACGAACAAACCTGTGGATAACCAACTAAGTTTTCAAAGTAAGAAGTACCAGGGTAATTATTTCTAGGGGCTTGATATTGGTCAAAATTGTCTTTAAAAGGCTTAGACACATGTAATTAGGGTCCTTTTGTGCCTTCAGACAGAAAGTGAGAATATTCTCTCCCTTCAAGGCCCTTAGCCCATACCCTCCTTGCCTCACTATAAACATTTGGTGCCAGAAAATCACCCTTGATTCATGCCTCAGGCCACATAAGCTTGAAGGGAATAGCTTCTATTCTTTTATAAAAATTACTCCTCAATCTTCTAGCTTCTTCCCATCACTCTTCATACCATGAAACCGTAATCCATATAATTAACAGAAATCTCTAAATTGCTAAATTCAAAGCAATAGTGTTTTAAATCTGTGAACTCAAAGTTTAATTACTTTATGAACCATAACTGTGACAAATGGTAGAGATGCAAGGTTGAATAATACTCATGATTCCTGCTCTTATGGAAAGTACATATAGTTGGGAAGAAATACAGATAAGCTATATATAAAAACTTGCATGATAACATGAGCAGAGCATGACAGATAATGGACGAAGGCATCAAAAAAGGAGAATTGAGCTTTTGGCTTTAGGAAGCAATATTTAAATTGATACCTAAAAGGTTAGTGAGAGATGAAGGATGGTGTGTGTGTGTGTGTGTGTGTGTATTCTCTAACCCAGAGACATGTATTGAACTCAGTGAATGTCGAATGTTTGAGTAGATTAAAACTGTAATGAATTTGTTGAATCAATTCATTCTTTCATTTGACAAATATTTACTGGTTTCCTACAATGTTCTCGATGTGTTTGTTTCAAGGTGTGGGAGTTCAAACAGCCAAAACACAAAACAAATAAAATATTGTGTGATAGTTGTAAGTCCTCTGGAGAAAATTCGAATAGGAAAGGCAATATAAGATGTAAGTAAGACTCAGATTTCATTTTAAATAATTTGGTCAAGGAAAGGCTAAGAGGGTGACAAGTCAAGGAAGTAGGCATAGGAAAAGTAAAAAGGCTTGAAGTGGAATAGTGGTGAATTCCAGGCATAGCCAGGAGGCCTGTGTGACTGGAGTAAAGTACATGAGCAAAAGAGTGGTGTAATTTGAGCTTTGTTTTAATAACATCACTCAGCTTGGTGGAGAATAGGCTGTAGGGAAATATGTCCGTTAGCATAAAGGTAGTGACAATCTGAAAATATCAGAGGCTTATTAAAATTGTATTTATTGTTCACACAAACTCCAATGTTGATGTTCCTGGATGAGTAGCTCTCTTGGATCATGCTCTTTTTTTTTTTTTAATTTTTTTTTCAACGTTTATTTATTTTTGGGACAGAGAGAGACAGAGCATGAATGGGGGAGGGGCAGAGAGAGAGGGAGACACAGAATCGGACACAGGCTCCAGGTTCTGAACAATCAGCCCAGAGCCCGACGTGGGGTTCGAACTCAGACCGCGAGATTGTGACCTGGATGAAGTCGGACGCTTAACCGACTGCGCCACCCAGGCGCCCCTGGATCATGCTCTTCTAATTAGTGACATATGGATCCATACTCCTTCCATCCTGTGATGCAGTGGACTTCCACAATAGATCTCCATGGTTTCTGAGGAAGAGGAATGTGAGAAATAGGTACTGCATATTCAACAACCTCCACTTAGAAACGTGACCCAACCAGTTGCTTTCCATTGGCTATAATTATTCACATAGTTCCACCAATGGACTAGTAGGCTTGGAATTTTAGTTCTTGGTTCGGTGTCCACCTTTAAGTAAAATAGACATACAAGTCTAGAGATTTCTGCCATAGGAAACAAGAACAAAGGCAGGAAAACCAGTTTTGAGGCTATTATAATAATATATGTGAAATTTTTTTACATATATGAGAGAGAGAAACAGAGCATGAACAAGGGAGGGAGGGCAGGGAGAGAGGGAGACACAGAATCCGAAGCAGGCTCTGAGCTGTCAGCACAGAGCCCAACGTGGGGCTCAAACTCACAAACCGTGAGATCATGACCTGAGCCAAAGTTGGATGCTTAACCAACTGAGCCACCCAGGTGCCCCAATTCTCAGACACTTTAATAGTTTAACATAGATTGTGGTGTAATATCTGGAAAAGGGATTTGAATTCTACCTCAGCTTCTTTCCAGTTATACAATATTAGGCAAGTTATTTAATCTTTTTTTTTTTAATTTTTTTTCAACGTTTATTTATTTATTTTTGGGACAGAGAGAGACACAGCATGAACGGGGGAGGGGCAGAGAGAGAGGGAGACACAGAATCGGACACAGGCTCCAGGCTCTGAGCCATCAGCCCAGAGCCTGACGCGGGGCTCGAACTCACGGACCGCGAGATCGTGACCTGGCTGAAGTCGGACGCTTAACCGACTGCACCACCCAGGCGCCCCAAGTTATTTAATCTTTTAAAGAAAGATACATAGGGGCGCCTGGATGGCTTAGTCAGTTAAGTGTTGGACTCGATTTTGGCTCAGGTCCTGATCTCACAGTCATGAGATCTAGCCCTCTCCCTCTTTCTCTCTCTTAGGATTCTGTCTCTCTGCCTCTGCCTCTCCCTTGCTTGTTCTCTCTCTCTCTCTGTCTCATAGGTTAATTGGATTATTAATAAGTGTGTCACTTGATGTATATAATATATAAAAACATGTGTTTTATATCACATGGGGCTCTGCATTGGCTCTGCACGGACCGTGTAGAGCCTGCTTGGGATTCTCCCTCTCCCTCCCTCTCTCTGTGCCTCTCCCCTGATCACACTGTCTCTGTGTCTCTCAGAATGAATAAATAAACTTAAAAAATCTAGTAGCATACATAGACCCCTCAGTGGGGGCATACATGGTATGGTAGAGTACAAAAATAGTGATTAAACATTATTGTTTTGAATATCATCACAGAAGCATTCCTGTTTAGAGTCATTCTTGTCCAGATTAGATGAGCTATAAGTCAAATCACTTTCTACTTGGGGTCCTACTACAGTATTGTGAAAGTTTCCTTTTTGCACTCCCTGACCCATGTGCCTGAGTAGTAAATGGCACAATGAAGAACAAAAGCCATTTTACTTCAATGGATATGAACTCATCTTTTATCTGGATTAAATCCTTGTGAGGTCAGGGATAAACAACTGCTTTCTTCTAATAAGGACTTACAGCCTAAAAATGTCCGTCAGTCTGTTGGCCTTCCAGCCACTTCTGCATGTCCTCTAGTTGTCCTTTTGCTCTGAGTAGTGGTCCTGTTCTATACCGCTTAAGTGCTTAGGACGCCAACACTATGGAAATACCTTCTTAATTAGGAATCAAGTGTTAAGGCTTTGAAGGCTCAAGAGTTCAGGGGAGGTGTATGAGGAGGTATTAGGGCATCAGCATTGGCCCCCAGTGCAACAGAGCTGTATAGAGTCTGTCCCTGTTTTTGGACTGAACCTTGAACATTGTGCATTTGAGGAAGACTGAGACCTCTTTGAGTTTTATTCCATGAAGTAACAAGAATAACTGTCACAAAAAGATAATGACTAAAAAAATAACAAGCCTATTCTAAAGAAATAGTTTTCATCTCTCAAACTAATCCAGTGAAGATTAGAGGTGAATTTGTTAAGACCATAGATATTTCTCATTATTGCTTTGTAATTTAGCTCTCCTGCCTGGAATTAGTACACAAAGATGTGAGATATGGATAATGTCTATCTTTAGCATTCAATAATCACATTTATTATCAGATAATGTTATTTGTGCTTTATATTTTAAAGTGGCACAGAAAGTACTGAGTAAAAGAATTCATCAGAAGTGTTGACAAGATTTTTAATTCCTTCTGTTTCCTTTGATATTTTTCTTAAATAGAATATGTAAGCAATACAACCCATACGTAAAACACATCTCAGTTTATGTTTATTCTGCTTTTTATTGCACATTTGAAAATTAATAATTCAATGTTCTAATATTAGCTGTCATCTTAGCTGTGATAAAATTAATTATTCATCAAAATATCAAACAAATGGTGCCTTTTTTGTTTTAGATGAGAAATCGTTCTTTCAGCTTTGAGAAACCACGTTTGATTTTTTTCTCGTGTTTCGGGTCAAATAATATTTAAGCATTTAAGTTATAATTATAATGTTTTCATATTAAATATAGAAATCTACATGTATCACAATTGATAATAAATTTAAAAAAAAACTTTTTCTTTCTACACTTGGTTATTCCTCCCGTTGCTTATTTCTTGGCAGATAACATTCTTTAGAAAATCCACTATAAGAGTCATGTTTTGGACAAGTTGAATATAAATGATTTCTGTTTGGTTCTGGTCAGTGCTGTACTCTGCCTTTTACAGGCCAGAATTCACCATAGTGAAATGGTGGGTACAATAATCAGGGACTCTGAAAATTTTTTCTGAGAATAATATATTTCCTTTGAATCTTCTGGAAAGTAAGTTAAAATGTGATCTTAAAACACTAGTTTTGAAGAATCTTTATAGTTTTTATTGAGGATAAAAAAAAAGCTTTGTCTCTTGTTAAATTTATATTTGTTTTGGGGCTCCTAGGATTGTGGGGGTAGGGGTGACAATAAAGTAGTTTATATAAATCCCACCTGTTTCAGGGATGTCTGAGTGGCTCAGTCGTTTAGGCATCCGACTTAGGCTCAGGTCATGATTTCAGGGTTCATGAGTTCGAGCTTGCATAGGGCTCTGTGCTGACAGCTCAGCCTGGAGCCTGCTTGGGATTCTGTCTCTCTCTCTCTCTCTCTCTCTCTCTCTGCTCCCTCCCCCACTCAAGAATAGATAAACATTTAAAAAAAATTTAAATCCCACCTGTTTAATTTCCGTATTTGTTCTTGGGAAAGTCACCGGGAGATGTCTGTGATGCCTGGTAAAAGACTGCAGTTTGTACAAAGGCTTGTTCTCTTTACTCAGCCTGATTTTATGGACCAAATTTGTAAAATAGGGGATTTATATGTTCGGGGCCCCACTATAAAATTCTATATCCTAAATCTTGCAAATCTTACAGACTCAGGAGTCTAACATGTTCAGGTGTGCTAAGGAGTGAAATTGTCCTGAGCAAGCGTGAAGTTGTGTAAACTGTCTCTTTATGGTGAGTTTGCCCCTTTTTGACCTATTGCTGCAACTCCAACTTACCCAACATAAATTTGCATTGCTACCATTTCAGGTGCTTGTAAAAACATCGAGTCCCAGCCCAGTTTTAGATTCTATCGAATTCAATGAGACCAGAGCCCAGAATTCACTCTGTAAAATAAGGACGCCAAATAATAATACAAGTAGTCCCCTCTGGGTAATGATCTTTCCTGGCCTGATAGTCCCACCATTACTCTTAATACTAATAAGTAGACATTATTAAGCACACCCCCCCCCCTTTAAGTGTTTAGGTTTGGATGCCCGACAATGTGCTCACCCTACCCATAGACCACACTTTGGGAAATGCATAATTTCTGCCTCTTGGTGAAGCACAGCCCCCAAGTTTGCAATTAGCACTTGGAGGTTGTGGACTAGAAATGATTGTCAGATTGGCAATAAACTTCTGTACCTTGAAATGGTTGTCTTCTTCCTGGTGACTCTTGCCACTGTCCAGTTTGCTGTGTTCTTTTTCTATAAAAATGCATTCAAGCCTTGTTAGTTTGTGTCTGAATTATCCAAATAAGCCTGCATTTTAAAGTTACTAGCATTCACACTAAAATGTGGAGTTTTTGAGTCTGTAAACCTAGAAAAAAAATTGTTTATATACTTTAAATCTACTTTGTGCAAAAGACCCTGATAAATCGGTCAATAGAAACAAAATAAGATGACATAATAAAAAGTCTTTTTCCTCCTTTTTACAAAGTTAGTATCTTCACAGCAAAGAGAAGCAGTCCTAAAAGTTTTCCCTCATTTGCTAAAATTTATTACAGTAATTCATTTATCACAAGTTTCTATATAAGGATAATATTTCAACAAAGACTGAATCTCCACTAGAAGGAAGGTAAGGTGTTAGGCCCTATAGGTGCCAAGTAAATAAATAAATAAATAAAAAGAAAACGCAGTCCAATAATCTAGTACACCAAGTAGACCTATTTCTTTAAATTGTGACACACTGTGGCGTCATGTGGAAAATACTATGGGAACACACACGATGGCTAATGCATTTAATTTTTATTCCAAAAAATGCAGCACTATCTTTTCTCACAGACATCTAGGCAATGAAACATTTTGTCAGGGAACCCATTAACAACCAATTCCAGTTGAGGACAGTAGTGATCTATTACAGTAATTTTTTTTATGAAGTTTTATTCAACCCTCATTTGTTGAGTAAGGACTTACTATGTGCAGACTCCTTTACTTGGCACTGAAGGTGTAGAATGATGACGTCCTATTCTCTGCCCTGTAAAACCTTAGAGGTGGCATATAACACACAAAAGAGAAGGTGGTTTGTATAAAAAGAAATTTCCTAGAGGCTGGGGAAAACGTGACCCTCTATAATTTTGAAGGTTATATTTCAGCTTAGACTTTTAACATATTTTTCTGTGATAATTTTCTAACCAAAATATTAAGTATTCTGATGATAGACTAGATGAACAAATATCTTTATCTTGTGTTTTGTTGTTGATACAGACTAGACTATGGATCTACTCCCAATTCACTTTATTTAGGACCCCGGAAGTCTCCCCTGATGTAACTGCACTTCATATCTCTGGGTCTTATGTGCAGATTTTACAATATGACAATTCTTATTTAGCTACATGATCCTTCATAAAGAGTCCTCAGGGTCTGTCATGCTCTGTAAACTCACATTAGATGGGAAGAACCTGGAGAGCAGAGACCTTATGTTGTGTAGAATTTTCTTATGGCCTTCAGTACATTGGACCAACTTTCTATTGGCTGGAACTGATCGGAGGGATTGAAGTGTCTCAAGAATCTGCAGTCCGAAATTATGGAAAAGTAATAAATCTGTTCACTAATTAAACATTTTGGTGTTACAGTATGCCAGCGCTATGATCTGGATTTTTATGTCCCCCTCAACTTCCTGTTAAAATCCTAATGCCCAATGTCATCTTAATTAATAGAGCTTTGGGAGGTGATTAGGTCATGAGAGCAGAATGAAATTAGTATCCTTATCAAAGAGACCACAGAGGGCTTTCTTGTCTGCTTCTACCATGAGAAGGTTACAACCTGGAAGAGGGCCTTCACCTGCTCATGTTGGTATCCTGCTCTCTGACTTCCAGCCTCCAGAGCTGTGAGAAATAGGTTTCTATTCTCCAGAAGCTACCCAGTCTGTGTGATATTTTGGTACAGAAGCCTGAACAGACTAAGACAGTCAGGTAGCTTGGAGCACACAGAAGCTACAAAGATGAATTAAGATACAAGTCAAACCAAGCAATTCTAGTTCATTCCAGGAACCACATCTCAAGTGACATTAGGTTAAAAATTGAACAAAATCCCACTTCAGCATTAAACATTCTCTTATTTGTTTCTTCCTCTTCTGGGGCAGATAAATAAAAGCTACAATGAGGAAATAACTTAATAACTAATAAAACAATATGATTGAAAAACATTTGTCTTACAGAGACAGGAACATTGCACATGTCTGTTACACAGCTTAAGTTCTCAGTACTACTAGTCGGAATTCTTTTCTCCCGTATATCCCGAGGGCATATAATACTCCATAATATTTGAAACTGGCGAGTCAAATTTGCTCGGGAAATTTCAAAATTACAAACTTTTTGATCCGAGTTTTCTTCTTCCTATTAACCACATATTTATTGAGCTTCATTTTTTGTTAGTATCAAAATCTATTGATTCACAAGATAAATATTGACCTGACCTTGCCTTCACCTCAGTTTATATCTACTTCTTAAGTCAATAAATCTAGAAACTGATCTGACAGCAGTCAATATTAGTTTAAAATTCTTAAAATAGCAGCTTTGCTCTAAGGTAATAATTCAGTATTTTATGGATTCCGCCTCAAAGAAGCAAAAAGGCAATGTAACTTACCAATTTGCTACATAAAACTATTTCTGTGTCGTTGGGTTTCACTCATGCCAGAGAATATCTCTACTTTAATGCCTGTATATCTTCTAATCTCTGACCCGAAGTATTTGAAATACTTTATTCCACTTGCTGGTGGCAGTTGAATACCAGTGTCTTGCTTTGATTCTAATTATAATTAAGCTATGTAATTATTCTTCAAATGACTGATGCTTTCTGTTGGGCTCAGTTCCCTGTGGACTGAATTTTACCTGGAGGTATAATAAATATAGTCAACAGCCATACTGGACTTTGGAAGTTAAAGGCAATAATACATTTGTTACCTCATTAATCAGCTTGTTTTTATCTTTTCAAAGTCTAGGAGAAATAAAACCATGGGTCAAGATTTGCATATATTTATACTATAGATAAAGGAGGTAAAGCTTAGGGGCCTAGTCGTAACCAAAGCAATGTATTCTGCAATTTATTACTTTTTTTAAGGCCACAGCGCTCATCTTTTACTTATACTATTTCTCAGTGCTTTGGGCGATAGATGACATACTCATACCACAGAATTCCATAATGAAATCTCCCAAAAAGCATTTAAAGAAAAGTTAACTTTAATTTTCCTCATAAGTAACAAACAAGGAAATTTCATTTTGGAAATAGCTTATCCCTAGTTATGTTCTAAAGAAATAGGTTGTGACATGAAAATGTATATAATCAGAGGTGGCTCAGTTGTTGGGGGACGGACTTGGGCTCGGGTCATGATCTCACAGTTTGGGAGTTCGAGCCCCGCGTCGGCGGTGCACTGACAGCTCAGAGCCTGGAGCCTGCTTTGGATTCTGTGTCTCCCCCTCTCTCTACCCTCATGCTCTGTGTCTGTCTGTCTCTCAAAAATAAATAAACATTAAAAAAAATAGATGTATTTAATCAGACAATCATTTAGAGATTGTGCTTAAATGTCATAGGAATAAATGACGAGATCAAAACAAAAAAACATGTTATCCTATACAGGAGATTTCAAAGTGTAATGTGAAACAGAAGTTAATCTTATTAAAAGTTTAGTCCATTCTTTGCGAACAGCAGTCTAACTAGAGAGAAGTCATGCAAATTGGCCAAAGCATGCAAGGGAAATACAAATGCTTCCTGAAATACTGATACTTCTCTTGAAATCACATTAGAAAACCTTTTGAGCAAAGCTAATAATCCCTCCAGTAAATTTTAGTTTCTGACAGTAGATCTACTACCTTGTTTATATTTACAGTTTTACATGTATGTAACATACTTTGCATATATGTGGCCCTGAAATTCATATAGTCACCATGACAAACTCATGCAAATGACTTTTGTTCCATGTAGATTTAGAAGAGACTCCGTAGATACAGGAACTAACTATAAGTCTTGATCATGACATGACATGATTTGCCACATAAGATGATTAGAGCCAGGTCATGAAGGAAACCCTCATAGGTAATTAGAATGATAAAGTTAGCATCATTCTTTCATTTATTAACTTTTAATCCCACTGTTCTTAGAAGTTGCTATTTCATTTTATCCCATACTATTTTTTATAGTCTTTTCCAGCTCCAAAATTATATGTTTATCCCGAATCTAGCATTATGAAAATATAAATACCTAACTGAAAAGAATTTAGACAAGGTCGTTTGAAATTATCAGTTACATAACTGTCAATGAATTGCATTTTGATAAGTTTAGATAAAATTATTTTCTTTACTTTTTATATTACTAACTCCCATCCAAAAGGTTTTTTAAAAAGTTCAGGGGACCTCCTCACCTAATTATTCAGGTCTCTTCTCCTAAGAAACTGAAAATGGTTAAAGAGAGACCATTATTTCCAGAGAACTGGCATTTGAAATTCAACAAAATGAATTCTCCCCTTACCTAGAATTCTTTGTTTTTTTGTACTTAGTTTTGGTTAACAGAGAGTGCTGCTTACAGTATCTCTCATTTGTGTAAGTGAAAAATAACTCTGTTTTTATTACTTAAAATATTACAAAAAGGGACAATATGCTAAAAATATGCAGTGAACAAATATCATCTGTACAGACTGGAAGAGAACCTTCATAAATTAACCTTATTAGTGCATTACTGTAAGCGAATGCCAAAAAACCTCCTAATTTGCATTAAGATAGATTTTTCAGGTTGGCTGCATGATTTAATTAAAGAAAAGATTAAGAATCATTAAACAAGCTGCTCTACCTTGCAATAACAGAATTCATATCTGATTCAGGTTAACGAAAACACAGATGGTGATTCAGTAACTGTTGAGTTGCTGTAACAGAATGAAAATGATCCCATTAGTTCTCTGGAAATGTGAGGGAATTTGGAAATTAGTATGCAGATACATTGTATGGTGCTAGACAGCTTGGTCTGCTCGGATCATCGCTGATTATACTTTGTTTGGGTTGGCAACACTGAACTTAATAAATGAAAAAATGTTCCAGTATACCACAGTTGGAAACTGTTCAAGGTTGAAATAGGTGTGCAGGATTTCAAAAGGAGAGAGTTAAGTAAACAAATGTCAATCAATTCAGAGCTGGCAACTTTCTTTTTTTTCCTTTAAAGAATATGTCTGTTCTTGAGAAGCAAGTGTCATAAAAATGGAAACCCTTTACTGGATACATATGTCTGCGTGGTATTTATTATTACAAAAGTATTTTAAATGCACAGGATCACTTTGAGAGAGATGTGTAAGCGTTTTAATAGCTTTTTTTTTCCTGGCAGAAATAGAAAAAAATCAGTCACTATGAGGATTATTTTTCACAAAAAGAAATCAATATAATTCTGATGGAAAATGTTATGACAGGATAAAAAAAAGTGTAAATATAATGGCTATTGAAAGTTTAAAGGTGTCAATAAGGACCACAAAGTAATCCTCAAGGAGCCTTCTGGGAAAGAACAACTTAAACAAGTAGCAGAGTCAATCACAGCAGCTGACAGAAATAGCCATTGCATTCAAGAGCTCAACGACACACATGGCCTCCATTTTTAACACCTGGTTCTCGCCATCAGTCTGAGTGCTCAGTGTCTGACCCTTTGGAACAAATCTGCATGATGGCAAAAGCCCATCTGGACAGAGTCCGAGTCAGGAAGCAAATGACCCTGGTCTGTTAACTTGTTACCAAAAATGGAGGTGAGACGTTCTAGATAAGTCTTCTCAGAATATTGAACTGCACAAAAAACTTTATCCTACATAAGCAAATTGCATTAAAACATTAAAAAAAATTGCATCAAACAGTAATGGACATCCCCGACTTTCAATGTGATAATACTAATCTTACAGACATAACCCCCTTTTCAGAATTAGCACAACAAATTTTAAGCAGGCTGACTTTTCTCTGGCTATCCATGTATTTCACTGAACTTCTAAAGAGACTATTGCCATTTTTTTCTAAACTTACTAGAAGAACTTGAATCTATTCTGCATTTTAGACTGGAACACTTAGCAACATCTAAAAGTACGCATGTTATAAACATGAGTGTCTTAGTTACAAATGACATCTCCCCTATATCCCCCATTATAAGCCCTTTTTCTGGCTTTCAAACTAGATCTCTGAGGAAATCATACTATTAAGAAGAAATGCTACAAAATGCTTTCTACACAGTGCAGGATACAAAATCAGTATCTGATTATAAAGGTCTTGATACACCACCATTCCTTTTAACCACAACTTTAACTGCTTGATCTTTAAAAAAAAAAAAAAAAAAAAACTCCAGGGCACCGTGGTGACTCAGTAGGTTTAACGTATGACTCTTGATTTCAGCTCAGGTCCTGATGTCACTGTTTATGGGATGGAGCCTCGCATCAGGCTCTGTGCTGATGGTACAGGAACCTGCTTGGGATTCTCTCTCTCCCTTTCTCTCTGTCCTTCCCCTGCTCACTCTCTGTCTCAGATAAATAAATGAACATTAGAAAAAAAATCCATTATGGTTTCCCACTGAAACTATACATACTTGATATGCAATATATCAAGAAAGACACTGGGCACATGAATTGTACATGCAGTGGATGGTGCTATTTTAAGTGGAGATGCTTAAGAAAAAATCTCGATCAAGTTGCTATTTGCCACTATACTGCAGTACTGTCCCTGTTTGGGATCTAAAGGGAGCCACCTTCATGTTGAATGTACAATGATCTGTTTAACTACATTTAAACCTGATTACCTGAAGAGTTGCAGTCTCCTCCCACAATGTTCAGTAAGGATTCCAACTACTTTTGTTTTTTTTTTTCCGTGTATGATGCCAGTTTTATCTATATGTCTGAATATTAGGTAGAAAGGTTTGAAGCCAGCGGAACAGATTTTGAAAAGTTGATACATGGAGATTTTGTAAATACTATTTACAATTAACCCATTTCCTTTAACACCAGAGCCTATGTGGTGGCAAATTGGTAGTTGCTTTTTTTTTTTTTTTTTAATTTTTGTGAAGCTGTTTATAGGTGTTGCAGTATTAGCTTTGCAATATCTTGGAGAAAAGTTGATCTATAGAAATTAAAAAAACAAAACAAAACAGTAGGCTTGTTTTATAAAAAGCTTCACCATAGGATTCTTTATAATAAAAATATTAATTCCTGGTGGCTGTAATTTATTTATAGAGTAAAGCAAACATTTACCCACATTTTAGGTAAACTTTCCCATATGACAAAGTTGAGTAAATAGATAGAACTTTGTGAAATTTGATTAATACTATTTTGTTTAAAAGGCCATTAAGATTAAAACTTAAATACCAAGTCTGTTGAAAAGAATAAAGGCTCAATATCACCTTTAGATGAGGTGCATTTACTCATCATTTCTTAAATCAACGTTTTAAAATTATCTCCTTTATTCCACATTAGAAATAAAGACATTACTTTATCAGTATTGCTGTTATTACTTTCACCAATTATCAAATTGAAATTTAAGTAAATTACCAAAGTTTGCATAGCTAAGCAGGATTTGAACATGGCACTTCTGATACCAAATTCAGTTATCTTCCCTGCAATAAATATTAACCCTAACTAATGTAATAATTGTAACCTTTACTATACTTCTGACTTCATGGAGCTATGTAGTTGTAAATAATGCAGGTGAGGGGCATTTCTGTATTCAATTTGTACTGTGCCAAATTGATTTCAACTTGTTGACATGTTGCCTTGCAAAGTGTTCTGTAACTTGTTTCTCACATGTGTGGTCTATTTTTCCAACAGTGCACAAGAAATAGAAGTACTGATCTTGGTCACCAGTGTGTTCAAGACGAAGAATGAATGCCTCTGGCACAAGAATCTAAATCCATACAGGAGAGGAATCAAGGTTTCCACTGGAGAGAGCCTTTGTTTACTCATAACAAATAAATTATGGAATATATTCACTTATCAATTCCTAATTGAACACATTGTTTCCATTATGTGGTGGGGAAGCATTTCTGGAGAGAAATCAAGACTCTGTTCAGAGAAAAGAAGGCCCTGAGCTACTAATTTTTCAGCAACCAAGTTAATCTGCCTACCTGCCCTGGAAGAAATTCTGTTCTTATTCTTTTCCAGAGTAGAGCCACTGTTCTACATGCTCTGCTTAAGACTGATGTGCTCTTAAATAGAATGAATTTCATCTACTGCAGAGGCAAAGTCTAAAAATAAATTAGTGGACGGGGAAGAAAGTGTTCAAAGAACAAATTATGACTATCCATAGGAGGTAAGTAAAGGCAGGGGAAGGGAAGGAGCTTAATGGAGAAGAAAGAGGAGGAGGAAGGAGAGAGGAAGGGAAGAGAGTAATCAAGGTGTAAAAAACAAAAAATGGTTAATTTAAAAAACTCCAAAGAGGAAGTGGGGACAGGTTGTGAGAAGACAGATGGGCAGATTCTGATGATCCATATGCCAACACGAAATTATCACGAATTTAGAGTTTTCTCTTTTCCACAACCAACATCCCACCCCTTTCCTCTATCCGCTCATGGAAATACATGGACTTAAAAGTGGTTAAAAAAAGTGGTCCTTGTCAGGGTTCTTGTTTACTCCCCAACCCACAGACCAGCCCTTGTATACAAGGCGTGACAGCATAGTCATTAGATTAGCACCGTCATCAACAACAGACTACCAAGGGGAATAAAATCAACGGCAGTAATTTTTACAGGCAGACTAGAGGTACATCCAAGAGGTCTGTGTGAAATCCTTAAATATCTTAATTATTAACAAAATGAGCCAATGTCTTGGTACTTTTTTTATTTAGGTCATCTCCTATTTTCTAACTGTAATTTCCTCAGGGGTCAAAAAAGGATATTAATATGTAAACAGAAAGCAAATCTAGCAAATATGATCTTTATGCATATATTTTAGGTTTCTTCTGTAGATAGCATCACAAAGGGCCAAAGCTTCAACATTTCTATTCCCTCCTGCATTATGTTACTCTACACACTTATGAATCCATAGCTGCTGGCTGCCACAACTCCCTTCAAAATAGAGGACTCCATGGAATCCATAGAAGGGATTCCTCAGTGAAGTCTCAGCCTAATGCTGTGCTGGCTGCATTGTCATACACACTGGTTAGGTGTGTAAATGTGACATCAACATGGAAACAAGTGAACTGAATAATTGAAGACAGAATGGAATTTGTCATAATATCTTCAAAATGCTATTATAATATAAAATATTAAGCATTCAATACATATTAGCTATTGCTAATTTTTTTTAATGTTTATTTTTGAGAGAGAGAGAGAGCATGAGCAGGGGATCGGCAGAGAGAGAAGGAGACAAAATCTGAAGCAGGCTCCAAGCTCTCAGCACAGACCCCCATACACGGCTCAACCTCACGAACTGTGAGACCATGACCTGAGCTGAAGTCAGTTGCATAACTGACTGCACCACCCAGCTGCCGTGCTATTGTTACAGTTTTTATTATTTAAGAAATGTGTATGAGGAATGATGTAGAATGATATGAGGAATCTTGTGGATCAGTATAAAAATTAAAATTTTAGACATGAAAACTTTCCTTTTTCTCTCCCAAAGACAACTCATCTTTCTCTAAAATCTGAAGTCCTTCTGAATGGTAAGTTGAGAATTTTCAGTGTCATAAAATGATCATATTCTCTTTAGCCTGCTTTGTATTTGGGGGAAATACAGGCTAATTTAACTGGTATACAACTATTTTGAAAGATTAAGATATCTGAGTCAGTCATTTTCCTGGGATGGAATTGGATTCATTTTTAATGAACACTAATGCCATTCAAACCATTAGTTTCCTTCTTTGTTTCTGCTTACTACATATCATGGCAGTAGATACTATAGAACATACATAAAAATAAAACTGGGGAAATTAGAAAAACTTCCTGGAGACATTGTTTGAACTGGGGAATAACTGTTGCAACTGTTATAAATCTAAGACACAGCTAAGGAAAGAATTAGCAACTTCCAGTGACAGCTCTAGTTAATAAAGAATACAACTCTACGTATGTCCTAAAGATTTACAGAGCCTGTGGCAATATGATCATTGTACTTTCACATGAGATGTCTCCTACCATTGCGAGGTGCTTTAAGGGTAGGTTAATTTATCCTAATACGCAACGGAGAATATTGTAGAAACTGTACCACACTATTAACATACTCTAAAGCACAGTTCTTGGTCCATGGCAAGTAACTAGTATGTATTGATTACTGTGCATGCTTTAAAATTCCGGAATGGGCATAATATTAAGAAAATGTATTTTTTCTTCTAATAAGAAAAAAAATAGATTAATGAAAACCAAGGAAATTTTTTTATACAGTCTTGTTTTGAAATTTACAGCACATACTCAATTTGAGGTCTTTTATGAACTTGAATAATTTGGTGTAATTCAATCATTTTATAGATTGCTACCTAGAGATCAGACAGATTTTACTGAACTTTTAAAAATCATGGAGCTAAAAGTCTGTAATAATTAGAATTAAAACTAAAGTTACAAAAACTTACATAGCCAGATCAAAAGGTCAAACTGACAGTTTGATGTAGTCAGTGACAGGCCACTCAAAATCCTTTAAAATGGTTATCCAGAACCTAGTTACCTGATTCTTGGAGACTCACCTTTTCTTTGGGATTCAAAACAGAGTCAAAGTCCACAATTAAGATAGTATTGTATAGAGAGTTTTTAAAAAGAGCCTCTGAACTGCTGTTAAACACTTCTCCTGGGAGCTGGGTTGGGTGTGGTTCCTCAAGCCTAGAAAAACCTTATTTACATAAGGATCCTTCTTTGAAAGGGAACAATGGTGCCTGTGGCTGTTTAGTAACTGTGTTGGCCCCCTAGTCTTGTGCCTGGGTACAGGTTGGGGCTGCACTTCCAAAGTGTTCCTGGGCCAGAGGATGTGAGTAGTCCAGCGTACCCAATGGGACCCATCTGGAAAAGAGGGCCTACACGTGGCTTTTGGGATTCCTGTTGGAGACCAGGGCAAGTCCCAGTAGGGCATGGACCCCAGCAAGGAGAGTTTGGGAGCAGTGGACTTTGGAAGACTAGGCAGTGAGGAGGAATGACAAAGGAATAAAGACACAATATCCATGCCACAAAGCATTGCCAGAGGAACCCTGCAGGCAGGAAGAACTAGTAAATGTGCCCGTGGAATGACAGCTTTACAAATCTGCCCCCCAAGAGGGTCTCAATGCTGATAGACAACGGTACCTGACACACCGGGCTAGACTATTCACCATGATATTTTGCATCTCAGTTTGATCTATGAAGGGTCAGAAGTAGCAGAATGCTAGAGGAGGAGAAATGGATGGCAGGGAAAACCAAGTAGAAGCCCGTGCTGTGCTACTTTTTCCTTTGACCGCAAGTAAGCCCTGGCCTGGGGGGAGAGAAGATTTAGTGCCCGATCAATTTAGGAATCGGGACTATGACAAAGCATGAAGGTTCTATTTTCTGAATTGAGACTAGGTTTGTGACTGAAAGCACCCAGAGGACTTTTATCAGTGAAGGCCCAGAGGGGAAATGGACTTGCTGGAACTTCTCTAGTGACTGGGAAAGGCTTTCTTTGACTAAATTTGAAAGGGATAGTGGCAGCCAAAAATAAAGCTGTAGTTTGCTTACGTTCTAAACATTCTACCTGAGCTTATAGGACTGTTTACTAATGCAATTTCTGAGTGTATAGAAAAGTACACATCACATTTATTGATATTATGGTATTAAGCCATAAAACATTTCCAAAATAATTCAATAAATTTTGCTATAAGACTAGAAACCTATTTTCAGGTTCTTCTACCCCTTTAGCTAGTAGGAATCAATACAACTACAGATTAAGTTTTTTTTTTTTTAGAGCAGTGATTCTCATTTGGGGTGATTTTGTCCTCCAGGGATATTTAGCAATGTCTGGAGACATTTTTTATTGTCACAACTGGAGTGGGGTGGTGTTGCTGGCATCTAGTGGGTAGAGACCAGGGATGCTACAAAACATCTCACAATGCATAGGACCTATAACAAAGAATTATTCAGCTCAAATGTCAATAGTTTCATGATTGACTTAGAGCATAGTTAGGTAAGTATTGTAAGTTAGCCAGCAAGGCTGAGAAAAGACACCTTCCATAGCTTGGATATTTAACGAATGAAATCCAGACAGGCAATACACTATCTTCCCACATTCTCACTGGCTACTTCTTGTCAGTTCCATCTTGTAGCACTTCTTTCTCTGATCTGTTCTTTGAGTACCTTAGGACTCATGAAGACTTCCCTACTCCTGGGTCCCTAGTTAGTGTCATCTCTTAACCAATTTTTGAAATAGACTAGATAAGATGATCATTTGGGTTCCTTCCACTTCTGACATTGCAAGACTCATGTATTTACCAAATTTTTGACAGAAATCCACAAAGGGGGAAATAACAAAATAAATCCACACCTATATCCATTCATTATAAAAACAAAAGCTCTAGAAGGAATGTGCCTGAACATAATAAAAGCCATATATGAAAAATCCACAGCTAACCTCATACTCAGTGGTGGAAAAAACTGACAGCTTTTCTTCCAAGATTGGAAACAAAGATATTCACTCTCACCACTTTTTTCAAAATAGTACTGGAAATTTTAGCCACAGCAATCAGACAAGGGATCCAAATTGGTAAGGAAGAAGAAAACTTGTCACTATTTCAGATGGCATGATACAATACATAGAAAACTCTAAGGGCTCCACCAAAAATTAGAAGTACTGAATTCATCGAAGTCACAGGATACAAAATCAATATACAGAAATCTCTTGTATTTTTATACCCTAGTAATGAAGTAGCAGAAAGAAATTAAGAAAATAATTCCATTTGTAATTGCACCAAAAGAATAAAATATGTAGGGGAAAAACCTAACCAAGGAGGTAAAAGATCCGTACTCTGAAAACCATAAAACACTGATGAAAACAACTGAAGATGATAGAAACAAATGGAAAGATATTCCATGCTCCATATTAGAAGAATTAATATTGTCAAAAGTCCATATTACCCAAAACAATCTACAGATTCAATGCAATGTCTATCAGAATACTTTGGCATTTGTCACAGAACTAGAACAAATAATCCTAAAATTGCTTCGGAATCACAAAATAGTCTAAATAGAAAAGCATTCTTGGGAAAGAAGCACAAAGCTGGCTGTAGCACTATCCCAGATTTCAAGATATCCCGCAAAGCTACAATAATCAAAACAGTATGGTACTTGCACAAATATAGACGCATGGATCAATAGAACAGAACTGAGAGCCAGGAAATGAGCCCCCCCCCCTTATGTGGTTAATTAACCTGTGAGGAAAGAGGCAAGAATATGCAAGGAGGAAAAGACAGTCCCTTCAATAAATGGTGCTGGGAAAACCGGACAGAGTAAAACCAGACCATTTTCTTACACCACACACAAAAGAAACTCAAAATGGATTAACAATCTAAATGTGAGAGCTAAAGCCATAAAAACTCCTAGAATGAAACAGTAATATCTTTGATATCAGCCTTAGGAACATTTATCTAGACAGGTCTCATCAGGCAGGGGAAACAAAGGCAAAGATAAACTACTAGGACTACATTAAAATAAAAAAGCAAAAGAAACCATTGACAAAGCAAAAAGCCAACCTATGGAATGGGGGAAGATATTTGCAACTGATATATTCATTAAGGAGTTAATATGTAAATATATATAATGTACTTTTTAAAATGTAACACCAAAAGACCCCCAAAAATTGGTTAAAAAATGAGAAGACCTGCCTAAATAGAATTTTTACACAGACATAAAAATGACCAAATACGTGAAAGGATGTTCAACATCACTAATCATTAGAAAAATGAAAACAAAAATCACAATATCACCTTACTCCTGTTGGAATGGCTAATATCAAAAGGAGAAGAAATAGGGTTGACAAGGATGTGGAGAAAAGAGAATCCTTGTGCAACATTTGTAGGAATGTAAATTGGTACAACAGTGGAAAACAGCATGCAGGTTCCCCCCAAAATAAAAATATAAATACCATAGAGTCTTTAACCCCTCAAAATGAAAACACTAATTCAAAAATTACAGCATTATTTATAATAACCAAGACAGGAAAGCAACTGAACAAACAGACACTTAAATACAGAGAGCAAACTGGTAGTTTCCAGAGGGGAGGTGGGTGGGGGATGGGTGAAATAGATAAAGGGGATTAAAAGGTACAAGCTTCCAGTTATAAAGTAAATATGTCACTGAGATGAAAAGTACAGCAAGGGCACCTGGGTGGCTCAGTGAGTTAAGCGTCCGACTTCGGCTCATATCATGATCTCACAGTTTGTGGGTCTGAGCCCTACATTGGGCTCTGCACTGACAGCTCAGAGGCTGGAGCCTGCTTCAGATTCTGTCTCCCTTGCTCTCTGCCTCTCTCTCTCTTTCTCAAAAATAAATAAACATTAAAATTTTTCTTTTACATAAAGAAAACTACAGCATTGGTGATATGATGATATTGTAATAATATTATTTGGTGACAGAAGGTGACTATATTTATTATGGCAAGCATGTATAGAGCTGTCAAATCACTATGTTGTACACCTGAAATTAATGTAACATTGTATATCAACTATACTTCAATAAAAAGAAAATACATGAATAATTTGATACACAAAACAATTCATAAGAGTAAATTAGTATGGATTTTCCAATACATGTTCCGACTTGATAGATTTAAATTTATGTAAAATATAATACTTCTCCCTTTTATTCTAATATTCTGATTTAAGGATGATGTAAGGGGTGAGCTTATTGTTTCCTGATATGGTTTCTGGAAGCTAAAAGATATTCAGTAAATGTTTGTAATATGAAAGAAAATATTTACCATTGTTATTGAGGAATCACCTTTTGTGATTCTTTCTAGATACATTTTTTCTGGGAGGAACTTTCCTTCCCTTCACTCTGGACATATTTCCAAGCAAGTAGAATTATTTTCCTATAAGCTCAGCTCTGAAATATTAATAATCAGGGACGAGTGGCCAGTGAAATCAGTAGCTACTCTCATGTAATAATTGCTTGAGCAACCTGTCTGCTTGGTAAGAAAACTTGGGCTAAACTGATGAGATGGTCTGTACATAGATAGCTACACTTCCATTTAGGGAAGAACAGAATTTGGAAGATGAGCACAGAGGGAAAATTGAAGCTAATCTAAACATACTTTACATGAAATCTACTAAAAACCTCTTCTCTTTACTCTCACGTTTTTCCTGATTTATTAAATACATAGGGAGATTTGTGACTCTTCTACTTGAAACACACTATTGTATTAAAAAATTTACCACATGAAAAGAAATCCAAACCATTTCATGTCTAAAGATGCATTTTGACAAAATGGAGAGATACCATTAATTTGAAATAATTTTACAGTGCACCTGGGTGGCTCAGTCGGTTCAGAATCTGACTTTTAATCTCAGCTTAGCTCATGATCTCATGGTCTGCAAGCTTGAGCCCTGCATCAGTGTACAGCCTGCTTGGGATTCTGGCTTTCCCTCCCTCTGCTCCTCCCTTACTTGCTTCCTCTCTCTCTTTCTACCTCTCTGTCTCAAAATAGATAAACTTTTCTTTTAAAAATTGAAATAATCTTGAGAGGAAATAATGTCACCAAAATGTCCCTTCTGATGCTAAAATGAAAAATTCAGTGTTTATGAAAAAGATGCTCAACATCGCTAATCATTAGGGAAATGTAAGTGAGAGATCATTTCACACAAGTCAGGTGACTAATATCAAACAAACAAATGTTGGCTGGGATGTGAAGAAAAGGGAATCCTTGTATATTGTTGGTAGGAAAGTAAAATGGTACAACCACTATGTAAGACAGTATGTAGCTTCCTCCGAAATTGAAAAGTAGAGATACTGTGTGATCCAGTAATCCCACTGCTGGGTATTTGCCCACAGGAAATGAAAACACAAATTCAAAAAGACATGTACCCGTTATGTTATTGCAGCATTATTTATAATAGCCAAGATATGGAAGCAATCTAAGTGTTCATTGGTAGATGAATGAAGAAGTTGTGTTTTATATATAACTCTATATATAGATATGTCTCTATATCTCTACATATAGATATGTATCTCTAAATATCTCTCTATATAGGTATGTCTCTCTCTAATATATAGAGACATATTATATATGTAGTGGAATAATACTCAGCCACAAAAAAGCATGAGAACTTGCCATTTGCGTTAATAGTGATAGACCTCGAAGGTAAAATGCTAAATGAAAGAATTCAGACAGAGAAAGACAAATACCATATAATTTCACTTATATGTGGAATCTACAAAACCAAAACCAAAACTGAACCAGAAATAGACCCATAAGTACAGAGAACAGAGCAGTGATTGCCAGAGAAGGGAGGGTGGGGTAATGGGCAAAATAGGTGAAGGAGATTAAGAAATAAAGTCTTCCAGTTATAAAATTAATGACAGAGATTAAAAGTACAGCATAGGAAATATAGTCAATAATGTTGTAATCATGTTATATGGTGACGTTAGAACTACACTCATGGCGATCATTAAATAATGTATAGAATTGTCAAATCACTATGTTGTACATTTGAAACTAACATAACATAGCATACAATTGTATACAGTACATCTATACTTCAATATTTTTTTTAAAAAAATTCCTTTAAATTCCTTTAAAAATTTTTTTTAAAAATTGAGCTTAATCCAGAAGTAACCATGTAAGAACAATTTGATTTCACGGTGTGAATTATGCATAAATTTATTTGCACTCTCAAATAGACTATCATCACTCAATCAGATAAGCTTTGAAAATGCTAATCTTCCTTATCTGTTCCTGTCCCCTCCTCTTTCCACCTTTCCCTTTCGTTCACTGCCCCCCCTTTCCTGACATCACTTATTTTATATTTCAAAATTAGTTGCTTTCCTAACTTAACTAAGAACATGAAATCCATGAGCTACTTAATGTTACCCTGAATTGCTAAAGTTCCATGTATGTGCTAGGTCGATAGCATATAGCTCATGGGTCTTTCTTTCTCTAAATAACAATATTTTTTTGTTTGTCCTTTTGTGTTCTGTTACTCGGCATTAGAGGTATTGTGGCACATTACTGACTTGCACCATTCCAGTCAGATCACACATAATACAGTACAATTCAGCAGGAGTGATCATAAAAACAGAATTATCTTTCACCCTAGGAGGTTTGCCCTTCCTGGTAAAGGTTGAAAGAAATGTATGGAAGCTCGCACTAATGCTGCTCGCAGCTTAGGAAGCTGTGAATACAACACAACTTTAGTAAGGACAGCTCACTGGGCATTTTTGAGTAGGCTGAAAGGAATGTAGTGAGGAGATATAAGTAAAAAGTACCTGCCAGCAAAACCCATAGTAATGGAGTTCCATCAGTACATAAGTCTTAAAAATACCAGCATTATCCAATTGCTAAAGCATTTTAAGATAAAACACTGAGATTTCAAATTCACAATGCATCTTTTTGTTGTTTTTATTTCAGTGTTCCTTGGGGAGAGGACAACACTCACAAACATTCATTTATTTTAATAAGATTGTGCTTCCATAAAAAACAAAAAAACAAAACATTAATTCTAAAATGAGTTTAGATGGGACCTAAGGATAGAGGTAGAGTAAAACTAAAACACATTGCCTCTTTCCCCACAATTTCCCCTTTCTGCTCAAGAAAAATAAAAAAAGGATACCCTCCATCACCGTGACTACCTCAACAACAATGGAAAAAAGATAAACGTGATATAGAAACCAAGGATAGAAAATGCAAGATTCGTGTGTAGCTTGTAGTTTTGCTGGACTGCTAGGTCTTCGTTTTCATTACCTAGAGATAGTTTGGGAGAGACAGTGTGAATGGGCAAAATTTAAAGAAAACTATCCAACTTAGAAATAGATTAAGCATGAATAGCTGCCTGGGTCAGAGGTGATCACAGAAAAGCTAGTGGGAGAAGTTTCTAGCTACAGTGACATGATCTCAGCGGACAAGGTAGAAAGAATCACTTGGGCTTTCCCCATCATAAAGGATCCTATTTTGGGCCGGGTAGTGAAACCATAGAGGTAGCAGCTAATAATTAAAATCAAATGAAGCTAGGGGTACCTGGCTGGCTTAGTTGGTAGAACATGGGACTCTTCATCTTGGAGCTTTGTGTTGAGCCCCATGTTGGGTGTAGAGATTACTTAAAAATAGATCTTTAAAAATAAAATCAGGGAAGAGTGCCTAGGTGGCTCAGTTAAGTGGTTAAACATTGGACTCTTGATCTCAGCTCAGGTCACAATCTCAAAGTTCAGTTCGGCCTCATGTTGAGCTCTGTGCTGATAGTGCGGCATGTGCTTAGGATTCTCTCTTTCTCCCCCTCTGTCTGCCCCTCCCCTGCTGGTGCTGTTTCTCTCAAAATAAAATAAAGACACTTAAAAAAATCAGGGGTGACTGATGGCTTAGTCAGTTAAACATCTAATTCTTGATTTTGGCTCAGGTAATGATCTCATGTTTCATGAAAATTGAGCTCCACATTGGGCTCTGCACTTGGCATGGAGCCTGCTTAAGATTCTGTCTTGTGCACTTGTGCACACTATTTTTCTCTCTCCAAAAAAAAAAAAAAAAAAAATCAAATGGAGCTAAATGTCTCAGGTAGTAAAATGGAATTTATTATAATTGAATATAAAGAGAAAATAAATAAGATAACACCTTTAGAAGTAGAAAAATTGGGAGGGCACATAAGAAACTCCAGATGCTACGTGACCTCCTCTCCCTCAGCTGTGAACATTGGTGCCATAGGGCATCCTAATATATTCCCTATTTGATGCAGATTCTGGTTCAGGAAATCTGGGGTGAGGCCTGAGATTCTGCATTTCTAACAAGCTTCCATGTGATGCTTATTCAGCTGGCCCATAAATACTTCAAGTAACAAAGAAACAGAAAAAATCAATAATTGGTGGCTCTGGGATAGAAGCAAATGTTTTAAGTTTAATCAGGAAAAGATAGAGGGGTGACAGGGGAAAAGAGGAGAGAGTATTTGACTCGTTCAAAGTTCTGGATCATTCCTCCTATGTTCCTAACTACTGCTGTGTCAAAATCTCAGGAAAGAGCAGAATCTACAACATCCAGCAACACATAGCCCAGCTGAGCTCTGCTTTCTCCCCTTCAGCCCCATACTTCATCTATTACAACTATAGAAAAAGCACATTGTAGTTCTGAGGTGAAAACAACCTATCCTTAAATAAGATGCCAAAAGGGCACAGGAGAACTTACCCATATTGGAACAAAACAAAAGCTTGAAATAAAGATTCTCTGTTAAGCCAAAGCAAGGAGAATAAAAAGAAAGACAAAGACAAGATGTAAAAATACTTTAAAGTAAAAAATAAAGGAATATAACATGCAAAAAAACACATGAAGTTCTCAGTCTAGAAGAAAATATAACACAAAGGTCAAAATAACAAAGTTCAAAATCATGTTTCCTATGAGTGGTTCACACTGCAGAGGAATTTAAACTGGAGCTATTCAGAGATGAGGGACTTAAAGAATTAATTGAAAATTTGTGTAGCTAAGAGAACATCACTACAAATAAATGTAAAAAAAAAAATAAAACAATATGTACATGACCCATATTCCTAACAGCAAGGGAGGCTTCATAAAATCTTTGTGATTGTAGAGAAGAGATAAAGATACTGAAGAAATAACAATATTAACAAAGTCATGAACATACAGACAATATAAAAATACGTAGTGTTACCAAATTAGAGATGGGAACATATAGAAGTGCTCAATGAGTTAACAGAAGCTTCCAGTTAACGATGTTTAGTCATATATATGAATTTATGTCTGGTTTTATCAATTCAATAAAAAGATAAACTGAAGCAAGTTAAATGCATATGTTGGGTATTGCTAGATTATCCTGTATATAGATTAAATATAACTGAAGGCAACTACAATTGAGCAACTTACAGGCATAAACACTAAGGACAACTAGCAAACAAAGCAAACATAAAGTGGACAAGGCCATTTGAGTACATCCTTCTAGGGAAATTACTGAAAGATGGGCAAACAAGAGGGTAATCTAAGAAGGACACAGAAATATAATGTAAGAAAGCAAATTGAATCTTCAGGCAGATGGTGAGGGTGACCTGGGGTAATAGCTGTGTAGCAAGCATGAAGAATAAACATCTAGTCCAGATTAGTGGGCTCAGGGAGGGATGTCCCAAAGATTATACAATTGGAAGACAGTTGAGCATCATGTGGGTGGCTACATTGGTTAAGCATTGACTTTGTCTCAGGTCATGATCTCATGGTTTGTGGGTTTGAGCCCTGCATCAGGCTCTGTGCTGACAGCTCAGAGCCTGGATCCTGCCTCAGATTCTGTCTCCCTCTCTCTGTGCCCCTCCCCTGTTCATGCTGTGTCTCTCTCTCTCTCTCAAAATAAATAAACATTAAAAAAATTTTTTTTAAAAATCAAAGAAAGACAATTGATGTGTTTGGACATATTGAAGTGATGTTTCTACTAGGTAAGATTTTGGAAAAAAATAATAATACAAGAGGAACTAAGCAAACAATAAGATAACTATTAACTCCAGGGAAAAACCACAAGTTGTTCATACAAGAAACTTAAGTATAGTTTCTTATGTGGATCGTTTTTAAATAGCATTCACATAGTAAAAATATGAAATCTGTGATAGAATTATATTGTAAGGATGTATAAGATCAAATAACTATAACCATGTAATATTTTATTTGTATGAACTCATTTAAATACACAGGGTAGATACCATCACCATCCCATTTTTCAGAGAGGAATTTGTCTAACTTTATTTTTTAAATTTTTTTTATGTTTATTTATTCTTGAGAGAGGAGAGTGGAGAGAGACAGAGAGCAAGTAGGGGAGGGGCAGAGAGAGAGGGAGACACAGAATTCGAAGCAGGCTCCAGGCTCTGAACTGTCAGCACAGAGCCCAATGTGGGGCTTGAACCCATGAACCATGAGATCATGACCTGAGTCGAAGTCGGATGCTTAACTAACTGAGCCATCCAGTTGTCCCTAACTTTGTATTTTTAACAATAGCATAAAGGACTATTTTCTTGAAACATAAGAAAGGCCCATTTGTGTTGCAGTAATAAGTGTACAAGGAAAATCAATGCTAGAATATATTCTGGTTAAGCTATTGAAATTTAAGATTTATTAAAGAACTTTTTAGGTACCTGAACAGTAATAAAATTCAGGCTAGTATCAACCAGTATTCATTTGTTCATTCCACAAATGCTTATGAAGCACTCTCTGAATAAGACTTTGTTCAGACCACAAGAAAACAAAACAGACAAAACTATCTTCCCTCATAGAGTTTATCTTCTCACTAATTCAATACAGAAGACAGTGGAACAATGTGTAAAAGTTCTGAAAATATTAAATGCAGATCTGATATTATTTAAATATAACAGGAAAAGAAAAAAACATTTTCAAACATGAAAATGCTAAGATAATTAAGCACCAATGAACTTTTTTGTTTTAAGCCAACCAAGAGTTAGTTCCAAATAACTAACTCAGAAATAAACTGTGATAAAAGAACCAGGAAAAAGCATCTCCATAAATTTAAATGTAAACCTAATTTGAAATAACTGAGAATTTTATTATGAAATGTAATAACCTTATAAATTTTAACATCACATGATTACTTATAATTTAAAAAAACATTAAGAGCCAAAGTAGATAGGTAGAAAAAGTACATTTTCATGTTTCTTTGTATAGCGTATCTAAAAAATATTGGCCTTAGCTTCTTAATATCTGTCATAATCTTCCTTAAGAGAGATACTTTTAGTAATGTGTATGTCTATGAGTGATTTAAAATGCATTCAGAGGTGGTCCAGGGAAGATGGCAGAGTAGGTGGATCCAGAGCCCATCTCGTGCCAGAGATACACTAAGATAACATCTACATCTGTAAAGTTAACTCTAAAAATGACCTGAAGAGCACACCTCCCCCAGTTAATCATAGAGAGGAGGACACATCAAGAATAGTTGGAAGGGTGAGACATGGTTGTGAACCCACAAGGCAAACTCCAAATGGGATGGACATCACAAGCATGGAGAAGTAGAGAGGACCAGATCTCACACCAGTCACCTCTGGCACTGGGATCTCACACTGGGAAGACAAGTCCTCATCTGGCTTTGAAAACCAGTAAGTCTTAACTTAAGGAACTTTAAATTCAGTAACTTTAATGCCCAGAGAGAACCAAAAGGTAATAGAAACTGAGCCTCTGCCTTCAGGCAATAGAAAACTGAGCCTCTGCCTTTAAAGGGTCAGCATAATAAATAACTTGGCCTTAGACACAGAACAAAAGCAGCAATTTGAAAAGCACTCATGATACAAGTGAAGGAAATTTATTGACTAATCTTAGAATGTGTGTTGGAGGGACAGAGATCTTCAAGAGATTTCTTTAGGAGCAGAAGTGTTGCCAGGTGTCATTTCTCTTTCCATACCCCAGCCTAGATAGCCAGACTCTTGCTTGAGGCAGTTCTAACCTTCTCTACTTTGCTAGCATCACATGCCATGCTGTGCTCTGCCATACCTTGGCATCCCCCTGTGAACCAGCCCCATCTAACCTATTCATGTTGGTAGGCATTCCTCCAGAGCTACTCCTGCTCTCCCACACCCTGCAGGCAGCCTTGGCAGTGAACTGTGCCACACCAAAGTGACTTGCCCAGGGAAGGAAGGCAAATATCCCCACACACCAGCATGCCTACAATTCCAGCATTACCTCCAGCTGTCTGTGCAAGGAATAAGCCCTGCCCTTTGGTGTACCTGCAGTTGTGGCAAGAAGGCTAACTGCAGATACCTAGTCAGATTGCTGTTCCTTCCAACCAAGGAGCTTCCAGACAGGCCCCTCAATGGTACAGGGACAAAACCTTGCCAAGTGCACCCACACAGACAAAATGGGTCATCACAGCCAGCTGAGATGAAGTTGTTTAGCCACAATAGTAGGGCACACATTGTCCACACAAGGGACACCACTATAGCACCTAATTTTGGAGAACAGGGGGACTGAGCTACCCAGCATTACAGAACTTCTACCCAAGGCCACTACTTTCAAGACAAGGGGACATAGCTGACCTACCTAATACATAGAAACAGAGAGTTAGGCAAAATGAGGAGAAAGAGGAATATGTCCCAAATGAAAGAATAGAACAAAATTACGTAAAGAAGG
Source organism: Prionailurus bengalensis (assembly GCF_016509475.1). NCBI lineage: Eukaryota > Metazoa > Chordata > Mammalia > Carnivora > Felidae > Prionailurus > Prionailurus bengalensis. The sequence goes on along the minus strand of NC_057345.1, from coordinate 136,908,933 downwards.
TAAGTGAAATGGAGATGAGCAATATGCATAATAAAGAATTTAAAATAATGGTCATATGTATACCCACTGGACTTGAGAAAAGAGTGGATGTGCTCGGTGAGAATTTCAACAAAGAGATAGAAAATATAAAAAAGAACAAATCAACCAATCGGAGATGAAGAATTCAATAACTGAAATAAAAAATGCACTCAAAGGAATCAGCAAATTAGAGGATGCAGAACAGATAAGCAATCTGGAAGACAGGGTAATGTAAAGCAACCGAGCTGGAAAAAAAAAGTTAAAATTAAAAAAAAAAAGAGAATAGTTTAAGGGAAATCAGTGACATCATCAAGTTTAAACACATTTGCATTATAGGGCTACTAGAAGGAGAAGAAACAGAAGGGGGCAGAAAATTTACTTGAAGAAATTATGGAAATTTCCCTAATTTGGGGAAGGAAACAAAAATCCAGATCCAGGAGGCACAGAGAAACCCCAACAAGATGAACCCAAAGAAGTCCACACCAAGACACAATAATTAAAAGGACAAAAAGTAACGATAAAAGGAATTTTTAAAGCAGCAAGAGAAAAGAGAACATTTACAATAAGGGAAACTTCATAAGGTTTTCAATTGATTTTCAGCAGAAACATTGCAGGCCAGGAGGGAGTGTTACGGTATATTCAAAGTTCTACAAGGAATTAACCTACAACAAAGAATATCCAACAAGATTATCATTCAGATCTGAAGGAAAGATAAAGAATTCCCTGGACAAACAAATGTTAAAGTAATCATCACCACTGGTTCATCACCACTGAACCAGTCTTACAAGAAATGTTAATGAGAATTCTTAAGTTAAAAGAAAAGGACATAACTAGAAGAAAATTATAAAATAAAATAATTATGGTAAAAGCAAACATATAGTAAAGGTAGAATAATCACTTACAAAACCAGTGTGGAGGTTTAAACACAAAAGTAACAAACAAACAAAAAACAATAATACCTACAAATAGTCAAGGGATACAGAAAATAAAAGGGTGTAATATAAGACATAATGTACATAAAAGGTAGAGTAGGAGTAAAAATTTAGTGCTTCTGGAATATATTTAAACGTGAATAACCAGAGGGAGTTGCTGAAGATGGCAGCGTAGGAGGACGCTGGGCTCACCGCGCATCCTGCTGATCACTTAGATTCCACCTACACCTGCCTAAATAACCCAGAAAACCGCCAGAGGATTAGCAGAACGGAGTCACCGGAGCCAAGCGCAGACGAGAGGCCCACGGAAGAGGGTAGGAAGGGTGGCGAGGTGCTGCGCGTTCCACAGACTGGCGGGAGGGAGCCGGGGCGGAGGGGCGGCTCGCTGGCCAAGCAGAGCCCCCGAGTCTGGCTTGCAAAAGCAGAGGGGCCTGACGGACTGTGTTCCCACAACAAGCGCGACTTAGCGTCTGGGAGGTCATAAGTTAACAGCTCTGCTCAGAAAGTGGGAAGGCTGGAGGACAAAGGGAGGGAGAGCTGCTGAGCCCCCGGAAAACAGAGCTCAGTTTGGTGGGGAACAAAGGCACTCGCCAGCGCCATCTCCCCTGCCCATCCCCCAGCCAAAATCCCAAAGGGAACCAGTACCTGCCAGGGAACTTGCTGGCGCGCAAACACCCAACTCTGTGCTTCTGCGGAGCCAAACCTCCGGCAGCGGATCTGACTCCCCCCCCCCCCGGCTGCCACAGGGCCCCTCCCGAAGTGGATCACCTAAGGAGAAGTGAGCTAAGCCTGCCCCTCCTGCCCCTGTGCACCTTGCCTACCCACCCCAGCTAATACACCAGATCCCCAGCATCACAAGCCTGGCAGTGTGCAAGTAGCCCAGACGGGCCATGCCACCCCACAGTGAATCCCGCCCCTAGGAGAGGGGAAGAGAAGGCACACACCAGTCTGACTGTGGCCCCAGCGGTGGGCTGGGGGCAGATATCAGGTCTGACTGCGGCCCCGCCCACCAACTCCAGTTATACACCACAGCCCAGGGGAAGTGCCCTGCAGGTCCCCACCATGCCAGGGACTATCCAAAATGACCAAGCGGAAGAATTCCCCTCAGAAGAATCTCCAGGAAATAACAACAGCTAATGAGCTGATCAAAAAGGATTTAAATAATATAACAGAAAGTGAATTTAGAATAATAGTCATAAAATTAATTGCTGGGCTTGAAAACAGTATAGAGGACAGCAGAGAATCTCTTGTTACAGAGATCAAGGGACTAAGGAACAGTCACAAGGAGCTGAAAAACGCTTTAAACGAAATGCAAAACAAAATGGAAACCACCACGGCTCGGATGGAAGAGGCAGAGGAGAGAATAGGTGAACTAGAAGATAAAGTTATGGAAAAAGAGGAAGCTGAGAAAAAGAGAGATAAAAAAATCCAGGAGTATGAGGGGAAAATTAGAGAACTAAGTGATACACTAAAAAGAAATAATATACGCATAATTGGTATCCCAGAGGAGGAAGAGAGAGGGAAAGGTGCTGAAGGGGTACTTGAAGAAATCATAGCTGAGAACTTCCCTGAACTGGGGAAGGAAAAAGGCATTGAAATCCAAGAGGCACAGAGAACTCCCTTCAGACGTAACTTGAATCGATCTTCTGCACGACATATCATAGTGAAACTGGCAAAATACAAGGATAAAGAAAAAATTCTGAAAGCAGCAAGGGGTAGACGTACCCTCACATATAAAGGGAGACCTATAAGACTCGTGACTGATCTCTCTTTTGAAACTTGGCAGGCCAGAAAGGATTGGCACGAGATTTTCAGGGTGCTAGACAGAAAAAATATGCAGCCGAGAATCCTTTATCCAGCAAGTCTGTCATTTAGAATAGAAGGAGAGATAAAGGTCTTCCCAAACAAACAAAAACTGAAGGAATTTGTCACCACTAAACCAGCCCTACAAGAGATCCTAAGGGGGACCCTGTGAGACAAAGTCCCAGAGACATCACTACAAGCATAAAACATACAGACATCACAATGACTCTAAACCCGTATCTTTCTATAATAACACTGAATGTAAATGGATTAAATGCACCAACCAAAAGACATAGGGTATCAGAATGGATAAAAAAACAAGACCCATCGATTTGCTGTCTACAAGAGACTCATTTTAGACCTGAGGACACCTTTAGATTGAGAGTGAGGGGATGGAGAACTATTTATCATGCGACTGGAAGCCAAAAGAAAGCTGGAGTAGCCATACTTATATCAGACAAACTAGACTTTAAATTAAAGGCTGTAACAAGAGATGAAGAAGGGCATTATATAATAGTTACAGGGTCTATCCATCAGGAAGAGCTAACAATTATAAATGTCTATGCGCCGAATACCGGAGCCCCCAAATATATAAAACAATTATTCATAAACATAAGCAACCTTATTGAGAAGAATGTGGTAATTGCAGGGGACCTTAACACCCCACTTACAGAAATGGATAGATCATCTAGACACACGGTCAATAAAGAAACAAGGGCCCTGAATGAGACATTGGATCAAATGGACTTGACGGATATATTTAGAACTCTGCATCCCAAAGCAACAGAATATACTTTCTTCTCGAGTGCACATGGAACATTCTCCAAGATAGATAACATACTGGGTCACAAAACAGCCCTTCATAAGTTTACAAGAATTGAAATCATACCATGCATACTTTCAGACCACAATGCTATGAAGCTTGAAATCAACCACAGAAAAAAGTCTGGAAAACCTCCAAAAGCATGGAGGTTAAAGAACACCCTACTAACGAATGAGTGGGTCAACCAGGCAATTAGAGAAGAAATTAAAAAATATATGGAAACAAATGAAAATGAAAATAAAACAATCCAAACGCTTTGGGATGCAGTGAAGGCAGTCCTGAGAGGAAAATACATTGCAATCCAGGCCTATCTCAAGAAACAAGAAAAATCCCAAATACAAAATCTAACAGCACACCTAAAGGAACTAGAAGCAGAACAGCAAAGGCAGCCTAAACCCAGCACAAGAAGAGAAATAATAAAGATCAGAGCAGAAATAAACAATATAGAATCTAAAAAAACTGTAGAGCAGATCAACGAAACCAAGAGTTGGTTTTTTGAAAAAATAAACAAAATTGACAAACCTCTAGCCAGGCTTCTCAAAAAGAAAAGGGAGATGACCCAAATAGATAAAATCATGAATGAAAATGGAATTATTACAACCAATCTCTCAGAGATACAAACAATTATCAGGGAATACTATGAAAACTTATATGCCAACAAACTGGAAAACCTGGAAGAAATGGACAAATTCCTGAACACCCACACTCTTCCAAAACTCAATCAGGAGGAAATAGAAAGCTTGAACAGACCCATAACCAGCGAAGAAATTGAATCGGTTATCAAAAATCTCCCAACAAATAAGAGTCCAGGACCAGATGGCTTCCCAGGGGAGTTCTACCAGACGTTTAAAGCAGAGATAATACCTATCCTTCTCAAGCTATTCCAAGAAATAGAAAGGGAAGGAAAACTTCCAGACTCATTCTATGAAGCCAGTATTACTTTGATTCCTAAACCAGACAGAGACCCAGTAAAAAAAGAGAACTACAGGCCAATATCCCTGATGCATATGGATGCAAAAATTCTCAATAAGATACTAGCAAATCGAATTCAATGGCATATAAAAAGAATTATTCACCATGATCAAGTAGGATTCATTCCTGGGAGGCAGGGCTGGTTCAACATTCGCAAATCAATCAATGTGATACATCACATTAACAACAAAAAAGAGAAGAACCATATGATCCTGCCAATTGATGCAGAAAAGGCCTTTGACAAAATCCAGCACCCCTTCTTAATAAAAACCCTTGAGAAAGTCGGGATAGAAAGAACATACTTAAAGATCATAAAAGCCATTTATGAAAAGCCCACAGCTAACATCATCCTCAATGGGGAAAAACTGAGAGGTTTTTCCCCTGAGATCAGGAACACGACAGGGATGCCCACTCTCACCACTGTTGTTTAACATAGTGCAGGAAGTTCTAGCATCAGCAATCAGACAACAAAAGGAAATCAAAGGCATCCAAATTGGCAAAGATGAAGTCAAGCTTTCGCTTTTTGCAGATGACATGATATTATACATGGAAAATCCGATAGACTCCACCAAAAGTCTGCTAGAACTGATACAGGAATTCAGCAAAGTTGCAGGATACAAAATCAATATACAGAAATCAGTTGCATTCTTATACACTAACAATGAAGCAACAGAAAGACAAATAAAGAAACTGATCCCATTCACAATTACACCAAGAAGCATAAAATACCTAGGAATAAATCTAACCAAAAATGTAAAGGATCTGTATGCTGAAAACTATAGAAAGCTTATGAAGGTAATTGAAGAAGATTTAAAGAAATGGAAAGACATTCCCTGCTCATGGATTGGAAGAATAAATATTGTCAAAATGTCAATACTACCCAAAGCTATCTACACATTCAATGCAATCCAAATCAAAATTGCACCAGCATTCTTCTCGAAACTAGAACAAGCAATCCTAAAATTCATATGGGACCACAAAAGGCCCCGAATAGCCAAAGGAATTTTGAAGAAGACCAAAGCAGGAGGCATCACAATCCCAGACTTTAGCCTCTACTACAAAGCTGTCATCATCAAGACAGCATGGTATTGGCACAAAAACAGACACATAGACCAATGGAATAGAATAGAAACCCCAGAACTAGACCCACAAACGTATGGCCAACTCATCTTTGACAAAGCAGGAAAGAACATCCAATGGAAAAAAGACAACCTCTTTAACAAATGGTGCTGGGAGAACTGGACAGCAACATGCAGAAGGTTGAAACTAGACCACTTTCTCACACCATTCACAAAAATAAACTCAAAATGGATAAAGGACCTAAATGTGAGACAGGAAACCATCAAAACCTTAGAGGAGAAAGCAGGAAAAGACCTCTCTGACCTCAGCCATAGCAATCTCTTACTCGACACATCCCCAAAGGCAAGGGAATTAAAAGCAAAAGTGAATTACTGGGACCTTATGAAGATAAAAAGCTTCTGCACAGCAAAGGAAACAACCAACAAAACGAAAAGGCAACCAACGGAATGGGAAAAGATATTTGCAAATGACATATCGAACAAAGGGTAGTATCCAAAATGTATAAAGAGCTCACCAAACTCCACACCCGAAAAACAAATAACCCAGTGAAGAAATGGGCAGAAAACATGAATAGACACTTCTCTAAAGAAGACATCCGGACGGCCAACAGGCACATGAAAAGATACTCAACGTCGCTCCTCATCAGGGAAATACAAATCAAAACCACACTCAGGTATCACCTCACGCCAGTCAGAGTGGCCAAAATGAACAAATCAGGAGACTATAGATGCTGGAGAGGATGTGGAGAAACGGGAACCCTCTTGCACTGTTGGTGGGAATGCAAATTGGTGCAGCCGCTCTGGAAAGCAGTGTGGAGGTTCCTCAGAAAATTAAAAATAGACCTACCCTATGACCCAGCAATAGCACTGCTAGGAATTTACCCAAGGGATACAGGAGTACTGATGCATAGGGGCACTTGTACCCCAATGTTCATAGCAGCACTCTCAACAATAGCCAAATTATGGAAAGAGCCTAAATGTCCATCAACTGATGAACGGATAAAGAAATTGTGGTTTATATACACAATGGAATACTACGTGGCAATGAGAAAAAATGAAATATGGCCTTTTGTAGCAACGTGGATGGAACTGGAGAGTGTGATGCTAAGTGAAATAAGCCATACAGAGAAAGACACATACCATATGGTTTCACTCTTATGTGGATCCTGAGAAACTTAACAGGAACCCATGGGGGAGGGGAAGAAAAAAGAAAAAAAAAAGAGGTTAGAATGGGAGAGAGCCAAAGCATAAGAGACTGTTAAAAACTGAGAACAAACTGAGGGTTGATGGGGGGTGGGAGGGAGGAGAGGGTGGGTGATGGGTATTGAGGAGGGCACCTTTTGGGATGAGCACTGGGTGTTGTGTGGAAACCAATTTTGACAATAAATTTCATATAAATAAAAACAAAAAAACAAAACAAAAAAAACGTGAATAACCATTAACTTAATGTATACTGCTATATACATAAAATGTTATATATGAACTTAGTGTAATTGCAAATCAAAAAATAAAGGAATCCAAGCACAACACTAAAAAAAGCCATCAAACCACAAGGGAGGAGAGCAAGAGAAGTAAGGAACAGGAAAGAACTACAAACACAATTAGAAAATAATTAACAAAATGGCAATAAGTATATGTCAACCAACAAATACTTTAAATGTAAACTGTCTAAATGCTCCCATCAAAATACATAGGATGATCCAATGGATAAAAAACAAAACCCAGCTATATGCTGCTTACAAGAGACTCACTATAGATCTAAGGACATAGACTAAAAGCGAAAGACAAACAAAATGCAGAAAAAAATGCAGGGTAACAATACTTATGTCAGATAAAACGGAATTTAAAATAAAGATTGTAGCAAGAGACAAAGGGCACTACATAATGATAATGATATCAATCCAACAAGAGGATATAACAACTGTAAATGTCTATGTTCCTAACATTAGAACATTTAAATATATAAAGCAATTTATTAATAGACATAAAAGGGGAAATTGACGGTAAGATAGTGATAGTAGGGGACTTTAACACCCCACTTACATCAATGGATAGGTCATCCAGACAGAATATCACAAGGAAACAGTGGTTTCAAATGACACATTAGATTAGATGAACCTAACAGATACACAGAGAACATTCTGTCCAAAAGAGTAAAATACACATTCTTTTCAACTGCATATGAAACACTCTCCAGGAGAGATCACATGTTAGGGGAAAACAAAACAAAATAAACAAACAAAAAACAAGTCTCAACAAATTTAAGAAAATTCAAATCATATCATATCAAGTATCTTTTCTGACCACATAGTATATGAAACTGGAAATTACTAGAAAATATCTGGAAAGAATACAAACACACGGAGGCTAAACAACTTGGTACTGAATAATGAATGTGCCAAGCAAAAAAAAAAAGTTAAAAAATACATGGAGACAGATGAAAATGAAAACAATAGTCTCAAAACTTTGTGAAGCAGTAAAGGTAGTTCTAAAAGGGAAGTTTCTAGTGATACAGGTCTACCTCAAGAAAAAAAGAAAAATCTCAAATGAACAACCTAACCTTATACTCAAGGAAGCTAGGAAAAGAACAATGAATAAAACTAGTAGAAACAAGAAAATAATAAAGATCAGAGCAGAAATAAATGAAATGGGGACAAAAGAGAAAAAAAGCAAGAGCTGTTTCTTTGAAAATATAAACAAAATTGATAACCCTTTAGCCAAACTTGTCAAGAAAAAAAGAACTTAAATTAAAAATGCAGGAAGAGAAATAACACTGGCATCACAGACTTATAAAGCATTATAAAAGAATATGAAAAATTATATGCCAACAAATGGGACAACCTAGAAGAAATGGATAAATTCCTAGAAACATACAAACTCTCAAAACTGAATCAGGAAGAAATAGAAAATTTGAACAGACTAATTATTGGTAATGAAATTGAATCAGTAATCGAATATTTCCCAACAAACAAAAGCCCAGATCCAGATGGCTTGACAGCTGAATTCTATCAAACATTTAAAAAAATTAATACCTGTTCTTCTCAAACTATTCTAAAAAAATAGAACAAGAAAAACTTCCAAATTCTGTGTATGAGACCAGCATTTTTCTGATACCTAGAGCAGAGAAAGACACTACAAAGAAAAAAAAAAGAAAATAAAAAGAAAAAAAAAGAAAGAAAAGTACAAACCAATATCTCTTACGAACATAGATGCAAAAACACTTAAAAATATATTAGCAACATAAATTCAAAGACAATTAAAAAATAATCCACCACAATGTCCATGCTATAAAACAATCATTCACCCTTTCACCAAATGGGATTGATTTCAGGAATGCAAATCTGTTAAGAGGAAACATCATATTAACAATAAAAGAAATTATAAAAGTCATATAATCATTTCTATAGATTCAGGAAAAAGCTTTTGATAAAGTACATTTTTATGATAAAACTAGAAAGTGTTTAGAAGGAACATGCCCTAACATAATAAAGATCATTAAAAAAAAAAAAACAGAGCTAACAACATATTCAATGATGAAAAGCTAAAAGATTTTCCTCTGAGATCAGGAACAAGCTAAGGATGTCCACACTTGCCACTATTATCAACATAGTACTAGAAGTTCTAAATGCAGCAATCAGACAAGTAAAAGAAAGAAAGGAAATTTGGTAAAGAAAAAGTAAAACTGTCACAATTTGCAGATGACATGATAGTATACACAGTATCCTAAAGGTTTAACCAAAAAAATGATCAAATAAGATATATTAGATTAAATGAGATAAAATATTAGAATAAATTCAGTAAAGCTGTAGGATATAAAATTAATATGTAGAAATCAGTTGCATTTCTATACACTAATAATGAAGTAGCAGAGAGATTAAGAAAACCATCCCATTTATAATTGCACCAAAAAGAATGTAAGAATAAACTTAACTGAAAAGGTGAAAGACTTGTATTCTGAAATGACACAACAATAATGAAAGAAACTGAAGACAATTTATAATAAATGAAAATATATACCATGGTCATGGTATGAAAATTAATATTGTTAAAATGTCCATACTATCCAAAGCAATGTACAGATTCAATCCAATTCCAAATGTCAATAACATTTTTCACAGAACTGGAACAAATTATCCTAAAATTTGTATAAAACCACAAAAGATCTGGAACAGCCAAAGCAATCATGAGCAAGAAGAAGGCTGGAGGTATAACAATCCCAGATTTTAAGATGTACTACAAAGCTATAATAATCAAAACAGTGTGGTCCTGGCACAAAAATAGACCTATAGATCAATGGAATAGGATAGAAAGCCCAGAAATAAACTTGCACCTATATGGCCAATTAATCTACAACAAAGGAGGCAAGAATCTACAAGGGAGAAAAGACACTCTGTTCAGTAGTAAATGGTGCTGGATCACTGGACAGCTACATGCAAAAGACTGAAACTGAACCACTTCCTTATCCCATACATAAAAATAAACTCAAAGTGAATGAAGAACCTAAATGTAAAACCTGAAAATAGAAAACTGGAAGAAAATATTGGCAGTATTCTCTTTGACATTGGCATAGCAGCATATTTATGGATAGGTCTTCTCAGGCAAGGGGGAAAAAAAGCAAAATAAACTAGTGAGACTATACTAAAAACTTTTGCACAGGAAAGGAAACCATCAACAAAATGAAAAGGCCACCTAATGAAATGGACAAGATATTTGCAAATGATACATTTGATGAGGAATTAAAATTTAAAATATACAAAGAAACATACAACTCAACACCAAAAAAAAAACCCACAAATAATCTAATTAAAAAATTATCAGAGGATTTGAATAGACCCAAAGAAGACACATAGATGGCTAATAAATACATGAAAAGATGCTCAGTATCATTAATCGTCAGGAAAATTCAAATCAAAACCATAATGAGATATCATCTCACACCAGTCAGAATGGCTAGTATCAAAAACAAAACAAAAAAACAAGAAATAATAAATGTGGGAGAAAATGGAATCTTCATGCACTATTGATAGGAATGTAAATTAGTACAACCACTGTGGACACAGTATGGAGGTTCCTCAAAAAAATAAAAATAGAAATACCATATGATCCAGTAATTCCACTGTAGGATATTTACCCAAAGAAAATTAAAACACTAAATAAAAAAGATACATGTTTTGTGTTTATGGCAGCATTATTTACAATAGCCAAAATATGGAAGCAACCCGTTATTCATGGATAGATAAATGGACAAAGAAAATGTAGTGTGTGTGTTTGTGTGTGTGTGTGTGTGTGTGTGTGTGTGTGTACACACAAAGGAATATTATTTAACCAGAAAAAGGAACAAAATCTTGGCATTTCTGACAACATAGATGGACCCAAAGGATATTATTCTAAGTAAAGTTAGTCAGAGAAAGAGATACACCATATGATTTCACTTATATATGGAATCTAAAAAGCAAAAAACCAGACACTTAAATACTGTGAACAAACTGGTGGTTGCCAGAGAGGTGGTGGGTGGGCAATGGGTGAAATAGGTGATGGGGATTAGAAACTTCCATTTATAAAATAAATAAGTTATGGACATGAAAAGTACAGCACAGGTAATATAGTCAATAATATTGGAGGGGTACCTGAGTGGCTCAGTTGGTTAAGCATCTGACTTTGGCTCAGGTCATGATCTCACGGTTCGTGAGATTGAGCCCTGCATCAGGCTCTGTGCTGACAGCTCAGAGCCTGGAGCCTGCTTCAGATTCTGTGTCTCCCTCTCTCTTTGTCCCCTTCCCCACTCTCACTCTGTCTCTGTCTCAAAAATAAAGATTAAAGAAAAAAATTAAAAAAAATATGTTGTAATAGTGTTGTATGGTAGCAGATGGTGACTTCATTTATGGTAATCATTGAATAATGCATAGAATCACCAAATCACTGTGGTACATACATGAAATGAATAGAACATTGCATATTAATTATACTCCAATAGAAGTAAAATGTAAAATGCATCTGGACTTCAGCAATTTCTTCAACATTATTTTCAGGGTTTTCTTTTTAATTCTTATCTTAAAGTGAAATTATATTTGATAGTTTGTTTTATATACATGTGACTACACATACATGTATATATATATGCATGCATATATATATACATATATATGCATGCATATATATATACATATATATATACACATGTATATACATATATAAAACTTTGATTTTGGGATATGATTTTTTTATGTTTGCTTTATTTCTTAAGTATTTATAATAAAATATATCTTTTCAACAAATAATAAAGACTATACATATAGAAATATTTTGCAGGTTTTCTTCATTGTTTTGCTCTTATTTTTCTAAATACTTTTTTGCATCACATTTAGATGACTGTTAAAGTAGGATAAATATCACCTTTATACTCCAATCAAGAAATTGTTTTGTCATGAAAATGATCAAGATATAACAAAACCTTCCTGGTACTGCTGCAAAATCCAGACTACTAGGGATGCTTTGGTAATTACACCAATTCCAGGTGAAGGCTGTTGTCATACAGAAACAAATTGGTCATTTCCAGGACAATAAAGGATTAATAAAAATCACGTTGCAGGGCATTGGAGAGGACAAAATGCCTTGGAATTTCAAGATGGTTCTAAAAATAAACTTTGAACAATTACAAAAATCTGTAAAATTTGCAAACACTGGGAAATGACCCCTTTTTGAACCAAACATAGCATCAGCAAATTCGCAAAACATATCAAGTAGAGAAATGCAGGTAAGTCCAACCTAGATACTGTTCTCTCATCCATACCTGAAGAGACAGACATTGGTGACACTATTGTAAGTTACTCGGTTATAGTTGTTTACAGTTTAATACACACAAGGGGAATCCAGCCATGTCCATTGTGTGCACTTAGTTTGTCTCAGTTCATCATTTTATTGACTTGATGCAATTAAAGAACTTTGACTTGTTCTGGATGAAAGAACCACATGACATATTTTGATAAATCAATTCAAGCAACAGATATCTAGCGAGCACTGATATGTGGTAAGGATTCTGCTAGGTGCTAGGGTTGCAACACTGAGGCTAGTTCCTACCTTGGGGAGTTTAGAACCCAGTGGAAGAGGGTCAAACAAGCCAGTCTAAGGCAGGGTATTCCCTCTTACTTTTGCAGCCAAACTCATTAGCAAAACTGGAAAAGAATGTCATTTCCAGAGTGCTGGCTTTCACAGGGCCCATTTATAGACAGGTGTTCTGGATGTTTCTTACATACCTTGGTTCTTTTCCAGTGAAAGCAGATGACTCTAATCTCACCCACTCTCATGATCTTACCTTGTTCCCTTTGTGATTATACCACCTTTTCTGTACATGGCTGATGCAGATTAAGGTTTAGACGTATTTAGAAAGCCTAAACTAAGATTCCATGTTTAGCTTCAATCACATTAACAATCACCTTTAACCAATTAGAAAAAGTACAGAGAAAATAGCCATGTATCATAATGCTACATCAACCCATCTTTTTAACCCTTGCCCATGGATTTCAGAGATGTTTCTTGGATCGTACAGGGTGGCAGGCACTGTCACCTGTGCGAGCCCTTTAGCCAAACTTAATCCCTTCAATTTTCCCATGCTCATCCTTCAATTTTTTTTCTATTCTGAAATCTTGCTCTGGTCTCTCTTTCACCTGAAATGCCCTTTTCTCTGCTTCTAATATATCTTGTTCCTGCTCTCTCTTCACATCCCAGTTTAGGTTCCAGATTTCGTAAGCATCCTCTCATCATTTCAAGCCACCTTACTTCCTAATCCTTTCCAGAAATAGTTTCCTCCAGAACTATGTTGATACTTCGTATGTCATGTTCAGTATTTCCAGTTAGCTTTCATTATGCTGGCTTTCTTCAAACTGAAGTTCTGACACTTTTCTATGTGGAGTCCTTTGCGTGTTCTACCCCAGAACACTACTCCTGGCAAGAATTTACTAAAGCTCAGTGAACCTTTTGCTTGACTGTCATTTTCTCATTCCCTGAATTCTCTTTTGTAGTGCTCCATTCTGTACGGTGGAAGCCACGAGGACTTCCCAGAATTCTGCATGCAGGTACTGAGAAGCTGAATAAAGCTGCCTGTTCTAGGTATGCATTTCTGCCTCTACAGGTAGCCCCTACTGTGGTAGATTGGAAAACGTCAAATTTCAGCAATCACCATCACGCGTTGGCATACGGCATTGGGAACTGCAGCTCAGGAAATGACCGACAAAACGAAAGAGGGAAACTTGAATGGAACACTTAGACCAGAAAAATAAAACCTATCTCCAGATTTTTCACATTCGAGGTTTCATATTTCCCAAATACATATGCCAAGTTCTGCCTACATTTCCACTGGCACTCCATTTCGTAAAGTAGTTTTGTTAAAACACTTAACGGGCCTCAATTAGAAATTTAAGTATATAAAAACGTAGGCTTGTGCAAAGGGAATGTGAAAAGGTAGGTCGAGTGTAGAAGAGGGGGAACAGGGATGGCACAAACAGCCATAACAGATGAGCTTTCACACCACGTGTCGGGACGTGAGGGAGACTCCCTTTCCCGCTCTTTAGGGATATGTAGCCATTTGAGAACACCCAAGATCAAATCAAGACTATCAAAGACCCATGCTACATCATCACATTGCTGGTGGCCAGGAGCCAGCGCTGTCATCACTTGGTTTTGTGCTGCTTAGGGCAGAAAATCTGATTGTTCAGCAACATGTAATCAGCTTAAAACAAATCTGGAAGATGTTACCCAAAGACTAGATGATATCCAGGCCCTGGAATTTTCTGCAAAGAAAATGAAGGATTTGCCTTAAGATAAAAACTGTATCCGAGGAAAGAAATTTGAGACCTTGGGACAAAACTCAAGTCAATAAGTTTAATAGTAAGGCTTTAAGAAACTGGGATTACAAACCAAACAAGACAGGCAGGTCCTGCAGTGCAGTGAGAGAAGCCAGGGTCCAGTTTCTAGAACTAAAATATTCTCTGTCTTCTATGCCTAGATACCACTTTTATTCTTCAGAGAAGGCACACTCCCATGAGAAGTGGGATTACATTTAAATACCAAGATGATAGAAGTCTTAAGAGCTGAACAGAGTCATGATTTAACTACTTATCATGTGGCCTATGAACTTGACTATGTCATTTTGTCTCGATTAACCATTATTTTCCTTTGAAAAAATTACGGATAGCGGTACTAGTTTTAGTAGTATTTTGGTACAAATCTCTTTCTTCCTTCCACATTCACTCCCCCGCCACTCCTGGTGTGCTAACGTAGCAGCAGAAGTGGGATTTATAATATTATGTGTGGTTGGAGAAGGAAACAGACTCGTTTAACATAAGATACTGCAGCACATATAGGAGCAAGAGGTTACTCTATGAAATGTAAAAGTCTGCGTTCTGAGAAAGTGCACCCTAAGCCTTTTCCAGTCAGTGCCCCGGCCCTTTTTTCTCCATCTTCAGGAGATACAGTATGGCCTCCAGCCTTAATGACTGCCAGGACAGATGAATGGGTATAGTATGAGGGTAAGCATGAGTAAGTCTTGAAAGGTGAGTAAAAATAGCCGATGCTTATTGAGTGACTACTATTTTAAGTAAATAGACCATTTTAAGTAATTTTTATATATTTATTATATATAATCTATATATTTATACAATATATAATATATATATATATATGTATTATATAATTTAATCCCCATAACAAACCCTTGAGAAAGGCACTCTTATTATACCATTTTTGCAGCTGAAGAAAGTGGGGTGAGGAGAGGTTAAGAATTTGTCTATCACGTCACATGGAGTAAGTGGTAAAGCTAAATCTCTGAGGTCTGAATCCAGACCACATTCTTTTCCATTAAGCTTTACTGTTGAGTGTGGAATTGCCCAGGCAAAGAGGGAAAAGAAGTTGTTTGGGATAGGGGGGAGTCACAGGAGCAAAGGTGCAAAGGCGTGATATAGGATTCATGTTGAAGGCTCTAGAAAGTTTGGGAAGTATATAGGAGAAATTATCAGGAAGTCAATTATAGCCAGATCTAGAAATGTTATGATTTGCTGATTCACAAATAGCTGGATAAGCTTTTAATATTAATGGGTGTGCTTTCCTTTTTATCTCCTATAATCAGTGACTTCTCCCTTGTCTGCTAGGCTATGGGGCATCAGTTGTGCCAACAGACGGTTGATAAATCAGAACAGAAAATATCATCAGTTTGAAAACGGCTTTGGAATGCCAATGAATATCAGATTATTGTGTTTGTGAACACTAACGTATTGTGCAATAAAATTTTGACAAGACTTGGACTGATTCCTAATAAGTAAGAGTAGGTCTCCTCGGATAATACAAAGAAAATTCTACAGGTTGAGGAAGGGCAAAGAGGAAGGTAAGGATGATACAGACCTTGCCTAGGGTTGGGATGTCAGAGAAAGGTGAATGTGCCCTAGAATCTAAAGAAAGTCCAGCGATCCAGCAAGATCCAGTGTTCCCCACTACCCAGCATTGTAAATGGGCAGTAGCATAGAAATGGCTTCATGGAACATGTAGATAGAAAGACCTTGGCAGCAGCGTATTTCCAGGAATTCCATAGCAGAAGCAGATAAAGGTAATCTGTGAGCCAGAGAAGAGCACGATATCTCTTGTGAGAGAGCTGGACTAGAGAGGCCTGGGGTTCGCAATAAGGAGAAAAGAACAACATGCGTTTGCTGAGAAGCAGAGGTCACATTACAAAGAGGTCACTGTGATCAGATGAGGACAACCTGGACCAGATTCCTCTTGCCCCACCCATCTCTTACCATGTTGTCTCAACACCAGGTATTCCTTTCTCAAGAACAGAGTTTAGGGATGGGAAACTATATTCAATAGGAATTTAACTTGCAATACAAAGTGAAAGGAAGCTCAAAAGAGAAAATAAATTCAGTTATAGAAAAATTAGATTCCTTAGACACCTCAATTTGTGACCTGGCATTCATGCCTACTATACAGCAAAGTTTACTTTTCCAGATGTAGATACAGACATAATCTACAACATATAAGCAAACTGAAGGGACTATGTCTGAGATGGGTTTCAAAGAAAGCCATCAACTGGGGAAGGATAGATGACTCGAGAATTGGAAGGAAGCAGTTAGCCAGACTGGCATGGGGAGTAGAATGAACCCCTGCCTGATGAGCAGGTCTCATAAACAGACTCGATGGCAATTTCACAAACTTTATGAATTTCACATTTACTTAATTAATCTTAAGCAAATGTGCTTCTTTTTCACCCTCTCTGTATATGACAGCTACAGGACACTCACTCTTTCCTTTTCATTTGTAGACTCCTCATCCCGTGTGTGGATTTGCTCCAGACAACTATTCCAGCCCTTTCTTGAACTAGCCCTGCCTGTTCTATCCTTGGGCTGACTTAAATATTTACATCCTCATTCCTCAACTGACCCCTATCAATTCAGGATGAGGCATTTTATTTATTTTTGCAAAAGTTCCTCACCCACTACTGGAGAAACGTGTTGCTATCATTCAACTTTATAACACTTCTCTGAAGTTTTCAATTGTGTTGACATCCTTTAAGCTTTCCCAAACTTAAAACTATGAAGGTTGTAGTGACATTTGCTTCTGAATTGCAACAACAGTACCATGTTTGTGAATATTGAGGATCCACTTTAGTTTGAACCATTTTATTATTATTTTTTAAATGTTAATGCTTCTTTATTTTTGAGATAGAGACAGCTAACAAGTGGGGAAGGGGCAGAGGGAGACACAGAATGTGAAGCAGACTCCAGGCTCCAGCTGTCAGCACAGAGCCCGACGCAGGGCTGGAACCCATGGACCACAATCATGACCTGAGCCAAAGTCGGACGCTTAACGGACGGAGCCACCAGGGTATCCCTAATTTGAACCATTTTAAACAACCATAACTTTGTGCAGCTCTAAATTTTCTTTATCTTACCTTTTCATATGTTAATATAAACCAACATACAACAGCACTTCCCAATGATCTTAAACACTTTTATATAATCATTAATTTCTCACCTCAAGCTTCATTTTTATTATATCCACATACTTTTAGCAGTATTGGGATAATTATCTTTTTCCTGTAGTAGATGTTCTAAATCTTGTCCTATTATGACCTGGATATGAAGGACAACTAAGTTACTTAACTTGTCTAGGCTCAATTTCCTCATCTCCAAATATTAAGAAAAAATATTTATGTAACTAATACTTGCATGGCACTTGCAGTGTGCTGGGTTCTGTTCTAAGCATTCTACAAATATTAATTTGGTTCATCCTCATAAGGTCTCAAGGAGTAGATACTTCTAGTATCCCTACTTTATAAAGAAACGATGGCATGAAATGGTTAAGTAATTTGCCCAAGGACACACAGCTACTAAATTGTGAACTAGGAGTCAGCACCTGGCACTTGACCATTACAAAGGCTGCCTCCCCAGTTAAAACAAGCTTAGACTCTTTCTGCATTTCTAAGTTAAACCGGTATAGTTTCTACTCTGAAGGCACTGACAATGTCAGTCAGTACTAAAGTACTAACAGTTAAAATGCTGACAATTTAGTACAGATGCTTACAGTCAAATGATCAATAATACTCATCTGCTTCAACTGACCACTGATGATATGCCTTCGAAGCACTGACCATACCTCTGACAGCCATTCAGCTTTCCTAAATGCGGACTATAATTACACACTAAAGACACTTTGATAGGCTTGCGAACCATTTGTTAGTCCATAGGAAATTTCTCACTGGTCATAATCAGCCCACAGGCACATAGCAGGTGCCTCAAAGGAGTCTGGACCTGAAGAAAACTAAGATATCTTTGTCAACTTCTCCATCTTTCAATTTCCCTCCACAATATCTACCCTTTTGGACACCTCAGACAAGCACAAAGAAGTACCTTAAACTCATGCTCTGAGTGAAATCTGCCATTTAAAGTCGTAATTGACATTTGCATGGTGCCCAACTTTCCAGCACAGTCTATCTCCCAAGGTGAATATCTCCTAGCTGAAACCTACATTTGTCACCCTAAAAAGCAGAAGGTAACAATCTAGGATCACCTCAAGGAGTTTTGCATTGCTACAGACAGTGGCTTAGACATTCTCTCTTAAGAATTTTCCTACACATTTTATTTCTGTGTAAAGCCTTGAATAACAAGAATTATAACAGCTCACAAATTTTGGGGTTTTGTATGTGTTAAGCACAATTCTGAAAACTTCACATTTTCATTCTCAAAACAATCCTTGGAAGCAGATGATATCGGTACTCTATTTTTGAGATGTGAAATTGAGGCTGAGAGGTTAACCAACTTCCTCAAAATCCACATACCTGTTTAGGGCTGAGTGTGTGTTATTTCTTAAAGCGCTTTCTGGTTATCTATTGCTTCACAGCAAATTTCCACACAACTTAGTGGCTTAAAATAACCATTTGGTTTCACTCACAAATTGGTAGGTCTGGAACGTGGGAAGGGCTTGGCTGGGTTCATCTCTGATCCATGTGGCATCATATGGAGAAGCAGCGGCTGGAGAATCTACTTTTCCCTCACATACCTGCTGCCTCAGCAGATGATATTGTGTCTCATCATCCAGAGCCTCCCAATGTAACTTGGGCTTTTCACAGCACAGTGGAAAGCTGACTTTTTAGAGCAAGTATTCCCAGAGAAAAGGAGCAGAAACTAGCATTCCTCTTACAAGTAGACTGAGAACTTTACCTCATTTTAATGATCAAAGTAGCCAGAGGCTGCCTACCTACGTTTGCAAAGAGGAAATAGGCGCCACCTTTCAATGGGAGGAGTGTCAAAGCATTTGCAGCTATAGTCAATCAATTAAGTATTTGCAGCCTATTCAATCGATTAAGCAATTGTAGTCAGGTGGCGGCTGGGGTTGAAGGCTTCTGAAGGCTCCTTTGGGCTGCACGGCCAAGTTGGCTCCTTCACGTGATTGCAAACTAATATTGGCAATTAGTTGAGAGCTCAGGAAAGGCTGTTGACCAGGGTGCCTACCCTATACACAATCTCACTATGTAGAATCTCTAAGCGTGGTGGCTGGATTCTCAAAGAATCTTGACGGTTATCATTGCAGGAGACACAGAAGAAGCTGCAGATCTCAGCCTCAATCTATTTATTGGTCAATCCTTAAGAGCAGCTGATTCACAGGGCACCTGGATGGCTCGGTCGGTTGAGCGTCTGACTTCAGACTTCAGATCAGGTCATGATCTCAGAGTTTGTGGGTTACAGCCCCGTGTCGGGTTCTGTGCTGACAGCTCGGAGCCTGGAAGCTGCTTCGGATTCTGTGTCTCCCTCTCTCTCTCTGCCCCTCCCCCACTCACACTCTGTCTCTCTCAAAAATAAATAAACATGAAAACAATTTAAACAAAGCAGCTGGTTCACAAGGAGAGTAGACTCCACCTCTTGGTATGAGGTGGGGCACCAACTTCTACCACAGTGCAAGGCCTTCTCATAAAGTGGTTGCCTTCTACCAGAGAGCATGCTTTTGTTTGTTTGTTTGTTATTACTAGTTATGCATTTCATGCAATGAAAGTTGTGGTTTATCGTATCCGTGAATACAGAATGCCTTCCACTGAGAGACGCTTAGCAGAGGTAGATTGAACCATATGAAATGTCTAATATTCAACGAGCTTTGACCAACAAGAATTGCAATGTCATGATTCAACTTAAAATTTTAGGTGTCCATCAACATTGAGATGTGAAGTAAAAAAAAACAAAAAACATTTTATATAAATATTTAGCAGAATCAGAGAGAAAGCTTTGCTATCTTAACTTTTATAGAAAAAGGTCATTTTATGCTAGCTCAGAATTGTCAGACCAACATTTCTCTCTTCTTACTTATATCCTTTAGTCCCGATCCCTGAAGCCCTTCCTGGCATTGATTCTCTAAGTTTATGAGGCCAATGCTTATATTTGGTGAATACTTGTAAAGGCCTGCTCTCCAACCTTTTCCCCATAGGAGGGAATAAGGTCAATTCACTGTGTCAATAGCAATGAAAGTGTTCTCCTTCATACCAAATCTTCTATTTTTCTTTGTGACTTTCCCAGTGTTGCTCCCCACATGAAGGACCCGTCTTACAATTCACTTCTAACAGAAAAGGTTTTCAATAATAGATTCCCCTGTGAAGCTCCCCACAGCTCTTAAAATGAGGGAAGGGAGCCAAACCTCAAAGCTCAAGACTACTTGCTGAGGTGGTATATTTTAGGAAGGAATTATTATGTGTCAATAACTCTCTTATACTATGGTTTATATGGCACGAAACACTCAACAAATGTAAATTAATAACAGTGATGTGATTATGACTCTAATTCCATCTCCTTTGTCTTGCCGTTACTCAAAGAGCATTAATCGAAGCAGATATGTTTCTATCTCTCACACCTCAGAAATTTTAAATATGTAATGATATGTGGCTGAAACACCATAGTGTCTTCAGCCTCTAAGAGAACAAGTCTCATATCTTCTTGGTGAGGTTCTAACTCTTAACATTGGGGGTTTAGGGATTTTACTTACTATCTGAAACACAACATTCTGACAATAACACTCCTGACACCAGAAAGCGAGGGTGGACAAAACTCGAAGTGGGAATTGGAGCAAAAGAGATTGTCTCTCTCAGTGGTATCCTACAGTGGATTACAAGAGGGTGTGAACTCATGATATGTAAGTAGAAAAGAAAGGCTGCTAGCATCAATTCTATCTTTAAGAAAGTCTGGGCTCTGCTCGGTGTTTGGGCTGAGATACAAAACAATTTCTCTATTTTCCCAAATAGTTCACCCCTCCTTAATTATAGCTCTCAGACGAATGTTTTGTTACCATCAGAAAGCAGGCAAAGCAGGAAGGAAATAATCAGGCATTTTCACTTAGAACATTGAATTTTAATACCGCTTTTCCTCTTGCTAACAGACCTTTCAATTTTATTTCTTACATGTTTTAAGTGTGATCAATTTTACCTTTCAAGATATTACTCCTCATCTATAAAATTACGCAAAAATTGCCATAAACAAGCTGACTGAAAAGGAACAATCGTTGTACATTAAAAAAAATAACCTTCATGTTTATAGAAATAATAAAGCCCATGCAGTACTTCTTTTAAAGATCTTGCTCTAAACAAACTGAATTATTCATGCATAGAATTGTACAGCATTAGAACACCTGTTTTCAATCATGCATAATGTAAAATCACTCATTACCTCACAAGAGCCTCTACATCTCCAGCAATCAAATGGCATTGAAACAGCAAAACAGGTGCCTGGCAGGTGGATCCAAGCAGATGTTTTTGGCTTGCGTGCCTTTTCTTGTACAGGTGTGATGATCTTGTTTTCAACTGCATAATTGCTATTTAAATAGGTAATATTTGATTCTTATGCACTTTAATATTTATTTTTGCTTTTTCAGTTCCTCTCGCATCGCCACTGCCTGGGCTTGAGGTGGATTTGAAAGCTTTGGGGATCCTGTAAGGTGCAGAGATGCCAGCTGAAGGTGCCATTCCACTGTCTTTCACTGACTTACAATGGCGAAGGGATCTTCTGTGAAAAGTATCGTTTCTGAGTGAACCCGTGGAGTTTCAGCAGCATGGCTAACTACTGAACAGGAAGGAAAAAGTTTCTCTCCCTCGTTAGGTATCATCCAGAAGTCATATTTAACCATTCCCACTGTGCATACAATGAATTTTAAATGAAGTCAATGCAAATCTATGAGTACAAATCAGAAAGAGAACATCGTTCTTCAGCTGCCGATACACAATATATTGAACGTCTACAAAGATAGCTCTGTGTGTATCTTGCTTGGGAACCATCAAAATGCATTTGCTTAAGCATGTTTTAGGAAAACATCTTTAAGTCCCAGCTGGAAATAGGGCTTTCACTTTGTACTAGATTTATCCAATATAACTTCATTCAAGCAGAATAAGTAATGTAGCTTTCCACAGGGGGTGTCACAGCCACCTTATTTCCCTGTTTCTTTCCCCAGTTCTTCCTTTTTTTAAAAAAATGATCCACAAATTTAGTATCAGTGAAAGGTGCTGTATCGAAAGATGTAAAGACAGGCAACTTTATTTGTGAGAACACGTGCAGCATGAATTTGTGTGCTGTTGCAACCATGCTGTCATTCTCTGCAAATCTTTGGGGCTGTTTTTCATGGGTTTGCAGTGAGTGAGACTGCCAGAGTAGAATCACAAGTCCACTCTGCTGACACAGTTGGAGGTTTAGGCACCCATGTATCTCAGAAACTAAGGCCACTGTCATGCCAGGCAAGCGAACACACGGACCATACCATGAGCAAAGTATGTCTTTGCCACGGTACATTATACCACTGGTATTTTGGATAACCTATGAAAAACATCCAAATATTTCTATGTAAAGGGATCACTGTTTGCAACCATCCAAATATTGTATTGAAACCCATTCAAGTTTCTAAGTATCTGGACACGTGGGATCATTCATGAAGACCAAAGACCCAGACATGGCCACCCTCCCTTCCCCTTTACCCCAGATGGTCTGGCTTTGTGAAGACATGGCCATGATATTAGTTATCCATGTAATGCTCTTTCCAATAAAAACACCCTAAAATGAATTAAGAGGTAAATTATATTGCAGCTATTTTATCACCTAAAATGTTAGAATGATTTAAACTAATTTAATGGATTTTTGGTCTTGTATTTTCACCTAAGTATTGATAACTTGCTATATGACTGGACATAATGTTCTCTTGAGGTTGATCTCTAGTGTAAATGAGAACAAAATTCCTGTTGCAGCATATATTAAGCCTATAGATCCAAGCACTTCATATCTATTATATTTATTCTAATTCTATATTTGTTCTTAATATTTTATTACTATGCATTATTTTAACTATTAGCTTCTCATGAATTAAAATCAGATTCCATGAACTAATCATCGGCATCATCATAAATCACAGTCACTATTAGTGCTCCACCATTACCAACATTTATTGAACACCTATTGTGGGCCAAATATATTTTTAAAAACTTTACATTAATTGGGGCTCAGTGGGTAAGCATCTGACTTCATCTCAGGTCCCGATCTCTCAGTTTGTGAGTTCAAGCCCCGTGTTGGACTCTGTGCTGACGGCTCAGAGCCTGGAGCCTGCATCAGATTCTGTGTCTCCCTCTCTCTCTGCCCCTCTCCTGCTTGCTCTCTCTCTCTCTCTCTCTCTCTCAAAGATAAATAAACATTAAAAAAAGTTTACATGAACCATTTAAATACTATATTATACATAATACACACATTATGTTATCTTTACCATTTTTTGTTATTTGAGTACATCAAAAAATTCAAACCTACCAAAGTCAGAGAATATGAAATCCATTGTTAAATTTTGGTTTCAAGTTCTTTCTCAGTATAACTAATTTGGGCTTGTCAGGGAGATTTCTGAATCTTCAAGACCTGAGTTGCGGGATACACATTTGATATGATACCCCATCATATCCAGTATGTGGCACTGGCAGGATAAAGACAAGGTAATTCTAAAGAAAATATTTCCAAAATATTTCCAACAGGCTTCTCGTATACAAACGTTATCCTAGATAGGGATCCGCTCTATTCGTAAGTGTATGCATATGTGTGTGTGTATATGTGTCTCACATCCTACCGTTCGTAATCCATTTTTGCTTTTCAAAATGCAAATACTTACTTGGTGTTTGACTACCTCAGTGCAAGAATCCAAGGGTGCACTTTCTCTGGAATCAATTGTCCTTTTTAATACAAACACAAAAGACATTCTGTGTCCCCTATAATTAGGTAGTAATAGCAACTGAAAACACTAAATAAGGGCATTAATTACAATCTAACTGAACAAAATATCTACAATAAAAACACAGAAAGTAAGAATACCTTTACCTTGAACAGTACCAAAGTTTATTTAGAAGGAAATTAGAATAGGTAGAAAAATAGAATAGATAAAACATGTCAAGAAAGCTCCCAGGAGTGTGGAGCATCAGTAAAATCGAAATTTAGGACATAGAGGACTAACAGGTCATCAAAAAGAAAGAGCTACACCATGATTTTAACAATAACTCATTACTGATACGCTTTGAAAATTCTGAAGTGTCACTTAATACGTGTGTTCTCTGAATATATCCTAACTTTTTCCACTAAACACAATTTTATCATTCTATCATTTATATTCTTCTACATATATGTTGGGACCAGCGAACACTGAAATGAATTAGTGTAAGCATATCAGGATCGGCGCCTCTCAGAAGGGGGTGACTGAGTTATTACAGAATTCTGCCCAAATAGAAGGAAATGAAAACACACAGAAAATCCAAGCCAAAAATTAGGAGTTCAGGGATTAAATGTTTTACATTGGACATTAAATTGTATTTCCTGGAAACAGATAAATAAACAAATGAAACATTTGATGAAATACTAATGAATTGTTTCATTCTCAAAGAATGAATCTAATTTGGAGATAGTAAGGGGTGTGGTAAGTAAGTCTGCTTGCTGTAGTTCCTTTCCTACTATCTGCTGTAAAGAAGTCTTAAGGACACTCTCTTCCACTGAGGTGGAGAATGGCAGGAGAAAGAAATACCCAAGTGTGTACTGAGAAGGTGTGGAAAATGAACATCAACCTCACTTACTTAGAAGGATACCAATGTTAAAAAGCAAGTTGTAGCTTAGAAAACAAGACAAATTTATTTTTCTAGAAAACACTATACATAGAACATTGAGGAGAATGAGATAAATTGGCACAGAAATATTCAAAGAAATAATTGCGATCTCTTCAACTCAATCACACACTCCAAAGCCAAGATATTTCAGCATATTATATAAAAACAATGTTTCCAGAGATCCATCCATCGAGAGGCCCGTTCCCAAAGCAGACTTTTGTTAACAGTACAATCTTAATTTGAATGGAACTCTGGTACCAAGCAGAATTTCATTACAAATCTACTATGAAAAGAACAAAACACTTAAATAACAAAAATATTCAGGATAGCTGTTTAAAAATATTAAAATAGATCTACCCTATGACCCAGCAATAGCACTGCTAGGAATTTACCCAAGGGATACAGGAGTGCTGATCCATAGGGGCACTTGTACCTCAACGTTTATAGCAGTACTTTCAACAATAGCCAAATTATGGAAAGAGCCTAAATGTCCATCAACTGACGAATGGATAAAGAAGATGTGGTTTATATATACAATGGAATACTACTTGGCAATGAGAAAGAATGAAATCTGGCCATTTGTAGCAACATGGATGGAAGTGGAGGGTATTATGCTAAGTGAAATAAGTCAGGCAGAGAAAGACAGTTACCATGTGTTTGCACTCATGTGGGTCCTGAGAAACTTAACAGAGAACCATGGGGGGAGGAGAAGTGGGAAAAAAAAAAGCTACAGAGAGAGAGGGAGGCAAACCATAAGGGACTCTTAAATACCGAGAACAAACTGAGGGTTGATGGGGGGTGGGGAGAGGGAAAAGTGGGTGATGGGCATTGAGGAGGCACTGTGTGTGGTACGGAAACCAACCTGACAACAAATTATATTTAATAATTAATTAATTAATTAATTAAAAAAAAGTATTTTATAGTTGAGTGCATTTTGAAGATATTGAAGTTGGTGGTAGCCACTGGACTGATACATCTGTGATCTGGTTATCGTTCCTTAAGCATCACAGGCTTCTATCTGCCATAGAGAATCTCTTTCATTTGTGATAACTGCAAAACTGGATAAGTTTTCCAGTTCTTTCCCTTTAAAACTCTATGTAGATTTCCTGAGCTTTCCAAAGTTGGGACCCTTCTCTTTGTATGAGGCTTCAAGGATAAGCATCCACAGGGTCTCCTGCCTCATTAGTTCTTTCATGTCACAGTTTGCATATCCCATTGTGTATTCTGACTCAGTTTCCCCAAACCAGTGCCAGTTTTAAGTGTTCATTTCTTTGGTCTATAATGAGTACCTGTAAGGTTGCACTGTTAGAACTCAGTAATTTCTGGGGCATATGAGTGGCTCAGTCGGTTGAGAGTCCAACTTCGGCTCAGGTCATGATCTCACAGTTCCTGAGTCTGGCTCTGTGCTGACAGCTCAGAGCCTGGAGCCTGTTCTAGATTCTGTCTCTCTCTCTCTGCCCCTCCCCTGCTTGTGCTCTCTCTCTCTCTCGCTCTCTCTCAAAACATTAAAAACAATTAAAAAAAAAGAACTGAGTAATTTCCTGTATGTGTGCAGTGCTGTAATTTTTGACTATATCCTATAGATACAGGGTCATGGACTTTTCTACATCATCCATATAAAAATACCTTGAACCACTAAACAAGATCAACATTTTACTAGATTTTTCTTTTACATATTTTATAAGAATTCCTTTTCAACACCTATTCTCTTAAAACCTGCTTGCAGAATCTTTAAGTTCTCAGCAATTGAGTTTTCCAACTGTTGGGAGAAGTCTGCTTTCTTCAGAGAGAGGGGACTTGCAAAAACCTGTTCATAAACTGAAACAAACTCCAGGCCACAGATTTTCAGCATCACCTAGAAAGCCAATGATCTAGGACAGCATATCATGTCAACTCAAATTATGACTGGAATAAAATGCACACTAACTCCCCTATCAAGCTATCTGGGCCCATTTCTTCAAGATCGTAATAACTGTCCAGCTGAGCAGATAATGTCACTCTCTGCCCCTAGTCCTCATTTTTATCATACCTGGATGTGAGATGCCAATCAATTGTTTGAAAGTAATTTGATCATTCATAGTGGACCACTTGAATGGCAGCAAGAATAGGCTATTACCAACCCATAAACAAGTGGTAAATGTTTGATAAGATCAGCATAGTATGAACGTATCCTCTATCTTGCCCATTATTAGTCGGCTCTCTGTCCAAAACACTTTTATGTATTCTAAAGTAGATAGCTAACTTTCAAATGAAGAGAAAGAAATAAAATTGACTAAGGTAGTAAAAATAGTGTAATGAGATGATTCAACTGGTCTTATAGGAGTTTAAAGTTTCTCAGTTATCATTTTGAATATCAAATCTTATTCTAGTACATATGGGCAGATGGAGGTTCAAATGGTTTTTCACTTAGTAGAATGCCAAAGCTATATCGTGTGCTTTTAACATTTTGGCAAATAATTAAGTTAATATAATTTGTGTTTTCTGTCTTAGGATTCCTTGTTGAAAGAAATTGTTCATGTTCTCACATAAATCATGTTTCTGTATGCAATTATCAATCATTTTTACTATGGGTACATGGAGATTTTCTGTTCATCTTGGACAGTGCATGGCAACACTCAATGAAAATTGGTCAATTGAATTAAATTTATAGGAAAAAAGCTAAGAATTTCACTTAAAATCCTTATCTCAGGTTATACTGAGATAATTTTTCTTAAATCGGTCAGACCAAAATTAAATGTAAAAGCTTTATAAAGACAATTATGAAAGTGTTATTTGGAAAAACTTTTTTTTCCCCAAGTGCTTTATAAAGTTTAATTTAAAATCAATCATGTGTTATCATTTAAAATTTTTTAAGTTTATTAATTTATTTTGAGAGAGAAAGAAAGAGAGTGTGTGAACAAGGGAGGGGCAGAGAGAGGGAGAGACAGAATCCCAAGCAGGCTCTGCATTGTCTGCTCAGATACTAAGGCAGGGCTCAAACTCACGAGATCACGAGCTGAGCCAAGATCAAGAGTTCGACTTGAGCCACCCAAGTGCCCCTAAAACATTTTTGTTAATATGAGTATCTCTAATATCTACATCTATTATCTATAATATTATTCAAAATATATAAATAATTTGCATTGATGTTATTCCTTATGAATACTTATATAAGCCACTAAGACAATCTTATTTCTCACGTAAGAAATATTAGAGTAACTGTACATACAACTCAAAACTATAAAAGCATTAGTTATTAGGGATATTCACATACTTAAGAATTTAAAGTTGCTCCATTGTTTTTTCAAATAAGTCAGTAGAAGGATGAGTTTCTTCTTGGTAAAGTGAGAATGGTGTTTAGTAATCAATTTACTTAGTTAACTGCATAATTAAATACATTTTCCTTTGTGTGCAATAAACCCAAGAGAAAATAGTAAATCAAAATAGCAGCTCTAGTGTGGCACAGAGGTCAAATATTAGAATACTTTGTTTAGTAAGAGGTAATATGATATCACATACAACAGTCAAAAAATACTGAGTGCAATTGCTTTTGAGTCAATATTTCAGGAACTTGGTTTAGATTACCGGACAAAACAAACATCTCTGCCCTCATGGGGCTGAGAGTCTAGCAAGAAGAGACAGAAAATAAAAAATCAAACCCAATCAAGAAGCAGATTATATGTGGTATGAAAGAAGAAAAAGGAGAACAAATTAGGGAGGAATGAGACCACAAAATGTAGGGTGTACATTACAGTATCAGATAGGGTGCTCACATCTGAAAGAGGTCAAGGAAATTAACAAAGCAGAGACCTAGAAGAAGAGTATTCCAGGAAGAAGAAACAGTGCAAAGGCCATAGGGCAGGAGCATTTCTATACCAGTGCAGCTAAAGCACAGTGAGTGGAGGCGAGGAGGGTTTGATGTTACAGAGGTAACAGGCGCTAGATTTTGTAGGTCAAGTTCAGCAAACTTTACTGCAAAGAACCCAATGGCAAGTATTTTAGCCTTTGGAACCCATGCAGTCTCTGTTGCAACTACTCAATTCTGTATATGTAGAGCCAAAGCAGCTACAGGCAAAACTTAAATGAATGTGAGTGGCTACAATCCAATCAGCTTTATTTATGGAAACTGAAAGTTAAATTTCATATAATTTTCACAAATCATATAGTAAAAAAACTTGTTTTAACTGTTTAAAAATATAATACCATGTTTAGCTCACAGGCTATTAAAATATGGTGGTGGGCACAGGGCACCTGGGTGGCTCAGTTGGTTAAGCATCTGACTCTTGGTTTTGGCTCAGGTTTCTCGTGGTTTCACGGGTTCGAGCCCCAAATCAGGCTCTGTGCTGACAGTGCCGAGCTTACCAGAGATTCTCTCCCTTCCTCTCTCTCTGCCCCTCCCCAACTCACGTTGTTTCTGTCTCTCTTGTCATAAAAAAAAAAAAAAAAAAAACTTAACAAAATATTTTAAAAAATGGCGGTGGGCAGATTTGGCATGAAGGCCATAGTTGAGGTGATATCTTTGGCCATTGTAAGGACATTGGTTCTCATGGAATGAGATGAAGTTTTAGTGTGGGATTTTTAGCAGAACAACAGCATGACAGGCTTACTAGCTTTCAAAGATTACTTGGGTGGCTGTGTTAAGACTACAAGGGGCAAGGATAGGACTGGGGAGACTTGTTACGAGGCCAGTAGAGAATCTCAAGGGAGAGATGATGGAGGTTGAGACCAAGGTGGTAATGGTAGAGGTAAAGAGAGGTGGTCGGATTTGGGACCTATTTTGAAGGAAGAGCCTGTAGCCTTCCTGACTATGTGTAACAAGTGTAAAGTAAAAAGGAGGCATGGAAGTTGCCCCTGAGAACACCGAAGAAAAAATAAAGAACTTAGGATTGGATGTACCTTGATCCAAACCCCATTGCACCACTAACGTGTATCAGGCAAATTACTTAACTCTCTCATGGCTTGGTTTTCTCAGAGTAAAATCAGGACGGTAATATTCAACTTATAGAGCAAGTTAAAGTGCAGAGCAAATACCATGCAATGGTAACACTGAGGTATGTGATCTGTGCTTCAACACTTGTCATGGTGAATTCTCCTACCACCCAAATAGGCAGGTCCTGTCATGTCCTTATTCTGGACAACCTAAGCACAACCACAGTGCCAGCTGTTGGTTGCAGGGCTGTGTTTGAAACTCATTCCTCCCGACTCCAGAATCCATGCTTTCAACCCTTATGCTAGCTAAGCTGCCTCCATGAAAAAAAATGTTATTTTTCATAAAACCAGACAACCAACCAGCAAAGAACTTATTAACTGACAGAGTCTACCCTAAAGCCAGATAGAGTAGATAAGGGGCTAGAAAAAAAGGGAGCAAAATAATAACTAAGCATAGACTGATATTTACAGGGTGTAAAAGGATTGTAACAAGTGTGCATGGGAAAGAAATTAGGAAAGAGAAAATTTAAGGCAAATAAAAGTTCACATTGGTTCTTGATGATTCATGAAGTCACCTTCTCTTCCTTGGCAAATTCAAAAAATTCAAATTCATTAATTCATTGGATACATATTTTGGAATGCCAAAAATGATTGCTGAAACTTAGGAAAATAAGCAAATAAGTTAGATGTGGCATTTGCCCTCTTGTAGAAACCATCATTAGCAATTAATTGGAACTATTTTCAGTGGGGTTAAGAGAACCTCAGTACTCTTCTTCCAAAAAATCAGAATCACAGTCACGTAATTCAAGCCTTAAGGAGAAAGAGTGCAATTTATTGAATTTGTTATAGGAATTCTGTTTGCCGATTTGTGAACACCAAATATTAAATTGATTGGGTTCTTATTAGTTATTTCTCAAACTGAAATGACTCTCTGGAATAGGGTGCTGCTCTCTCCCAGATTGTTAGAGCCATAAGTATCAGCCAATGCTGAGGGGGTCAGGACGCAAAGGAGAGGAGAAAAACTAATCAGCTCAGTTTTGATAAAGAAATGCTTCTCTCAGGGGACATGTATTGATCAAGCTAAATTTGCTTAATAATAGAAAATACAAATACCAATATAAGAGCATATGGCAACAAAAGCCTTGAAATTATACAAAGTATGGAGAGATATACTTGTGGATATTATACGTTTTGATTTATTCACAATCAAAATATATTGATCTCTCCATGAATATTGACAAGAAAGAAGAAAATACCTGGAAGGAAAGAATACCACATCAGAATCAGCTCGATAGCAGAGATCTCCATAGTTTCAGCTCAGTTCTTTATTTTTTTCCTTAAAATCTCAAATCCTGAGCCAGGCATGTCTCTGGCGTCTGGTGGTGCTGTCACCCCTGTGCACCTAGTATTGCCTGCTGGCTAGTGACAGTATCTCCTTGATGAGCAGGCCGGGGCCAGTCCCAGGCAGCTCCCCTTTCAGCCTGACAGCTGCATATCCCAGGTGGTCTGACATTTGAGATGGAGGCTGTGGATAAGATTGAAGGTGTTTTAGGGGAGAAGTAGGCTGTGAATAACACCAAGACTTCATCCAGATGGAATCACTCATGAGACAACCTGAGATACTCTATTACTGTCCATATGTCTCCTAGGTCTCCAAAGGCGAGCCTCCATTGATTTATTAGAAACCCACTATTTATGTTTTTGGCTCATCTCACAACAGACTACAGTGAAGGATTTAGCAGAGATGCTGCTGTTTCTAGTGGTTATTGGAATTTTATAAGTTCTTTAAATAAAACAGCCTCCATAAATATCCTAGTAAACATCACACAATAAAGTAAATATTTGGGGGTGAGATTCAGTTGATTTCCTCTTAATATACACCACCTTTTTTACAAGTTTCCTTCTGAGTGGAGCCCCATGGCAAAACCTTTTACAGAACATGCCTATTTTAGGTAAATAAATAAATATAGGATTCCAGAGAAATCAAAATTACTAGCTATTGCTAACAGCACTGCTTAAACACGATTTTTTTCCCTTGTAGATAAACCTTGGATGAATTATTTCATTGTTCTACCAGCACAAACAGTTGTTATTAGTGTATCTTATTTATAGATGGTTCTTTGAGGGACGATAGTAATATAGCAAAATATCAGTTATTTCATCACACTGGTGAATTTAATGAACCTGAAGGTGTGTGTTATTTTAGCACTTGCTATATAGCTCCTGTGAAAACCCAGTGGTGCTAAAATCTGTAAACCTGTCATTGCTTAAGTAATAACCTTGTTAAAAGCATCTTCATTTAACTTACTTTAGCTTCTGCAGGATGTAGTTTTATTTTATCAGTGCAGAGAGTAGGTGTTTCAAACCCAAACCACTTATTGTAAATATAATTAATTGTAGTTCATTAATTTATTCCCAGTGTTATTGCTTTTATTTTAACACTTAGGTTAAATTAAATATTGTCTGGAATCTTAGTACCCATTTTCAATTTTTTACCAACTCTTCATTCATATTGAATTTCCGTAGTTACAGAAGTAAATTTTAGTCTGCACTAACAAAATGTTCATTTTAATCTTTAGTACTTCTTTATACAAGGCACAGCAGACTCTTCCCCTCCCCTCTATACACTGTAGATTTTTTTTTGTAAAGTGCAGTTTTGTTAATCTGCTTGGAATGGATTTGAGTTTATTCTGGCCTTTTAAAAATATGAAGAAAATTGGATATTGATGGTAGGTGTTCAGAATTATCAATTGATTTCTACACGAGCACATCTACAATTATTGAAATGCTGGCAATAAAAGTGGGAACTCCCTCCTATTTAGAACTAGACATGAAAGGAGGGAGGGGGAAGAGAGAGGGAGAATCAGAGACAGAGACAGAGAGAAGATTAAAGAGGATAAATACTATAATTTGTATAATTATAGCTTTAAGGCAAAAACAAACTTTCTATAATTACCTAGACCGGCCAAGAGCAAGGTGTATGATAAAAGCTATATGTTAGCAACCACTTTGAAATTCTTGGCTAATTGCAATAATGCAGTCAGTAAATACACACATTACACAACCACATATAGAAGAACTTTAT
The DNA here is from genome assembly GCF_016509475.1 of Prionailurus bengalensis. NCBI lineage: Eukaryota > Metazoa > Chordata > Mammalia > Carnivora > Felidae > Prionailurus > Prionailurus bengalensis. The sequence continues at coordinate 136,875,686 of NC_057345.1, read as the reverse complement.
ACAAGGTATCGGTGGCCAACCACTGTTTCACTGCTGAGTGAAATTAGTCAAACAGCTCCCAGCCTGATAGGTAGGCTATGATTTATATCAAATTGTCTTGTTCCAAAAGGTGTCAATAGAAATCCAGGACAGAAATAGTATAATAAGTCCATTTGGCAATAAATTGAACCTGTCAAGGTAGTTTTCTTTCTGAATCTATTATTTTTAATTCAATTTTTTTTATAAAGTCATGAAATTCTTTTTTGATTTATGTGAAAGTCTTGGAAAATTGATAGTTGATGTTGTTCACTTCTACAAAAAAATCTGCAATTTAACTTGAGCTATAGTGCTTTAAAATATATCAGACTGATTATTATAATCATCAAGATATTTTTGTAAAATCCAAAAAAACGATAACGCTGTTATTGGTCATTGCTTTCCAACTCTTTAAATGTAAAAATTGATTTTAAATTTGGGGCTAGGAAGAGAGAAGAGAAGAAATACTTCAAGAACTAAGACAATTTCTTGGGTTATTTCCAGTGTTAAAAATAATACTGAGTTCAAACATTGTTTTCTATGTAATGATATTTGTCTTATATATGAAGATTTTTAGAGTTATTAATGTTCAGATTTTTTGAAGTATGGGTCATTCAAATAATAGTATATTTGAATATGCAGTGGAAAAGCCAGCTTTAAATTTGCATATATACAATTACTCTCATTATCAGTCTTTTTTGTAATGTGTTTATCTCTAAAAACTTTTTTTAGTAATTCAGTTAATGTTTATATGCCTTGAATAAATGACATTTTTAATCAGAATATTAAGCAACTATGTTAATATTTGTTTGGTCTGAAAGTTAGTATAGTTTCTAAATAATGGCCAGACAAGAGATTACACAATTGTATCTTTCAATAAGATACACTTTAAATGTACATTAAAGTTAGAAAAATTTAATGAAATTCACACTTATATCAAGGATTTTTTTAATTAAATCTATTGGTTGTTGGTATCTGTGAACTCTTAAGAATAAACACCTGCAGTGTTTTATTATGTAAAAAGGTGGTTTAATTGCATCATATTTATCACAGAAAAATCAAGCCCTATTCAGAAGATAATAATGACACAGTAATTGGATCAGTAATTGGTTCAGGATGATTCAATATTGTACTAATAATCATAAATACTGCTGTCTTCTGCTCTGATACAGGGCTGACATACTAATATAGATTGGATTTAGAGCAATAAATATTAGTGAACTGGATCTAGTATTAATGTCTGGACCTTTAGTTTGGCTATGCTGGCCAGAAACAGATACAAAACTTGCAAATGTATATATTTTCAATTATGATATGAATTCAGTCAATACACTTGATTGGCTTTTCTTATTCATCTCTGAAACTAGTATCTTCAATGTATAGAGTGGAGGGGAGTAGAAATAAAGACAGTTCTTCATTTTTCTGGTAAAAGCGAAGATTTTGTAGGAGCAGTAGAGTTTTTACATTTGATGGAGCCTGGTTACCACAGCTGATGCGACATGATGACCTGGTGGGCAAAATTATTCACGTGCCAGTCATGTAATGATGGATAAGAAAATCATTTCCATTACCACACTGTGTTCAGCAGACACTTGGCGGTTAAACAGGACTATTTCTTAGCCAGTGTGGTGGCAGCCTTTCACTGGAGCCAAAGGAGAGGAGGCTCATTATGTAGGAAACAATGATCCTTATTCACTCAACATGGAAACTTGCCTTACAAGAGCACATTGGACGGCTCTGGGCTGGAACAAAAATGCTATATCCCCTTTTATCAATGGAACAGAAACCCAGGATCAACATGCCTGGCTTGGAATGCAGCCTACTGGTGATAGAAATGGATATATTCAGGCATTTGTTTATTTATGATAATTTCTATGGATGGTGGTGGTTGGAGGGTGGGGGAGGGAGAGTTCCTTACCTTCTACCCCTGCTGGAATAGGTCTGTTTTGTGGGAGACGGGGAGGGGCAACTCACAGGTGCCAATAAAGAATGCAACTATGCAGGTATAACTCTGAAACTACACCATCACTGGAGGCAACAAATTAGATATGTAATGTTTACATGGCAATGGGAGAATATTTTTTTTTAATTTTTTTCTACGTTTTATTTATTATTTTGGGGACAGAGAGAGACAGAGCATGAACAGGGGAGGGGCAGAGAGAGAGGGAGACACAGCATCGGAAACAGGCTCCAGGCTCCGAGCCATCAGCCCAGAGCCTGACGCGGGGCTCGAACTCACGGACCGCGAGATCGTGACCTGGCTGAAGTCGGACGCTTAACCGACTGCGCCACCCAGGCGCCCTGGGAGAATATTTTTTCTATTATCTTTAATCCAAATGTAGGATAATGGTATGCATGATATCTATGCATAGGACTGAAAGAATGTTATAGGGTATATAAGGAACCAATATTTCCTGGTAACAAACTCAAACAGAATGAGGCAGTTCCTGAAGATAATAGAGAGAGGATGATGGGACCAATGAATCTGCAGAAGATTTTGGCTATCCTGTCATCCATCTCTTGCCTTGGGTTTTGTTGTTTACAAACTGGGAATCTGAAATGGAATTTACTCTCCAACAGGCCTTATGAAGAAAATGAATATAAAGCTTACCAAATCTATTATTTATAAAAATGCTCCAGGATGAGTATTGTGATTCTTGCACATAATTTATCTCCCTTCTAATTATTTAAACAATCTTTGAAGGCAGGCATAGAGTGGAGCGATTATTTTCTCATTGCCAAAGTCAGGCAGGAAGCACAAGTGGATGAACAGTGCGTTGGGAAAAAAAAAGAGCCCGAAAATACTGTATTGGTGTCCTCAAAGAGATTTTAGATAACTTCGTAATTCTCATTCAAGGGTACTGGCTTCAACTTATACTGGCCTTCTCACGCCTCCCTCTTCATGCAAGGTATAGATGACACAAGTTTCTCAGCATACACTCAGTTGAGTACTTCTAATGGCATCCACGTTGGTGCTATTTTCTATGGAGGCATGGAGGGATGTCTTCATCATTGCAGGAGTCTGGGGTTACTGCCAAAGGCAATGATCCAACTCCACAGGCGAGGGAAATGGATAATTTTGGTTCCCGAAGCAGCACTGAGTCCAGTAACACCTGAGCAGTGAAAATCCTGTGGTGTCTTCATTCAAGAGCCAGGAAATTCCATGTGTTTATGGAATCAAGTTCTCTCTTAAGCAGAGTGGCTGTTTATTGTTATGTACCCATGAAAGGAAATCTGTAGTCAAATAGCCGCCAGACGGTCACACATTCACCATGCATCTATGCCCCTGTGTCTCCAGTTCTCAACCAACTGCTCAGGAGTTACGGATAACTAAGCCACTTGGTCCTATGTCTCCCTGAAACTCTACGGGGAGTTGTGGTTCCCTGGTTTAGTGATGTGAAGGAGGGGAACGCACCGCACTTCAAATCTCTCATTACACCTTAAGGAGGAGCCCAGCTAGAAATAACGTTTTAACAACCGTAGCAGACAAGGTTGCTTTTCTTTCTTTAACCACTTATTGGAAAGCAGATCAACATTTTCTTCTTCTTGCTCCACACTGAGAATCCACTGTCAGTATCCCAACAGGAGAACTGAGGCTGTGGTCTTTCAGCCTACATCTTCAGTGTCATCAGAGACCGTGTAAGAAGTTTAACAGCCACCACAGAAACTATCTCATTGAGTAACAAATTGGTAATTAGGAAGTTTTTGTTGTTCTTACAAGTTTTCTGCATTTGTGGATGGTTGTTGTTGTTGTTGTTGTTGTTGTTTAACCAAAATTTGGCCCTAAGTCATCATAAATTTTCTTTGTTTTTGGTTTGTGAGTTAGTAAATTCCTGAGTAATTTTTAAAACTTCCACATTCATTTTGACCTTAGAAACTTGTCTTGGGACCACAAGTTACCAGTGTTCTTAACTCACCCGAGTAACTTCCTCTGTGAGGTTGAAGTTTGCTGTAGATAATTCATCTGGATGCTTGTAACATCCGCATCGTAAATAGTAAAAAGCTACTTTTTAGGTGCCAGTGTAATAAACGTCCTTTATAGCAAAATAGGGATAACGTCTTGTTTTACCTATTTACAATTATTTAAATATTTACTTTCCACCACCACAAGGTTGCAATAAATTTCCAACTAACAACGAAATACAATTAAATCATAACTTCAAAAACCCCTTTAAATCAAAGAAAGAAGACAAACGTACTAAAATTTAATCTCTCCTTTGGGGCAGGACACAGCTTACAGGTTCTAGTCAGCCAGCTAAATGACAGTCAGAGAAGATCATGTGACTGGGGTCTAAAAACTAATTAATCTCCATAAAGCTGTAAGTGAGGTAGGTAAGATGACGAAATCTGATTACATTATTGCATTTAAGGGGAGAAAATGCAACATGTATTTTTCATGTTGATTTTAACCACCTGAGCCCTTAATGACGTTTGTACCTTGGAAGAAACCTCATATTTCATCCATATTTAAAAAGAACTACAAAGATGCTACCATCATTACTGCATGATTTACACATTTGGTGTAAATAATATGAAAATAAATCATGTAGAATGCCTTTGTAAAGTTCTCAAAGAATAAGTAATTCTTTGAAAAGTAGATTCATTGTAAAAAAAAAAAGGAAGCCATAAATCCTAAGAGTAAAAGAAATTGACAGAGATATGTAAAGGAAATAATAATTTTACTCTTCCTACCCCTATTTCCATAAAAAGCAAATGATTAGGTAGTATATTTTAGCTATTGGACATTTATGTGCTACATTTTTATTAGTTCTAAAGTTAAAGTCCTATTCAAAATAATTCTGAAAATTGATTAAAATATGGTACCTTCTACTGCTTCCATTATTCTAGTCACACACAATATATATAAACACTTTGAATGTTAGAAGGATTCATTCAAAATCCCATAGAACCTTCTTGTATATTTCACAGCTAATTTTTTTTTTACTGTTTTAACATTTAACTAAAAGAGACTTCCAAGCAATGGTTCTTTAAACACACCCTCCTTTTATCTGTAGCAGAAAAACAAGGATTATAGAATAATAATTTGGAACATGATGTCTGGAATGCCTCGAAAATAATCCTTATTAGATTAGAATGAGCCCTGAAGAGTGTGCATGCAGGGGTGGGGGTGTGAGTATGTGTATGTAAGGGAGAGCAAGAGAGAGACAGAGATTTGGAGTTCTATTAATAAACATTATCAATCATAAACTATACAAATCATAAACTGTCTGCAAAAACATTTTATTTTAAAAAAATTGGAAGTACTGTATTTGACTAAAAACATAAGCCAGGGAATTTATTACTTACCACCAGGTAATCCATTGCATACTGAACACAGAGAGAGTTGACAGGCAGAATATATTCTCTACTTTGTTTTATTATAATTATAATTATTTTTTATAATAATATTAACGAATGTGTAAGAAGACTCATGAAAATAGAACACCTCTCATTGAAAGTCTGAAAGCACTTTGCAGATGAAAGGCTTTTTCCATCCTATTTTACATGAACAAAGTTTTTGTGCACTAAGGTGTATCCACTTAGGACAAAAGTGTCATTTCTCTTCTTTTTTTTAAAAATTTTTTTTTCAACGTTTATTTATTTTTGGGACAGAGAGAGACAGAGCATGAATGGGGGAGGGGCAGAGAGAGAGGGAGACACAGAATCAGAAACAGGCTCCAGGCTCTGAGCCATCAGCCCAGAGGCCGACGCGGGGCTCGAACTCCCAGACCGCGAGATCGTGACCTGGCTGAAGTCGGACGCTTAACCGACTGCGCCACCCAGGCGCCCCATCTCTCCTTGGCAAACAGACTAAATGCTAACTCAAGTTTTGTCCGGTATGCAAACTTCAGAGGAACCATAAAGAGTGGGTATAATTTAAGATTCAGGAGATAAGGGATATGTTTGCTCCTTCATTTTTCTTGTGTCTAGTCTCCTTAAGGTGAACGTGCCAGTATACAGACTGATGTATGCCCCGAGATGCACTTGTGTACTCAGTGAGACGAGGAGCAGAGAGAAAACTGTAGGGGTTCCTGAACGAGGCAGAGTGATGGCAAACCACAGAATACTGTGTCAGGAAGAAGAGTCACTCCATCTCATCTGACCTCTGCCTTCTCACCCACCTAATCTGCTCTGTATCCCTTCCTATTACCCTCTATCTCTCCACTTTGTCTTTACATACAGAATATGGAAAACATTTTCCCTGACCTGAATAAGCATTTATGATCAGCTACTTCCTGAGTTCAGTGACTATTTTTGGACCCTAGCAAGCACAATAGTTGTAACTTTCTACGAATGATGATAGCAGTTAAAATTTTATTACAATTATTTAAAACTGTTGATTTGCTTAAACATTCCAGGTCTGGATTTCGAATCCCTGAAGATCTGAGGCATCAAGGGAACTCTTGGAAATGGGTAACTTGTCACTATCCGTGGTTAAAACTGAAAAGAGGTAAAGATAACAGCCGGAAAATTCTGAAAGTTTGTGTCAAGAATTTCTAAAATGTTTCATATGCAAAATGGTTTACAAAAATATTACTTAAAATCGTTTTAAAGAATGTTTTGCGGGATACAAGGGTATGGCTGCGTTGTATAAGGGTAACAGACATCTGTGCGTGGAACTCTAAATTCTAAACAGAATTCTGTTGGATCATGTAATGATGCGTGAATGTCTGGCCATTCCCACCAACTTCACCACAGAAAAATCATCTGAGCCTATATACAGTCAACTCACTGCCCTTACATAATCGAATAGACAAAGCTTGACACCCAGGGTTAAGAAAAAAGAGATGAAAAGGAAAGAAAAAAAAAGTTGAAAACGAGAATTCAAAGAAAAAGCAGATGTAATTCTCTATCTTGATATCTCACAACTTTGTTTTTTTTTTTTTACTCTCAATGTTACAGAATTATTCAGCAGTTCAAAAAATCCTGAGATCCAAAATGTGTCAACAGTACAACACATTGAATTTTTCAGCTGCTTTCAAGCATGCCCTCAAAGTCTTGGTTTTTTTAAGCAGTAATTTGTATAAATGGCATAAATTGTCAACTCTTCTGCAATCGTGAATTGAATTCTGTTTGGGTTGTGGAATGAGTTTTCTTCTTTCACTTCCTTTCTGTCTGTCAAGGTATTTTCCTAACACATCTGAAATTTGGGTTTAAATTGAGACCTAAATTTGACAATTGAGGTACTGATTTATGAAGACCAAGACTCCTACCGGGTAGTTTGTTTTGAGTGTGTGTGTATATATGTGTGTGTGTACTTATTTACTTATTTTTTTCATTCATTCATCTACTTACTTATAGACAGAACATTAGATAAAAATCTATTTTGAAAACACTCTAATAAGAAAGATACTAGGCAAATTCTTATTTAATATAAAAGCCACTTCAACTATTAATCATGATTACAGAAAATTCCCATTGTGACAGAATATCATTTAACTTCCAAAAACTAGAGGCAGTGACAGCACATATTTTTTAAAGCTCTCCTATGTAATAATTTTGTGTAAAGAAAGATTGTACAACCTAATCTTTGAAAGAGCTTAAATTACCAATCAAATATACATAACCTATTTCGTTTGTTAAGGTCTTGATTTTATATATTATTTTGGCTTCATTTTAACAAATATACTTGGCCATAATGAAAATAAACCTGCTGAAGTCTCCGAGGTCTGAGACAAGCTATAACACATTTCTGCACCACGGGGTGGGCTCCTGGGATACCTACTGAGAAAATGCATGCCCACTGAGCATGCCCAGACTATTAAAATGAATTGACATGTTAATGCTGACAGGAAAAGAGCACAAGAGAGCTTGCTAAATTACTGCTCAGTCAGGCACTAGGAATTCCTGAGTGGCTAACTCCTGAGCAAAACCCACAGCAAGCACAACAACAACAACAAAACTTTATTGTCAAATGCACCAAAACAAACAAACACTAACAGGGTTGTCATGTTAGTAATCCACCTACCCATAAATCATATGGATTTTAATCACACCTGCCACCTTAGCTGCTTATCCCCAGAGAAATTGTTTTCTTTTTGCTCCCTCCTTCATTCACTTTCAATTATCTGGGAGCTGTTTCGCGTGTTTATTTATTTATCTAAAGTTCACATACAGTATGCATGCACAAATTTTCTCCAGGGGTCTGGACCAGGCAGATCATACGAGGATGCAGTGGAGCGTAGCAGCTAACAGCTCAGATGAATGTACTCAGTCTCAAAAACCTGCTTTGGACCATGAGGACAAGGAAGGGGGAGGACAGAAAGTAATTAGTGTGTGTACAATGATTGATTATGGCTTAATATTCAGGCATTTCACCTTTACACCACGACAGGTAGACGTAGAGAATGATGAAACAGGAAATCCTTGTGGTTTTTGATAAGTGAAGGGAAAAAAAACAACAACAACAAAAAAGACTGGCTTTCCACATTTAAGTCATTAGCTTTCTCCGCTATGGAGGTGGAATAAAGTTTATTCACTTTTAAACGCGTAACGTTTGATCAGTCTATTCAACGCATCTAAGAATTGTTCAAAATCTCACATGTTAAGATGAACGCGAGTAAGTGACTTCTAGCCCTGGGCAGTCAGAGAGGAGACAGAAGGAAGCCGTACATTTCAGATGAAATTCTCTAATCTCGCCCTCGTGTTGTCTTACTCTCATGAACAACTTCAGAGAATAATACCAATTTGGCTACTCAAGGAATAAGTAGTGAACTGCTCGTGACCTTTCCTCAGCTCCAGGAAGTGAAAGAGTAGCACAGATCCATTGTGGAGCCCGTAACCTTTAGACACAAAAATCATTTTCATGAGACAAAATTGGGCAAAAGGTAGGTATGTTAGTGAGGGGAAATGTGAGAGAAAGGAAACTTTCGTTTTATTATATCTGTCAAATTCAAGGGTTTTGGATACTGTGGTGTAAGTCACCATGGGTTTTTATGCACATTCTGATCTATACTGGCCAAGCTGTGTATCAGCTGCATCTCTAGCTAGAATCTGTTTAGAACACCCATAGAAATTAAAAGGATCACATGGAGTTTGACATTTTGCAAAATGAAAGAATAATGGATGTATTATGTTGTGTTTTTTTTTTTCTTTTAATAAAAATGTCTAACTGACCCTTGGGAAGCTGGGCTCGAAGTTTAGAAGTCTGAATCATTTTTCTTCCTCTTTATGCTTAAAAAATATAAGGATGTAATTTTTCAACTTCATATTTTACTTGATATTTCAGTAAATTTAAGTTATCTTCCTTGCTCATAAATCATATATGGAATAGTCTCAGTTTACCCTAAAATAATTTGGTGTCTTCTAGTACCTTAGTTTATATCTAAATGTCTAATAATCAAATCTCCCTGCTCTATTTATTTGTTTTTCTTCTTATAATTGTGGCCAAGAACATGCCACAAAACACAAGATGTGTTAGATTTTTAACCTCAGGTCTGAACAGTATAAATAATCCATATCCTATTACATGTAAAATCATAGTCTTCCAAAGTGCCAGATTATTGATGCAAAATAGGCACTTAAAATATTTTGAGGTAGAAAATAAATCATTGAATCACATTTCAGAGATATTTTACCATTATACATCTATATTTTACAGTTTATGATCATGATTTTATATTTTCTATGATCTTCCCTAAAAATTATAATCATTAATTTATTCAGCAGTTACTTATCCAGCACCTAGTATATTTCAGGTAGGTATTAGATCACAGTGTCTTAGATATAATTGTTGCATAAATGTAGATACAGATATGGATAGACCAATCTGTTATCTATCTATCCACTTCATTTCAAAAATATCAACCTCAAAGTTCATAATTAGATGAAACTGAGCATGGTTTAGCTGTACTGAAATAACCAAAATATGCCAGTAACTTTTTTTTTAAGTTTATTTTCTTATTTTGGAGAGAGAAAACATGTGTGTGAGCAGGGGAGAGGCTGAGAGAGCACAAGAATCCCAAGCAGGCTCCGTGCTGTCAGCACAGAGCTCAACATGGGGCTTGAACTCATGAACTGTGAGATCATGACCTGAGCCAAGAACGAGAGATGGACACTTAACTGATTGAGCCACCCAGGCGCCCCTCAATAACTTTTTTTAATGTTTATTTGTTTTTGAAAGAGACACCCCTCTTACCCTCAATAACTTTTTGCGCCCCTCAATAACTTTTTTTTAATGTTTATTTGTTTTTGAAAGAGACAGAGAAAGAATGTGAGTAGGTTAGGGGCAGAGAAAGAGGGAGACACAGAATCCAAAGCAGGCTCCACGCTCTGAGCTGTCAGCACAGAGCCCGACACAGGGCTCAAACTCGCGAGCTGTGAGATCATGACCTGAGCCGAAGTCAGATGCTCAACGGACTGAGCCACCCAGGCACCCCTTAATAACTTTTAATGTGCCAAAAGAAAAAGGCCAACAAGACTCTGATTACCCAGTCTATATCACTCTATCTGCATCACATGGATGACAAGACAAAGGAGCCCAGAGCAGAACATAGTGCATCACAGAACTGCAAGAAATCCCCAGGGAGGCTGAGAAGGAAGAGTTGAGGAGAGAGATTAAAGGAGCCAGGGGAGTATGTGAAATGGGAAGAGAATATTTCAAGAAAGAGAATCCGATATTGTCAAAAGGTCACACAACATAAGGACTGAAAGGGGTCCTTGGCTTAGTAAGAAGATGCCATTGCTGGTCTTGCAGGAGTGGTGGAGTAAAAGCCAGATGGCAGTAACCTTAGAAATACACAGGAGGAGAAAATGAAGATACAACTAGTATGGAAAAAGTATTTTAGAGTTCTTCACTGAGAGGGGAGACAGAAAAATGAGACCATAGCTAGAGCAGGCATCTGAAACAGGAGGAAGATTTCAGGGACACCGTACTGCAGCTACCTATACTGTAGTCTGGGTCTGGCTCCTCTTGGAGGTGTGCCTTACACAGACAGTGCAGCCCTACGCGGTGGCGCCATTACTGTTTATGTGTTTGTTCAGTCATTTTTAAAATAGGAGAATCTTCGGCACGTTGAAGTGCTCATGGGAAGTGGCCAATAGTGAAGAACAGATTAGAGAGATTAAGGAAGGAGAGAGATATTCAAAACAAGTGCAATGGTCACAGGGGTGCAGTGGGGGCATCTCTTCTTTTTTAAACAAGTATGAATTCAGGTCAGCCTGTACCACTTACAGTTCTTCCAGTGATGTACATGTGGCTACCCTTTGTCAAACAGCCCATTTCCACCCTAGCCAAGCCACCTCTAAATTTTCCTTTTAGAAATGTTATCTTTTATACCATCTATATGTGACATTATTTGAAGCTTTTTCTTAAAATTTGTTTATAGAGAGAGTGTGAGCAGGGGAGGGCAGAGAGAGAGAGAGAGAGAGAGAGAGAGAGAGAGAGAGAGAGAGATTGAGAATCCCACACAGGCTCCTCACTGTCAACATAGCTCCTGACACGGGCTTGATCCAAGGAACCATGAGATCATGACCTGAGTCAAAATCAAGAGTCAGATGCTTAACCGACTGAACCACCCAGGTGCCCGTGACATAATTTATTTGACGTAGAAGGTTTCAGCTGTTTTTCCACTGATGTATCCCTAGCTTCTAGACCACTGTCTACAGGAGGTGCTTAATTAATATTAGCACCAAAATATCTATTTTGGTCATTTTATGATACAGATAACTTGCAAAATTGTGTTATTTTCTTGAAGAAGATACAACTGTTTGTATAGACAACAGAGAATTCACATTTTTTTTCTCATGTTGGTAGACATTGATTTTGTTCACATGTATCCACCATCTATTCCCCAGTAACTCAGGAGTATTGTAATTGGTCTTAGCAGGTTGCAGTTGGCCTATCAGTCTGTTTTCCAGGGAATTGCTTTGTGGTAGGTATGCATGGTATCCAGAACTGGCCAATGAGATGCATGGAGACGCTGTCCTATGGGATTCTGGAAAATGTCTCTGTGCTAAAAAAAAAGGAAACTTAGAGAAGAACTATATCCTTATCTTCCATCTATAGCGTTTATCTCCATTTTATACCTGCAGCTAGGGCACCCATGTTATAAGCATGGAAAGAATGAACTTGCTGAGATTACTGGAGAAGAAAATCTTCGGCCCTTTTATTTACTCCCTCAAGTGTATCCCACTACCACCTTACCAAGTGCCAGGGGTAGAAATGACAGCCATAATCCCTAATTTGAAAAGTTTACAATCTTCTGGTTTTGAAGACAACATGTCCACGTATAGGTTAGAGGACACACAAAAAGGTTAATAAGCAAGTGTTTCTTATCTGAAGGCTTGCCTAGGGACAGTCTACTTACAAATTGATTCAGGCTGTTGACAGATTTTTAGCAAGATAATTCTAATGTAGTGTAACATAGTCTTAGGAGTGACATTCCATCGCCTTGTGCAGTCTGTTGGTTAGAAGCAAATTACAGGGGTGCCTGGGTGGCTCAGTCAGTTAAGCATCTGACTCTTGATTTCATCTCAGGTCATGATCTCTCAGTTCATGAGGGCAAGCCCCTGCATCGGGCTCTGTGTTGACAGTGCAGAGGCTGCCTGGGATTCTCTGTCTCCCTCTCTCTCTGCCCCTCCCCTGCTCACTCTCTGTCTCTCTCTCTCTCAAAATAAATACACTTAAAAAAATAAAAAAGAAATAAGTTATAGGCCCCACCCCCAATTGAAGAGGGGATTATACAGGGGGTTGAAAGTGGACTCTTGGGGCACCTGGGTGGCTCAGTCAGTTAAGCATTCGACTTCAGTTCAGGTCATGATCTCACAGTTCGTGAGTTCGAGCCCCACGTTGGGCTCTGTACTGATAGTTCGGAGCTTAGAGCCTGCTTCCGATTCTGTGTCTCCCTCTCTCTCTGCTGCTCCCCCACTCATGCTCTGTCTCTCTCTGTCTCTCAAAGATGAATAAACATTAGAAAAAATAAAATAAAATAAAATAAAATAAAATAAAATAAAATAAAATAAAATAAAATAAAATAAAATAAAATAAAATAACAAAGTGGGACTCTTCAGGGTCATCTTTCGTTGTTGACCACATCAATGATTAACGTCCTTTCAACATGGAAAATAAATTCACCACCTTCAAAGTTTCCAAGAGTCTTATGCTTGCTTAGCACCAGCTCAAAATTCAAAAACTCATTATTTAAATCAGGTAAGAATGAGGTTTCTGGGTATAATTGTTAAGAATAGTTAGCTTTCAGGCCTTTCTCTCCTGTAACACTAAAGACACAGTTATCTGCCTCTAAAAAACTCAATATAAAATGGCGGGACACAGAAATAAGTTCTGAAATCCAGCCAAGCAAATGTTTGGAGTTTCTTGATTAGAATTTAAGGACTGGGAATAATTCTCTGTGGCTCTAGGCTCCCTGCTATGGCTCTTAGTTCTGCTTTTTGAGTCACTCTTCTTTAAAAAAAATTTAATATTTACTTTTGAGAGAGAGAGAGAGAGCATGAGTGGGGTAGGAGCAGAGAGAGAGGGAGACAAAGAATCCAAAACAGGCTCCAGGCTCTGAGCTGTCAGCACAGAGCCCGACATGGGGCTCGAACTCACAAACCACAAGATCATGACCTAAACTGAAGCTGGACACTCAACCAACTGAGGCACCCAGGCACCCCTTAAGTCACTCTTCTTTTTTCATGAAAGGTGCACAGGTTTTCAGCTAAGTAGTTCTGTCAGTACCTCCTGTCAGTAGAATTGTGGTAGTCTGACATTCTTTTTTCATACTGTACTGTTTTTTGTTGGTTTCGTTGATTTGTTGTCATGTATATATAGATATAAATAGATATAGATATAAATATAGTGTCTATATGTATATATACTGTCTATACACACACACACACACACACACAATTATACAATGGAATATTACTCAGTCAAAAAAAGAATGAAGTCTTGCCATTTGCAATGATGTGGATGGAGCTACATAATATGCTAAGTGAAATAAATCAATCAAAGACAGCATATAATTTCACTCATATGTGGAATTTAAGAAAGAAAACAAATGAGCAAAGGGAAAAAAAGAGAGGAGGCAAACCAAGAGACAGACTTTTTACTATAGTGATAGTGACCTCCTTATCGCAACAATTATTTCAAGTATTTTCTAGGTCTCCTGTGGATTTCTACGGGGTTCACATCTTCAGACAAAAACCAGGCCCATGATCTTTTGAGATAATCCCTCTCCCCTGGTGTCCTGATAAAATGCCTACGGAACACCACACTCAATTTAGCAGAATGTTTATGATTTGATTGGGAAAATCTGTGAGGCATATTGTTTATCTCCCGATAGGCCCATTTTTGTGACTGAATATCCTAAACTTTTCACCTTTCTGAGGATTTAGTAAAAGGTTGTAGAGTCACACCTTCAATTTTTTCTCCAGAGCAAACATTTCTGATAATGAATCTCTTAATAGTGATTTTCCCCCCAATCTGCAGAGACTGGGAATTGTCAAATCATCAAGTCTTGGTTCATTTTTTTGTTGGTAACTCTTCCCTCAATTTCTCTCATCTTTAACTACGATCAGCAAGAATAAACAAGACAGCACCTCTACCACATTGCTTAGAAAGCATGGGGCGCCTGGGTGGTTCAGTCGGTTAAGCGGCCGACTTTGGCTCAGGTCATGATCTCGCGGTCCGTGAGTTCGAGCCCCACGTTGGGCTCTGTGCTGACAGCTCAGAGCCTGGAGCCTGTTTCGGATCTGTGTCTCCCTCTCTCTGACCCTCCCCCGTTCATGCTCTGTCTCTGTCTCAAAAATAAATAAACGTTAAAAAAAAAAAAGAAATCAGCTGTATTACCGAATTCATCACCTACATTTCTGTTTTTCATATAACTATAGAAGACAATTTTGGTAAGCTTTCTTACACTGTATAACAAGAATCCCTCTTCCTCTAATTTTCAATAACATACTCTTCCCTTCATTGTGAGCCTTCAGTGACAGCGTCCTTACTGTCCAGATATCTGCCCAAACTAGGCATTTTCTATCATGCTTATCAAAATTCCTCTACCTATACCCATAGCGTGCTTCAAAGTCACTCAAGGATTTTTACTTAATAGTTTTCTATACCATGTAACAAATTACCACAAGCTCAGTGGCTTAAAACAAAATATATTTATTATTTCACTGTTTCTATAGCTCAGGAGTTCAGGCTGTGTTTTGGCGGAGTCCTCTGTAAGGACACACAGTCAAGGTGTTGGTGAAGGCTGTGATTGTCATTGGAAGGTTCGACTGAGGAAGAATTCACTTCCAACTTGACTCAGGTTGATGGCAGAATCCATATTTATTTTGACTAAAAAATTGAGGGAGTTAGCTTCTTACTGGCCTTAGCTCCTTCCCATGTGGGCCTCCTAAGATGGCCTCTTTTTATTTCAAAGCCAATAAGAGAGAAAGTCTCTAAAGCAAGTCTGCTGACAAGACAGGCAGGTTATTAAAATATGTTACATAATCATGGGAGTGACTCCAATCACATATGCCATATTCCACTGGTTAAAATCAAGTCAATGTTCTCACCCACTCTCAAAGGAGATTATAAGAAAGTAGTGAACATAAGAAGGTGGGTGTTATGGGTTGAACTGGGTTCCTCCAAAATCCATTTGTGGAAGCCTGATCCCCAGTACCTTTGAATGTAATTGCATTTGGATATAGGGTCTTTAGAGATATAATTAAGTTAAAATGAGGTCCTTGGGTTGTGCTCTAATCCATCCTGACTGCTGTCTTTATAAGAAGAGATTAGGAGACAGACATGTACAGGGGAATGACCATATGAAGACGAAGAGAGAAGATGGCCATCTACAAGCCAAAGAGAGAGGCTTGAGAAGAAATTAGCCCTGCTGACACTTTGATCTCATACTTCTAACTTCCAGAATTGTGAAAAAATATATTTCTGTTGCTTAAGCCACCCAGTCTATTGTATTTTGTTATGGAAGCCTTAGCAAACTAATATAGTATGGTCATTGGGGTTAACCTTAGTGTCTGTCCTCCACAATTCCAGAAATTTTTGACGGTTGTAAGACATTGTCTCAAGGAACTTGTGGTGTTCTTCTAAGGTGCCTTAGAGTCCTCCTCCCAAGAGGTAGAGGCAAAATGGGCAAACATACGGGACTCTAGAGCTCTTAAATCCAGTTCAGTGAGAGAATTATACTTTAATTTGTTCTAAATACGAGAATTCTACATCATGAGAACTTTTCAAATTCAAAGAATCTCCGTAGTCTTATCTGATATGGCCTATCCCAGGAATATGTTCTTCCTACGGAAATTGTTTTGATTGTAAAAATAGCACTGGGTTAATATTTAAGAGATTTATTAAACTCTAACATCCACTCTGATACATGCCAGTCTGGCAATTTTGAACAAGTCCCCTAAGCTCTCCAGGTTTTTGTTTCTTTACCCATGAAATGAGGAGTTTCTACAAAATGCCTCTAGATTCTTTCCTATCTCTCAGTAATGTGAATCACAGCCATGTGTATATTTTGTGGTTAATCACTTTGCTTCCATTTCTGTACTAATAGGGGAGACATAATAATACTCTATTATACAAAGTTTGCTCTGCCTGATCGATGATGAAGATTTCTGATAATTAAAGGCAAAACCTATATTTGTACTGAAAAAGAATTTGACAGTATTCCTCAGCATCAGAAACATGAATGGGAGTTACATGTTGAGCCCTGACTGTGGTTTTTATTTCTCGGTTACTTGTCTTTGAGAAAGGAAATGAAATTAGACGTAATAGATTGGAACTTACTTTTATAAGTTCTGTCCGTCTGAAGAGAAAGTCTTCCCAGTCAATCTGAAGAGAAAACATTCTTGTATCTTAAGCCACAAATCGTAGTTTTTAACCTTTGTGTTTTCAGAGCTGACTTTATAGAGCTGAGATGTCTCTTTGGTATCTGTGTAAAGCAAGAAAACAAGTGACAAATTAGAAAGTAAAAATCAACTTCTTTTGTTCAAATGCCAAGCATCTCATCTGTATCTGTATTGCTTCGAGATTTTTCACTCACTGATATGGGAAGTTGAATCAACGACGAATTCTTTATCCTCACACCTGTAGTAGTCTGAACTGGCTGCCACAGTTAAAAATTTGTAATTTTCCTGTGTACTGTCAAAACTCAGCCCAGAGACTACATACACATTCACCTTCATTTACCGTAACATTCTAAATATTCATTTCCTTTAGGCAGTGGTTCAAAATTTGAGGTCAGCATGAGTTAAGAAACTTTCAATGTTCTTTTCATTCTTAGTTGTCACCTATCCTGTCTTCAGGATTCAGACACCTTCTGTCTTCAGTTTCCCCAGTGAAGGTCGCTGAATAAAATTCTCTGAATACTTAAAAGACCGTGTTTCTAAAGCGATGTCAGGCTAGCATGAGCTCTCTGATGTACAGGTGACAGGCAAGGAACTAAATTGGCCGCATTTGCTGAATTATCCAAACCCATAGGGGGCAGGATTCCACCTGGTTGGGATCTTCCACTGGAGTAAACTCAGGGACCAGCTTTTTATGAAACGAAATGGGCTGTAAGGGAACAGCCAAAGTGACGGCAGATTTTGTGTTCAGTGACCGTATGGTTTTCATTATCTTGTTCTCAACGAAGAATTCATCCAAAGAACAACCAAATGAAAGCAACGTGTAAACCATGTCAACCCATCCTTGGATGAATGTGTCACATTTGCTCTGTTATCTAGCAGTGATCGGTGATGGTGTAAAGGTGGGGAAGAATGAGGAGAAGGAAAGGTAGTGCAAAAAGAAAGTATGGTAGGAGCAAGGAAAAAGAAATGTGTCAGCCATTCAGCTGTCTCATTATGTAGCTTCCCACACTCACCAAAGATGTAATTCATCCTGCAGGTGCAAACATTGTTGGCTTTCTCATAGACTCTTGACGGATGGACCGGATGTATGTTTCCTTACCCCAGATGCTCTTTAAGAATACCGGCAATGAGATAGGGGATTGTGTGCACCTGAATCAGCACATTCACTGAGTCTTATTTGTCTCATTTCTTGTTTAAAGAACCAGTGGTATTGTGCACAGAGAAACAAAAACTAGGCAGAGGGCTTTTTTTCTTTTACTACAGAAAGATGGCCAATCTAAACACCTTCTTGAGTCACTTTTTATAACTGCCTCTGAGATAAATATGACATGACTCTCTTGATTACTCATCACCAAGAGACACATTAGTGGACAATTATCAGAACACATGACAATATTGCATCCTGAAATAAAATTCATCCTTATGTTTCCTATAAGGTTTTCAAGGATCTGAGGTGGATTTTCCACTACAAATTAAGGGGGGGGGGGCATAGAGGTTTTCTTTCAAGTCATTTGAATGGATAATATAGTAGAAATAGGAATGTCCATTCTATCTGAATCAGTGGCTCTCTTCCCTTCCCTGCTTATTAGCTCCCACCAACTCTGAGGATCCAAAATCCCAAACAAAACTGATTCTTTTCTGGTTGAAGTTCCATTGACTCTTGGCAAAAAGCAACTTCCTGGTTCAAAGAAAAAAGGCTTATAAAAAAGCTCACAAGGCTTCTTAGACATCAAATGAGTCTTACGAAACCACATTTTGATGAGCTAAGTGTAAATGAATCAGAAACACATGGATTAAATTTCCCTTGAAATACACATGGGTTTGAAAATCAAGGAAAAAGTGTTTAGCCAAATGTGTTTTGGGTTTTCTTGAACTGAAAACATTTGAAAAAAGTTGAGGCATTTGCTAAACCCTAATACACTGTTGTGTTTGCTCAACCCTCTTCTAAATCAATTAAATTTCCACGAGGCTTCCTCCATTCCCTTGTGGTTTGTCTTGTCACCTCTGTCTTGACACTTTATAGACCAAACCAAGTTCCCATTGAAAAAATAGACTGTTCTTCTAGATCCACTTAAATGTGAGGTAGTTATTTAAAAACCCAGTGAATCAGAGACATTAAGGGATGGAAAAGCACCCATTAGGTCATGTATTCTATCTTGAGGGTTGGAGCACATGCACTCACAGCTCTCTAGTGCTTTATCCAGTATAGTTTTAAATGTCTCAAGTGACAGGATTTCCACCACCTCCCTTGGGAGAGTGTTGTGCATTCTAATAGATTTTGCCATTAGGAACCGTGCCTAAGTGTGTAACAGAGGCACAATGGGATGCCTGAGGGGGGAAAAAAGGTATTATGGATAATTAACTCTTTCACTACTCAGTACCAATCACCTGTAGCATGTTCAGCAACTTTCTTTGGCATTTCAGCACTCCCAATGTGCTAGACGTGTGGATTACTGCATTGCTAGTTTTCACTTAAAAAACAAAATTTTGTTAGTGGATTAAAATTAGGCCTGTTTTAATGTAAGATAAAGCTCCACAGTGAACAGACCCGTCGCAATAGAAATATGGACACTCATAGATATATTTTATTTGATAATACTATCTTAATATTCCTTAAATATACACGACTTTGAATGTCAAGGTTTTTTTTGATCAAGATGTGGCGTCCAAATGGCCCCAACCCAAACCTAAACACAAGCACCCCCGTATATGTATTTTATTACCTATCTGCTCTCCAAACTGCCTTCCTTCTGCTGCTAGTATCTTTTCTTTAAGCCTCTTTCACAGCAAATTGAACTTATTTTCCATTTCTCCTGCTCCTAGGCAAGCCACCCGTACGGAGGAAATATGTTTGTCTTTCTAGGTAGAAAGGAAAACCTAGCTTTCAATACAACTAACATGTTTTTAGAGGTCTTATGGCAGAGTTTACATTAATTTGCTCTCGTTCTCATTCTACTTACAAATGAGTTATAAGTCACATAATGACTTACATGGCCTGTCATAGTGCTACTATGCTGACCTTTTCAAGATTCTGCATTGTGAACAGCTGACAGGCATACCTCTTCCACGCCAGCTACTGCAACCTATCAAACTTAACCAGTGAAGTGGCAAGAAGAATCAGGTAAGAGGAATGGAAAACTGCATATTCCTGACTTCTCTTTTTAATTTCTCTCTCATATGAGGTGGCTTTTCATGTTTCACATTATCTTTTATTTTCCTTTTAAAATGAGCATTTCCCTGTCCCTTCAGCCTGTTCTTTATGTTATCTTGCCCCTCTCTGTGCATTTCTGGGTCAGTCATACAAAAATGAGTCCCCGCTTGGGGGCACAGAGTTGAGACTTTTGTATCTAAGTCGCTCTCTTTTTCTACTGTGTTAAGATTTGGGGAGGGGAAGTAGGGATTGGGATAAAAATTTTTCAAAATTCTACATTCATTTGATGATTATCACACCTTCTCACTTTAAATTGTGTTTCTCAAAGATATTTTAAATAATATTTACGGCCACGGACTTGCTTTTCAATTACTCCATTCTGCACCTAATAATACTTACCTTAGTAAATGAGCTGGGCCATTTTCTCCCTCTGTTACAGCAAACTGAGAAGTTGCTCTATTCAGTCTGTTTATATTACTGCGGCAGCTTTGGTTATCATGGTATTTTCCTGCAACAGATACAGCTTTCCTTTTTACATTTTTCTTTAATCTTCTAAGTCAACCCTCGTGGCCCTTTAATAAGAGTGTTACTCTTTGAATTTCTTCTAATGGTTCCCCTTTCTCTCTTGCTTAAGGGGATTGCTGTTAATATTTAACAATTTCAAATTTCTGTTTTTAAAAGAGGATATTGGACTTTTGGTATCTAGGCTGCTTTAAATTTATATCAACTTTTTCACAGCAAAGACTGAAAAACACATATACAACTGTCATTTGGTAGCAATCAGGACCAAAAATGGGGAGAAATACTGTTTTTCTTTCTTCCTTAAAAAATATTTGATATTCAAATGATTACAAGCACAGTGTGAGAATAATATTCTGACTCAGGTTACTTACTTCTGTATTCTAATCTGAATTTGGTAAATTTCTGAGTAAAGGGCTATTTATTTTCCCATCTAGAAAATGCTTTAAATCAGGTCTCATGTTCAAAACAAAACAAAACAAAAACAAAAACAAAAACAAAAACAAAAAACAACTGAGAAATAAAGGGCTGAGTTCCTCATGTAGAGTTAAATGTTGAGATTATGATAAGCATATGATGCATGCTGCCATATTATGGCCACTAGCTTGTTTTTTTCATTAATGGCAAAAGTGAAACCAGATTCTGTTATGTATACAATGCAATGCCTTCAGCTTACACAAACTTAGTGCAGTCAAAAAATCTATCAGAAAGAGCTGAGGGTGAGGCTTTGTTCTAGTAAGTTCAAATATACGTATTTTACTTTCTACTTGTTATATAATGGGCACCTTTAAATAAATGTCAATATGCATTTCATCTTAATAAGCACGTCAGATGAGTCACTGTCTGAGAGGGAATTTGAATTCAATGTTTGTTTCTTTAAAATGCTTTTATTCTATCTTACAAATACACGTTATTTCAAAAGGAGATATTAATAAGTTCTCAAAAGCCAATATTTTCTATGCTACAATCATTCCATAGACATTGGGAAAGAGAGAAAATATTTATAAAGCATTTAGTGATGAGTAATTCACAAGGAAATAATTATAAATACAAGTCAAACAAATTGGCAATTGTTTGCATTTCAAATTAGAAGTCACATAAAATGAAGCATTGCTCTGATTTGCTTCATGAGCATTTTAGGGAAAGCTATTTCTACCTACATTTGTGGGGCTCACATGGAGGTCTGGCTGATAGAACATTAGTCTGAGGGTCTGGATTTCATAAAGTCACTCCTGGCTCTATCAGACCTCGCTGTGTGGCCTGGTGGAATTTACTCTGGATTTTCTGTATTTCAGTTTCCTCATCAGTGCAGCTGGGGATAAAAAGAAATTTAAAAAATATATGTATGTGTAAGGTATTTATGGTTAAGCAGGCTAACAATTTGTTCAGATCAAGTCATGTTTTTCATAACAAACATGTTTCCCCTAAAGTCACTAATATTCGTAATAGACTCAAGTTCATCTAGACTCTTTAGGTAATAATGCATATCTACTTAAGAGATGAGGAAATTCAGCTGAAGAGATAACAAGACTGACCCAGGGCCACTATGGGTATCAGAAAAACCAGCTAATGACTTGTTTATAGAACAAATATTACTTAATATGTTCAACAAATATTACTTGATATAATCTTATAATGCTCAAACTAAATTAGCCACAGACAGACTTTCCTTGGTTATTAACTCCTTAATTGATGCTGTCATTACTATCTGCTTGTCCTTATCCTGTATGAATACCAAAGAGCAAAAAGGCGAAGGTTTCAAATCTCTTTTCAAGAGGTATGCTTAAAAATCCCCAAATAGTCAAACTTACTTGTATTCTCAGCCAATGGAGAAGAGTGAGTGACCAGGGAGGGAGAGAGGTCAGCATAGGCAGACAAAGTCATGCCAGCCCTTGAAGTAATTCAAAAGGTGATGCTTCTCGCCACACAGAAAATAAGTTCAATAAGAAAATAAGTTTAATAAGAAAATAAGTTTAATAAGAAAATAAGTTTAAGAGAATAAGTTTAATAAGAAAACTTATTAAAATATAACTTGTCCAAAAATACATACATGACCAATTATATTTGTGATCATGCTTTTGTTTGACTCATGTGTTGTTCAGTTGAGCCATGCACAGCCAGTAACAGCAATGACTATCATGTAGGGGAGATCATGTTCCCAGGTTTACTTGGACAGTCCAAATAAGCACTTGTCCTTGCTTCTTCTTATCATTGTCCTAAATTTTTCACCCATTATTATTAGAGTGGTGTTCAAATGAGTTGGGATGGTTTGGTAGAACTCTACCTTCCAGTCATTTAGCCACTAAATACACACACACACACACACACACACACACACACACACACATATATATATACACACATATATATGTATATATATCTCCTTTCATGTCTTGTGGGCTTTTTTTTGGCCTTTTGCAATAACATATATAGTTTTATTTTTAAGTAAAATATTTTTATTATAATATTAAATATTTTAAAATATTTTAATGGGAACTTAATTAATGAATTTCTGCTTGCCAAGAAAGAAGATGAAATTTTAAGTTGCACAAATGCTTCTTGTCATTTATTATCCACTATAGGAATTGTAATGCTATCAGTAAATACATGAAAAACAGAGATGAAACTCCCTTGAAGAAGCATTAGCGTCTACTTCAAAAGTTAGGAGCTATTTATAGATGACTGTGCCAAAGAAGATAATTTGACAAATATAGCTTAAAATGGTAGGTTTTCATATGTCTCTGAAAACAAGGCTTTTCATTTAGATCAAATTAATCTACATTAATTTTGCTCGTGCTGAAGTCAAAATTTTCTGGGGTACATAAAAAAAGGAAGGTGATGACTGCTAATGTATTGGCCTTATTGGCAGAACTTCGCAAATGGTTAAGTGATGTGAATTCTATATCCTTGTTATTAGCTCTTTCCAACTGACAATTCTAACAGTAGTTCAATTTTTCTTATTTATAAATTCAAGAGGTTATAGTAGTTCATTTTGCTAAAATAAAACATCTGGCATTGTAATTTAAACATTTTGATAAATAAATAAAATTATTTGTTTTTGTACTGATAACATAACCATAAATATTGGTGAAGAAAGTGTCATGTTAAAAAAAATATCAACAGGAAGCCTATGGAGCAGAAATATACTTGGAATTGCCTGTGGTGAACACATAGTTTATACCTCTGCTTCCAAACAACTGTGAAAGTCTCCAATAAAAACAGAATTAGCTGTAGGCAGACTAGGTTGGTTCTTTTTTTCTGCACAGTAGGACTGACTAAAATACAGAAAATTTTGTGTTGTGTTCCTGATGAATTAAAAAAAAATATGGTAATACATGCTCTCTCTTTTCATGGTTCACCAACAAACAGACTTTAGAAAGTTTATCCTTTATAAACATTTTATCCTTTATTCTATGAAGAACTGCTTTATAAGCAAACCTAAGTAATGCAGTATTAAAACTCTTTTATAAGTTTTATATCACTGTGTTAAAAATTAGAACATAAAGAGAAAATCTTAAAATTTGTATGCAACCACCAAAGACCTCAAATAGCCAAAGCAATCTTAGGAAAGAAGGTCAAAGTTGCAGGCACCACACTTCCTGATTTCAAACTATATTACAAAGCTACAGTGATCAAAACAGTGTGGTGTTGGCATAAAAACAGACACATAAATTGATGGAACAGAATAGAGAATCCTAGAAGTGAACCCATGCATATATGGTGAATTAATTCACAACAAAGGAGCCAGGACATACAATGGGAAAAGAATGTACAAGGCTCTTTCCACACACTTTTCTTTTTTCTTTTTTAATTTTTTTTTAAACGTTTATTTATTTTTGAGACAGAGCATGAATGGGGAAGGGGCAGAGAGAGAGGAGACACAGAATCAGAAGCAGGCTCCAGGCTCTGAGCCATCAGCCCAGAGCCTGACGCGGGGCTCGAACTCACGGAACGTGAGATTGTGACCTGAGCTGAAGTCGGACGCTTAACCGACTGAGCCACCCAGGCGCCCCTCCACACACTTTTCAATGTGTGAAAAGAGCATTGTACACTCTCGTGTCTGTGAGCATCTGTGCTTTATCTCGATTTATCTTGTACATCTGTTAGCAAGATGTATCCTAAGGTATCAGAAAAGCCTGAGAGAGGCTATTTTTTGAGTCTGGAAATGCTTAGAAATGCTTCCATATAAATTAATGGTAATCGCTCCTTTGCTTTAAGTCATTTCAGCTTATGAAAGGTTTCATAGGAATGCTCTACTCTCAGCAGAGGAAACCTATGTATGCAGATCCGACTTTAACAGATCTACCTTAAAATTACACTGTTTATGATAACTTCATTACTCCAGATCCATCATAAAGTTGTAAAATCTCATAAAGGTAAGATGACATCTAAACAGGAAGCACATTTAAGTGTGCATACAGTTCTTCTTAGTTAGGAAAACACTAACTTGCTTTCCCGTACTAAGTAGACAGGAAATAGAGACAAATTTATCCTTATCAGTCCCGGCTCAATGAATAGAGGGCAGGCAGCACTATGATTTTCAGCATCCATCTTTATGCCTCCTAATTACATCAACATAAATTCTCCCTTTCACCCTGTCCACTCAACGTGGTCCCAAAGGTCATCTTGGCCAGGTCTATGTTTCATTCTTTCTAGAAAGGCTCCTAGCTCTATTTTGGACTCTCTTGGTTTATTCATGATATGAAGGTCCAATCATCTTGCTCCTATACTCACCCTCCTGTTCAAATTCTACTCTTCTTCAAAGATCTAGTTACAGTCCCACCTCCTCAGTGGAGCGTTTTCAACACACATAATTCAATCTGCTGAATTCTAATGACACGTATTGCCTATATTATACAATATGCCACTGAATTATGTGTATATACTATTTACACACAGATGCATACATTGTATATATTGGGGTTTTTAAATGTTTATTTATTTTTGAGAGACAGAGAGAGATGGAGTGTGAGTGGGGGAGGGGCAGAGAGGGAGACACAGAATTCGAAGCAGGCTCCAGGCTCTGAGCTGTCAACACCGAGCCCGCCATGGGGCTCAAACTAACTGTGAGATCATGACCTGAGCCCAAGTCTGATGCCTAACCGACTGAGCCACCCAGGTACCCCTGTATATATTGTTTTTAACATCATGATATTCATTTCTCCCTAGTAAATTATAAACTTTTATGGAAAGAATGGAGTCTAAGATTTGCCTACTTCTCCATTTATGTGCATCATTTGGCTGACAGGCACTTGTATTCACTTAATTAAAGGCTTTCTTTCCTTTTGATTTGTTTTTAAGGCATTCATTTATAACAAAAGGTCTTAGAATTATGATCGCCCTTACCCCTAGTTATGTGCAATAAGAAACACAGAATACGTCCTTATATTCAAGTAGCTTTTATAAGTCCTAGAAAAGCACAATTTTAGGAGTCCTACATTCCACCAGGCCTGACATCTATCCACATTTTCTGAAATACATTGGAATTTAGCTGTTAGCATGCCCGGTCCTCAAAGATGTGGCAGTCAGTGTCCAACATGTTGATTCGAAAAGCAACAACTTGGATCCGATTTCCCTATGGAATGTCAAAATACAAGACACACTGTGACCTCTATTCCATATCTAACCTGATTTAATAGCCATTCAGCCCTTGTTAAATTTCCTTTAAGTCGAGAGCATATTTGCTGCACTTTGAAGGGTTGAGTGAATGTGTGTCTCAATCAGCAGAGAGAAAGCATATGAAAGAGTAACGGAACATTGATAAGTGTATGGAAGTATTAAGATGCAGAACCGTGGGTTTCATTTTCTTCTGTCTTCTTTCTTTCTCATCTTTCTCTCTTTTTCTTTTTTCAAAATCAAGTTTAGGAAAAGCTCTCATCAATATAAAATATCTTCTTTCTACTGTCTATCAACAAATGTGTTTTAAAAAAGAGTATATGAATTCTGTTCCAATAGCGGGATTCAGTAAATAAAAACAGTAGCAATATACTACTTTGAATGAAATCAAGATACATCAGGTTAAAATATCCTAGGAATCATAACCACTCAACCATTTTATTTTACACAAAATAATAAAATATAATGATCAAATATCAGCACCAGACATGCAGAGGATAGGAAATAAAATTCTCCTTTTTTGTTTTTGTTTTTTTTTCCAGTCAAGACCTCTTTTCTGGTACTGAAATTTTCATATTCTGAAGATGTGGCCTTTTGAAGGTCTCTACTAACATTTTCTAAATAATTTACTTTTTTAGATCTATTAACCGTTTTTTCCATAAACATGAGTTTAAAGGTCCACAATTTTGTTTAAAATCAAAAGAATTAAAATATATTGTAGGTTACCTTACTATAACAATTTTTTTTCAGTTTCCCTAATTCCTATAGCTTATTATATAAGTCCATATACATATGTATCATGTTGAATAATTATATCTATATATCCTTACCATATTCATCATTTTGCATAAGTGAAGCCATAACCTAGTAAAGTGATACTTTGTTATTCAAATGATGCAAATACTTGAATTATCTTGTTTGAATTAGGTCTCTCCTCTTCTGCTTTCACCAGTAAGTGTTATGTTTTATGTTACACTCATTGCACCACAGGAATTTCTTGAAGAGATGAAAGAAGGAAGACAAGGAGAGAAGCTCCTTCTTGCAAAGTTTATACAGTGATTCTATTGCCTCTGTTGCAGTCTTAAATCAAATATGCTAGTTTATTAGCAAGACCAATTTTATTTGCATATAAAAACTATGTTGTAGAGGTGTGGTTCCTTTGCATTGGGCATTGCCATTAAAGGAAGTAATAGCTTTCTTTGAATCTTTATTCTTTGAGAAAAAAACATATATCAGTGATGTCTTTACAAATATAATTTTTGCAGTATTAATTTTTTTAATGCTTATTTATTTTTGAGAGAGAGAGAGACAGAGAGAGCATGAGCAGTGGGAGGGACAGAAAGAGGGACACACAGAATCCGAAGCAGGCTCCAGGCTCTGAGCTGTCAGCACAGAGCCCGATGCAGGGCTTGAACTCACAAACTGCGAGATCATGACCTGAGCTGAAGTCAGATGCTTAACGAACTGAGCCATCCAGGCGCCCCCTGTAGTGTTTCTTTATGGTCATTCTTTGTATTTTGTTTTTAACATGAGCGCCATTCGGGTTCTTTCACGAATGACTACTTCGTACTAGGAATACCCTCACAGACTTCTCTGGACATTGTAAAGACTCCACACAAGATGTGTGGTTCAATTTGGTACTCATGAGTAGCATGCCATAAGGAGTAACACACAGCCATATGGAACAGAGGTGAAACAGCTTCCTTTTAGATATTCCACGTGGCACAGAAGATTTACATATTTGGACAA
The DNA here is from genome assembly GCF_016509475.1 of Prionailurus bengalensis. Lineage (NCBI taxonomy): Eukaryota > Metazoa > Chordata > Mammalia > Carnivora > Felidae > Prionailurus > Prionailurus bengalensis. The sequence continues at coordinate 136,847,839 of NC_057345.1, read as the reverse complement.
TGTTGAGAACTATGAGTGGACAGGTTGCCGGGGAGTAGATTATAGAAGAAATCCATTGCCAAACCAATGAATTACATGAATTAGCAATGTTTTAGTGGAAAAGTAAAAGGAGTAACTACATTAAGCAGATTCATTGCATAAGTATATAAAGTGGAAATTCAGATCAGAACAAAAAAAAGGGGGGAGGGGGACATGAGAGTCTTTACAGTGCCATAGCCTGAGGGATAACAAGTGAGTGACAATTAATTGGTTTCTACTTGGATAGGCCCAGAAAAATAGCTCACCAGCATAAGGCAGGTCACCACGAAAGTCAGGAAGAGAACCTGAAGTTTACATAAAACTGTGAAAAGGAGATGGGAGTCAATACTCACAGTGATGAAAGCACTAGTATCCATTACTGTAGTGTGGGCCCCCCTCCCCCAATGTTTAATGCTTCCTTCAGTGACATAGCGTTAAAGGTTATTGACCTGCTCTGCAGAGGTACATTCAAAGTGGTCCCTGAACACTAATCTTTGGACCGTCTCAGCCTGACTTTAAAAGAGTTGTTCTAGGGGGCTGAGAGGGAAGGACTAATTCAAAACCCAGATTTCTGGTACCTGATCCCACAGATTCTGACTCTGTCAGTGTATCTGGGGCGGGGCTTGGAAATATGTTTTATTTTGTTGTTGTTGTTGTTGTTGTTTGTTGTTGCAAGGCATGTCTGAATTGAAAGATGTTACCAGGTAATGCCTTCCTAAGATTGGTAGTTGTTATTAAACCTAACAGTGTATTAGAATCACCAGGAGAGACTTGTTAACCCACAGATTACCTGAGAATCTGCATTTTTAGCAAGTACCCAACTGATACTGATTTTCCTGGTGAAGGAACCATAAATTAAAAAACACTTGTGTGGAGTAGTTACATATTCAAATACCAGTAAAACCTAAATAAAAATATATTTGCATGAATCAGACTGAGCATAAATAATAAAAAAATGAGGGATCTGTGTGAATTAGAGAGGGCATGCCCAAACTAAGTGTATTTATAATGTAGTTTCTTCTAAACTATTCTACAGGTCAATTGAAAGTTTTCTGAGATGGGGCGCCTGGGTGGCGCAGTCGGTTAAGCGTCCGACTTCAGCCAGGTCACGATCTCGCGGTCCGTGAGTTCGAGCCCCGCGTCGGGCTCTGGGCTGATGGCTCAGAGCCTGGAGCCTGTTTCCGATTCTGTGTCTCCCTCTCTCTGCCCCCTCCCCCGTTCATGCTCTGTCTCTCTCTGTCCCAAAAATAAATAAACGTTGAAAAAAAAAATTAAAAAAAAAAAAAAAAGAAAGTTTTCTGAGATAAAATTCTACTCTATGCCCTTTAATGTGCGATTTCTAGCTCTGCGAACTTAGATTGAGCATAGCTTTCTATGAATGTGGAAATGTCATTCATTTATTCATTCATTCATTCCAGTTATTTATTGACTAACTTGTGTATGCTAGGTGCTGTTCTTGGTGGATGGGATATATCAGTAAATAAAATTGTAAAAAAAAAAAATAGTCCCCTTATGAAGAAATGTACATGGAACCTACCCACTTCTACATAATTTTAGTTTAAAATTGAAATATAATTAATCTTAAGGTCTGCCTCACTTATTAGTTAAAATTCCCAAGAATGCAACCATTGCATATCAAACCAAAAATAAATGTCTAAGTTTCATAATCTCTTAGTAAAATACTTATATTGCTTAGATCAGCTAACTGCTAAGAAAAGAGCTTGTCTGAAAATTCTAAGGTGTAAGTGTAAAGGCTATGGTTTGGGGAATACCAAACCTTAGCACTCCTTATCAAATATATGCAAAAGAGGTATTCTATGAGATTCTGAGAAAGGTGAGATTGCAAGGATACAAACATGATCATTGAATACAGCTATTTTCTTTTTGTTTAATGTTTGCTTATTTATTCAATTATTTATTTTTGAGAGGGGTAGTGGAGAGAGAGGGGAGGGGAGGGGAGGAGAGGAGAAGGAGCGGGAGCATGCAAGCCGGGGAGGGGCAGATCCTAAGCAGTTGCTGTGCCAGTAGCAGCAAGCCCTACGCAGAGGTTGAACTCAGGAACTGTGAGGTCATGACCTGAGCCGAAGTTGGAGGCTCAATTGACTGAACCACCTAGGCGGCCCATAATACAGCTATTTTCAATCTTACCTTCACATAATTGTCTAAAATGCTTTTGAAAAATAGCAATGCCTGGCTCCAGCTGCAGAGTTGCTATTTTCCCTTGTTCGGGAGTGGGCCGGGGCATCCCCAGTTTAAAAGGCTTCCCAAGGGATTCTCATGTGCAACTATAATTAAAAGCCACTGATATAGAAAGTGTCATTCATTTGTTTATTTCTTTGCAAACACTTAGTGTGCACTCCATGAGCGTGTGTGAGGATACATTTGCGAAAAAAGAGATACGGAATATATCCTCATGAGTATATAGTTCTTTAGTATTTTAAAGAACTGTAAAAAACAGAAAGCCCTTTATTGGAGATTTGAGTGTACTGAACACCGAGCCTTCCACATGCAGACTCTGGGTTATGTTTCTGAGCAGCCTGGCTTGGTGGGCAAATTTGTCTTGAAGTAACACTGGAACTACAACATATTGGGAATGTGTTAATATCACAAATAGCTTTTGAACATAATTTAAAAGGATATACTTGAAACATACTCTGTCCCAGATACATTTCAGATTCTTCTTCATTATAAAGAAAGGAAGTAGATATTGAAGGTGCAAGTCTTATAACAAGTCAATTGTCTTAAGGCTACATGAAAGAAAACAATGTACACAATGTTCTCAGCAGGACTTGAAGATGTCTATCCTCAGAGGACTAAGAATTTAAAAAGAAAGTAGGATTTTAATTGGGTGAGAAGGGTTGATTTTGAACTATGGAATAAATTACCTATTCAAAGAATTTAGAAAGAGTGTTCTGTAATGCTCATGATAATGTTAACCTGTCTCAGCACTGTTCCCTAGGAAATGATACTTTTACTCTTCTCTGAATTCCTTTTAAGAAGTTTCTGATATTAAAGGAAAAGATGTTCTTTCTAAATATTTATAAAACACCTAAGACCAAAAAATGCATAGGTTTCTTCCACAGGTTGTTTTATTTTTTCATGTGTTCTTTTTCTATATACACAGCTATATTATAAGATGTTTTTCATACCTCTCAGGATCCTAAGAAACCCTACAGGTTATTTGATGACACCCCGTGCCCCCCCCCCCGCCCCATCCACTCTCAATTCTGTATTTCCTTTCTCATCACAGTTTTTTGTTTGTTTGTTTGTTTTTGTTTTTGTTTTGGTAGGGAGAGAGAGTGAGAGCTCACATAAGCAGAGGAGAGGGGCAGAGGGACAGAGAAAGAGAGAGAAAGAGAGAGAGAGAGAGAGAGAGAGAGAGAGAGAGAGAGAGAGAGAATCTTAGACAGGGTCCATACTCAGTGCAGAGCCCTATGCAGGGCTTGATCACAAGACCCTGGGATCATGACCTGAGCCAAAATCAAGAGGGGGACGCTCAACCAACTGAGCCACCCAGGTGCCCCCCTCATCACCATTTCTAAGAAGCATGATTTTATTCATTTCTTTCCAATTTTGTCCATTATACTTTGGACATCTTTTTTTTTTTTCCTGCAAGAAGGATATCTCTCTTATTGTTGCTACAGATTCTGTGCACATATGGTGATAGGCACTATGCTAGCTGTTTTGAATGCATTATTTCTAACCCTCATATCAAATCTTAGAAGGTAGGTATTTTCCTCAAATTATGAGCATGGAAATAGAGGTGAAGAAGAGAAGGATAAACTTGTTCAAGTTTATAGAGTAGCCCAGTAAGCCAGAAACCCATGCCAGGTTTGCTCCAGTACAATGCCTATAACATTTTTCTAGCTTATCTCTCTAAGACTTCTATAAAGGAGTTCTCTGTCTTCTTCTTGGTTATGAAGAATAATTTTAATCCTTTTTGACAAGTCTGCTATTCATGGCACATGTACTTTTTTAGACCTTTCTAAAGGTAATCCTCATTTCTGGTGACTGTTCCTTACATGTGGTCGTTTTTGACTGCCTCTACTTGCCTCATTCCAGTTTCTTGTAAACTGGTCCGTGTGGGTCCCCCAGAGCTGACTGAACTCTCAGGGTGCTGTGTTTGCAGCATCAGGTTGAACTGCACCGTTCCTTGCCTTATTCTAGAGCAATGCTTCTATTAATCTGGCCTCAGTGCCCATCAGCCTTTTTGGCAGCCACATTAGTGTTGACTCCTACTGAGCTTATTGTCAACTAAATACCTCAGTCTCTTTCACAACTGCTGTTGCTAAGTCATATCTCACCCCTGGTCCTACCTTTGTGCATTTTGTTTCTGAATCCATGTTTAAGGCCTTGCAATTATCCCTAATGAAGTTTTTTATTTATTTATTTGAGAGAAAGAGAGAGAGAGAGAGAGAGAGAGAGAGAGAATGCACGCAAGTGAGGGGGGGAGCGAGGGAGGGAGAGAGAGAGAGCATGCAAATGAGGGGGGAGGGAAGGAGAGGGGAGGGGGAGAGAGAGAGAGAGAGAGAGAATCTTAAGCAGTTTCCATGCTCAGTGTGGAGCCCAATTCAGGGCCCAATTCATGACCTGAGCCAGAATTGAGAGTCAGATGGTCAACTGACTAAGACACCCAGGAACCCCATCCCTAATGAATTTAATCATATTAGAGTCACCCCATTGTTCTAGACTTTAAGCATTTTTCAATATCTGTTAGCATCTGGGACGGGGGCAGAGAATAGTGGAAAGAGATTCTGAATCTACATTTGATATAGTCACTCTTTCTCATGACATAAAGTTTTTTGCAAAAGAGTCACATAATTTTAACCTATGTTTAATTTATTGGTAAATTCCTTAACTGAGTAAGACTTGGTGCTGACCACCAGAAACTTCTGTTCAGGACAAAGACAATGGCCCTGAGGTAGAGAGAGCTTTTTGGCTATAACCTGAGCTTTGCCTCTCAATATGCTTTACTCAATATGTCCCCAACTATGTGGATCCTGCTGGGTTCATATGTGGGTTTCAAATAATTGTCGAGAATTTGAGTTGAATCTTAGGTAAGTTCAGGTGAGCAAAAACTCATGAGCAGCTTCAAGAAGCTTCAGCAAAACTGCTGCTAGGTCGTTCACTGAAACTAAATGTCCACACATACTAAATCGTGGGGGAAATAAAAAGCTACCAACGGATTAATGCTGTATACTGATTTTGTCATCCAAAGAATCACTACCTGTTTAAAATTAGGTAAATATTATGACTCCATGCATGGCAAAGTTTTTATGTGAGGTCAGAGATGAAAAATATGTTTGAAGGGAAACAATTTTTTTTTCTCTCCTATCTCTTGGCCTTATTCTCTCCTTTGTCTCTTTTTCTCAATTCTTAGACAAATACTAAGTGATCTAAAAAAAAAAAAAGAAAGAAAAAAATCAAGAGAGTTCCATGCCAGATAGTTTTTAATCTTCTTCCTCTAACAGTTTCCAAGAAACTAAAAAGGGAAAAGTGGAGAGAGGAGGAAGATAATCAGGGTTGATTGTGAATCTGGGAAAAGTCTCAACTATGTATTGAGATTCACAAAAATGAAATATGAAAGATCACAAGAGAGGAAATGAATAACCATTTTGCCCGTTGCCAGTGTTCTGCTCCCCATTCTTCCAGCTGCGGCCGATGCTTTAGCTTTACCCTCAGCTCGGAGTTAGAGGCACACGCACACATCTCAGCTGCTGTGCTTTCTGGTACTGTTGTTTGCCTTTCTTTAGAATGCCCTAAAGATAGCATTCTTCCCAAACACACTGTCAGGCTGAGAAAATTTCATCAGGGGGATGGAACCATCCTCTCTGGTAGGAAAGGCTTTTCCACCTGCAGCGTGTATGTAAACTATTAGAAATACACAATTTTTTTTAGTGGCATCAGCAGCCAAAAAAAAAAGTTCCTGATTCAGCTCTCCAAATACTTTTCTCATCTCTACAGAGGACTTGATGTAATGGACCTATGATGGCCATCTTCATCACGTGTCCTGTGTGTCTGGCACATTGTATGGCCCATACCAGGCATTCAACAAATATTTGTTGACCAAATAGATGAACTTTGGCTTGAGTCACCTAGGATGAGCTGGTTCTTTCAGCATACGTAAGAATGAGCAGACACTCGGTGCACAAATACGTGTGTCCTATCGAGCAGTGAACATTGCCAGGTAAGGAATTCTTTCAGCTTTCACAGTGGTTTTGTTGGTGGTGATTTCACCATGTTTTCCAGACATTTGGAAATTGAATTGTTCAGTATGATATAATAGAATATTTTGTATCTGAGTGTACAGAAGTTCAACCTTCCCTTTAACCTTGAGAATTTCTCATCCAGTTAATTTGATAACTGAGTTTGGGGACCCTAAAGCTTGCATTTTTAACAAGTTCCCAGCTTGTCCTACTGCTGTTGGTTGAAAACCATTGCACCAGTCCAATCCCTAAATGACAATGGCGAAGGTAGGCTGAGAGTGTGGGTAAAGAAACATATCAGTACGGTTGCTCAAGCAGCGCCCACACCCTCCTTTCAACTGAGGCATTTTTCTGTTTTCCCATGTGGCTTCTTTAAGTAAAGGCAAGCGGAAGGAAGAGAAAAAGATGGCAAGATCTCAGTGAAGTAAAATCAGCATCAATAAATGAGAACAGATCTTATGTGAAATTTGTGGGTTCAATAAAAAGTTTTTACTTGTTTTGAAGTTCTCCAGGGCCAAGAGAGAGGTTCTATTATCTCCATCGCGAGCTTCTTCCACATCTAAAAACATTATTCAGAACATTCCTGCTACAAACTTAAGCCCATTTCCATTGCTAATGAGGCATTCTATATTATACTACTAAGGAGCTGATGTTGGAAAATAAATGTGTCTATGAAGTAACTGCATTAAAAAAATCAAATTGAAATAAAAATAATTAAATGCAGCCAGCTGCTTTAAGCAACCTTTTCATCACATGGTAAGAAAAGTATTCAAAAGCAATCCAAAATCTGTTCTCCTCTGTTACTTCTTGCCTTATTGCCTCACCACAATGAGCCATATCAGTAATGGAAACGACTATCTCCACGCATTTCCTTATGCTATGGCCAGTTCCGTGTCCTTTCAATGAAACCATCTTCATTTATTCCTTTGCTCTTATCTGGTTTGGCCATAGTCATATTAAAGGATAAAAAAAAGCAAACAAGTGTACTTAGTCACTAAGAGGTAAATTTCTCTTCTCCTTAGTCTTGCTAAAGACAATGTTGGAAAGGGAATGAAGTGGGCCATGTACAGCTTCTCAGGATGAGAAGAGTTGTACTGTTCCCAAAGAATTAAATACATCATCTTTCTCAACCTGTGAAATCACTTTTACGTGACCCAAACCTCTCACACATATACTTGTTTGTTCTTGAAAAGATAAGGTGAAATGGCACAAAGTGAACACATATATACATTATATACATTAAACACATATATACAATAAAAACATTTGTGTTTGTGAAAAGAAAGCTTGGCTGCACTTGTCTAGACAACCGGACAAACTTGTGTTGCTTATACTAAAAGATTAACCTATTAGAATACAGAGAATTAGGAAGGAGGAAGACTCATGATTTCTTTTGGTGGTTAATGCCCTGATTTGGTTGGTTTGCTTTTTTGTTTCAATCCTTTAATGTTTATTTATTTTTGATAGAGACAGAGCATGAGCGGGGGGAAGGGCAGAGAGGGAGAGAGAGAGAGAGAGAGAGAGAGAGAGACAGATTCTGAAGCAGGCTCCAGGCTCTGAGCTGTCAGCACAGAGCCTGACAGGGCTCGAACTCAGGAAACACAAGATCATGACCTGAACTGAAGTTGGATGCTTAACTGACTGAGCCACCCAGGTGTCCCTATTGGTTGGCTTTTAGTTTAACTTCTCTTTTATCTAGATGATACGAGCAGGTGAGTAGTTGTCCTTACACTTAGCGAGGTATGCAAACCTAAAATACTAAAAAGCAAAACAGTGCCCTAAACCCCAAATACCAATCTTCTTACACAGTATATAAGGATATGTCCAGTTGTACTGAATATATTCCCTGAAACTTTTAGCATATAAGGAAGCCCATGCTGGACAAAGTCACAGAGAAAGAAAGGGTTTTAGTAAAATGCATACATACATACATACGTGTTTATAGTTAAAACAAAACAAAATCCACCAAATGATTTCCCCTCTTATATCATTATACCTTATAGATAATTGCCATATTTCGAGAATTTTTCTAAAGTTACCAGAAAATTGAACTTTTCCTATGTGTTAATATTATTATTCTGTATATACCTGATTAAATGTGCTAGATATATTCTTAGAAGTTACGTGGTAAAAATAAGAATTTTGGAAGTAGATATCTAATTTAACTATCCTGTGCCAATGTTTTACAAACGGTCCTTAAATAAAACAAAGCAACCCCAATTTATACAGCAGACACACACTCACAAACACACATAGCTAACACAAAATGTTATACAATAATTTATGCTAAATGAGATGCATTCTGACATTTTCTATCCTATCCTGTTTTGTTCTTTAAAAAGTGTTGGTCATGCCCCACTAAATTGATTTCAGTATACACTGAATTTCACAAAAATCTCTCCCTTGAAAAACTGCTGTTTTTAAAAATTCTATAATGATGATTAAATCACCCTTACCTATGCTGATTAACTACCTTCTGATTTGTCTCTGTAGCAATTTCAGGTTTTGACATAATAAGCCTTCAATCTACACTCACTTCTATTTGACTAGTACCTATCTGAAGGTAACTACAAAATCTATGTTGTGCATATGAAGACAGTGCAGTGTTTGATAACGTTATGGTTGCTTAAGATGCAATTTTTAATGAATGCTTTGCTGTTGCTATCTCAATCTGGTGAACTGAGTACACAGCCTACTGTCTCAAGCCTAGTACTTTTGTGTTTCATTTCCCTTGGGCTGATCTATACTTGACTTTCTATACATTAGATCACTCCGAAGAAAAGTCTAAAAAAGCATCTCTAGCAATCTTTAATTCATATGATTAAAAATTCAAAAGAAGCCCTTGTACCAGCTGTTAGACTATGTTCGTAAGTTGTAATTCAGAGTTCAGGCCCCAGCAAATTGAAGGTTAGGTTAACAGGATTATTCAGTGGAACTGCATTAAACTGTAGCAACTAGAACAGTAGGTGGACTGTTTTATACTCGCTCATTTGCAGGAGATAAACTAAGGATGAGCAAAGTTATCGCATTGGAAATCTTGCTATCCATTTTTTTTACCTCTTTTCTGCAGTATGATTTAAAAGGGAAAGCAAATGAAACTAACCACAGAGTTTATTTGCTATATATGCTGACCAGTAGAAAATCCACATCGATTGTTACAGTGAATCTCTTTTGAAAATTACCAACAGAGTTTTCCTCTTTAGACTTTAGCTTTCTCCAATAAAGTCTAAAGTTTCAGAAGAAGATATTTTTGCTGCTCCATACTGAAGTGTGTTAATGTGCAAATTTGGGAAATACCAAAAATTAAAATACCAAAAGTTATAATTTAATTATAATAGTGATGCCCTTCTATTTCTGTGATGTAGTAGTAAAAAATTTTCTTGATAGTATCAATCCCCTACTTTCAAAAAATAAGAAAACCTAAGTTATAGATACAAGACTTGAGAATTTACCAATTGGTCCTGGCTCAGGCACTTTCTAGTAGCATGTTCTTAAGGGAGCCATTTAAACTCTTTGGGCCTCACTTTTCTCACTTAGAAAATGAGAGAAATGGAGTACTACATGGCAATGAGAAAGAACGAAATATGGCCCTTTGTAGCAACGTGGATGGAACTGGAGAGTGTGATGCTAAGTGAAATATGCCATACAGAGAAAGACAGATACCATATGTTTTCACTCTTATGTGGATCCTGAGAAACTTAACAGAAACCCATGGAGGAGGGGAAGGAAAAAAAAAAAGAGGTTAGAGTGGGAGAGAGCCAAAGCATAAGAGACTCTTAAAAACAGAACAAACTGAGGGTTGATGGGGGGTGGGAGGGAGGGGAGGGTGGGTGGGTGATGGGTATTGAGGAGGGCACCTTTTGGGATGAGCACTCGGTGTTGTATGGAAACCAATTTGACAATAAATTTCATATATTGCAAAAAAAAAAAAGAAAGAAAGAAAATGAGAGAAATGGACAATATGACTTTCTTCTGTGGACAAAATGTCTTTTCTTTTGTATTTTTTTTCTCTTCTAAGTTTATGCAGAAAGTGATTGTGGGGCTGGATCTCCTTGTTGGCTGATAAGTGATCAGGAACAAAAGAAATGAAGAAACACAAAATCTATTTTGTCTTAAAGGAACTTGAAATATTTTCCTCCTCAAGACTGACTAACTGCATCGGAAAAGGAAAATAAGACTTCTCCAGGGAAGAGTGAAGAAAATGACACAGATTAGTAATCTCAGTTTAGAAGATGTAAGATAAAATCAGTGAAGAGAAATTTAAACCGATCCTCTGTCTCACTACATAGTAAACATAAGAAAAGAATGAATGAAGTTTTTAAAAACACAAACATCAGCTTCAACAGAATGAGAAGGGCATCACCAAAAAACCCCCAATATTTTGCTTACAACAGGAGACAAGGTGCAAGGAAAAAGAATGTTCTTGTGAAAACTCTGACCAAAGTTTTGAATGAACTTCAAAAATGTATCAAAACTAAAAATATTTCAAAGATCACTTTTAGTCAGTAAATACCATGAGATGCTACTTTAAATAGGTTTTTGAAAAAAAAAAAAAAAGGTATAGCCGTACACTGTGGTTGTGACAGTTCACACCTCTTTTCGAATGGGGGCGCCTGGGTGGCTCAGTCGGTTAAGCATCTGACTTCAGCTCAGGTCATGATCTCATGGTTTGTGAGTTCGAGCCCCAGGTCAGGCTCTATGCTGACAGCTCAGAGCCTGGAGCCTGCTTCGGATTCTGTGTCTCCCTCTCTCTCTGCCCTTCCCCTGCTCACACTCTGTCCCTCTCTGTCTCTCAAAACTAAATAAACATTAAAAAAAAAAAGAATAATTAGTGAGTATAACTTACTACTTGGCACTTTCCATAGGGATGCTTAATTTCAGTATCTTTTTTATATCTGGAATGATATACGTTCCATGTACAGTGGACTGAAAGCAAGATAAGAATTAAAAATATGATAAATTGGGGTGCCTGGGTGGCTCAGTCAGTTCAGGAGTTTGTGGGTTCGAGCCCCACGTCAGGCTCTGTGCTGACAGCTCAGAGCCTGGAGCCTGCTTCGGATTCTGTGTCTCCCTCTCTCTCTGCCCCTCCCTGCTTGTGCCCTGTCTTTGTCTCTCTCTCATAAATAAACCTTAAAAAATTAAAAAAATGAAAATAGTATAAAGTTCTGTGGATAAAGACATACATTTTTTTAAAAGCACTTATCCTTCATCTGCTGGATTCACAGACGTTTGCACATTTTTTATTTTTCTCCTGTTTACATAATAGAGATTCGTGTATCAAATCAAGGTGGCCAATCAATAATAAGAGCTAAGGAGGGATGCCTGGGTGGCTCAGTCAGTAAAGCATCTGACTCTTGATTTCAGCTCGGGTTATGACCTTGTGGTTTGTGGGATCAGGTCTTGCTCAGGCTCTGCCCTGACAGTGTGGAGCCTGCTTAGGATTCTCTCTCTCTCTCTCTCTCTCTGTCCCTCCCTCCCCTCTTTTTCTATTTTGAAATGAATAAAATAAACTTAGAAAAAAAAAGAACTAAGTAGTCACAAAAAACTGGCTTGCAACTCGAGATCACGCCAATTACTATGTGAATCTTGGCAAACTACTAGAGTTCCCTGATCTCTAGTTTTCAAATCATCAAAGAAGATGTCCATTCACACTGTTACTACGAATTTGAATGAATTAATACATATAATACTCACCATATTAGAGTTACTCAATATGTTATTAGTCTTTTTCCCAATATGGATCTAGCAGTCATAAGTCTTCTAGAAAGAAATCTCCCACGGTATAGAATAACAGTTCTTTATTTCATATCATATTCCAGTTTCCACTGGGGAGAAACTTTAAAAAGTATGGAAATTATATTCAAGATCCTTTAAATGTAAGGAGTATCGCAAACTATTTATGGATTGAAGGGACTGTTTCTGTTAATGTAGGAAAAGCACATTTTAGAAGAAAGAAGACACAGAACATCACTTCTGTTGTTCTGTCTTTATTGAACAGCAACCTGTGTGGAGAACTGTTTCAGCAAACATCTGAACAGAATGCACAATGGCAGCAGACCTCAGGGTATGATATCTTACTAGCAGTGGGGAGAGGTTTATGGTAAATAAAAGTATTAAATTATATACTGAGTTATATATAAGGCAGTAAGAGGTATGGAAAAATGGGTAGAGCAGACTCACTCTGAAAAAGATATGAACATATGCGAAGGGGTGCAGGTTACAACATTAAATAGGGCGTTAGTACCGACCTCAGAGAGAAGGGTGAATTAAAAACAAAAAAAAAAAACGTAAAGAAGGTAAGGACATCATCCAGGAGAACGACTGGGGGTGCAATGTTTGTTGACAGAGGAAATAGGTAAAACAAAGGCCCAAGATGAGAATGTGAAGCCATATCTGTTGCACAAGGAACCCAGTATGACTGGGATGACATAATCAGGAGGGAAATAAAGAATGGAGGTCAAAAGTAACAGAGGTGATATCATGGAGGGCCTTCTGGAACATGTAGGGACTTGGACTCTGAATTGGGGTAACATAAGGGCTAGGGGGCTTGCAGGGTCCTGAAGAGTAGTAATATGCTATACTTCACTCAAACTTGATTAAACTTGTTGCTGTTTGTTCTCAGCAGGAAGCCTTGAGACTTGTTAAGAGAGACTATTGTCGTAATCTAGGAGGGATACCAACGTGATATTAGTAGAGAAGGTAAGAAGTAGTCATATGCCAGGTATATTTTTCCAATCTGAGACAACAGATCTGATGATGAAGTAGATGTGCGCTTTGAGAGAGTGAGAGAAACGAAAGAGGACACCATGGCTTGGAGCCTGAATGATTAGTAGGATGGAATTTGCATTAACTAAGCTGTGAAAGACTGTGGGGGAAACAAGCCAACTTCAGGAGGAAACATGAAAAATTGGGTTGGTGCATGTTAAAACTGTGAGATACCCATTAGAAATCCCGGTGGCTATGTGAAAATGCATAAAGTTTATGGAAGAGGGTTTATCTGGAAACCTACTTAAACTTGGAGTAAACCAAGTGAACCAATAGTATAAAAGCCATGAAGAGGGGGGCGCCTAGGTGGCTCAGTCGGTTAAATGCATGACTTCAGCTCAGGTCATGATCTCACAGTTTGTGAGTTCAAGCCCCACATTGGGCTTTTTGCTGACAGCTCAGAGCCTGGAGTTTGCTTCGGATTCTGTGTCTTCCTCTCTCTGCCTCTCCTCCACTCGCTCTCTCTTTCTGTCTCTCAAAAATAAATGATAAAAACTAAAAAAACTTTTAAAAACCCATGAAGAATAGATAATATCACCTAAAGGAATGAGGGTGGATAGAGAAGGGAGTCCAAGGACCAAAGCGTGGAACCCTCTAACATTTAGAGACAACTACACGAGCTCCACGTCTCAGGCATTTGGTACTCACACATTCCACGTCCATTTAGAACATGATGCTTTGACTTATATTCGCCCCTTTGATCTGACCCCTCAAATCACCTATCGGAAACCCTTCTGTCCTCCAAGAACCACCTATGTGCTTCACCCCCTCAAAAGACATTTCTCTAATTGTGCTCATCCTCTGTCTCCTATCTTACCCTGTATTACAGTGTATCCACCTGCATCCTTTAGCAGATTAGGCCTCCCATGGCAGCAACCCCTACCATTCCCATCACCATCGCTGTGAAATGACATCAGTGAATGTTTGACATGTACCAGGCATGCTCTTAAACTCACTTGAAACACAATATCCTTAAATTCCTTAACTCATCTACTCTTATTTTACAGAAGAAAAAATTGAGACTCTGCAGCTAAGGTCAATTGCTTAAGGACTCCTAGCTAGAAAGCAGCAGAGCTGAATTTCAGTATGGAGTCTCAACTATTCTAAAAGACCTTGATCACTACCTGGGCCACCTTCATGTTATTCATTTTATACTTTACCAGACATGGTAAATATTTTGTAAAAGTTGCTGGGTAAATAGATGAATGAGGTTTTGAATTAATAGCTCTGCTTTCCTTTTGGCAGCTATAATAAAATCTTAACGAACAAATTAATTTTGTACATCCTTCAATTAATTAGCATCTTTAATTTTCTTGTTATAGTCTACTTTTAATAAAATGTGGCAAATTACAACACATGTTACTTTAGTTCTTCAATCGGAATAAATTGCTGAAACATTTCTTTGAGGTCGGTGCAAAATCATCTTTGTTCCCTATACCTTGGACACCTCGGGTGTATGCTTTCTTGAGAAATTATGATTAGGACCACAGGATCACATGATCTGGAACTTTCAGAGAAAGATATGTATCATATTCCCCAGGCAATTCACCTGGAAACTCTTTTTAAAATAATATTTTGAGAGTAATTTTTAGCAGCATGATTCAAAGTATAAATTTTTATTAAATCTTTAGCTAATTAGAGACCCAAATCATAGACTGTCTTCTTTGCCAAATGTAACAAGATGCTATCAGCATCCCATCTTCATTCTGCAGATTTCACAGTGTGACTGGGATGAATCCGCCTTGCCCCCATTTGCATCTGTGGGCGCGAGGGCTTTATTCCTGGATCTAGAAAGGCTGTTCTATGCACTCAGGGCAGTCCAGAAATAATAGGAGCTAACATGTCACCACAACTGCCTCCACTCCCCTCCTCAGCCACGCCTCTATCCAGTAGCTCTTACATTCAATGACTCTAAGGAGGTGGTATATAAATACCCCATCTCTCATCTCTAGAACAGGATTATTCTGAGGTGTGTGTTTTCCACTTGATTCTAGAGGATGCTCTGCAGGATGAAGAGCCAGCCACACACTGCGATAGCTGGCTGATAAAGCACTCCTTGGTGCATGACTTCACTTCCCTCGATCTCTTTCCTGCCACCTTAAATTAGAGTTTCCTGCACCTCTCAAATAAACTACTTGCCCTCACATCCTTATCTTAGGGTCTGCCTCTGGGGAAAACCAAACTAAGACACCAGAATTCTGGTTATCTGCGCTTTTACTGTAGTGATAGAGCCTCCTGGTAGAAGGAAAGTGACAGCATGCTTTTTACCTCCCTCGGTGCTTTTGTGTTCAGCCAAAAATGTGCCATATTTAACTGCTCTTGTACATGATTGTAATAGAGAAATTGGGGAGGTTAGTCAATATTTCATGTAAGTCCCATATTTTGAGATATTGATGCAACACGTGACTGTTTTATGGGTTGAATATGCTAGCCATTGATCTATTACGAACAAGCCATTTGAGTACATGGGGCCAATCTCAAAGAAATAGCACAGTGTCCACACTTAGGAAGAACAAGACAATACATGAGACCATTTCAGACTCTAGGGTATGGCAAAGGTTATGACACTATAGATATCCAAACCTGTAAAGCCACGCGTTTACAGCCATTTTCTAAATGATAAACTCTTAGACAAACATAGGATAGTGTTATTAATCAATGTTGACGGACATACACATACCGTCAGATGGAATAACCCAAAATCTATTTCTTTCCAAAGCTAAAAGAAAAACTGTTTTCCTCATCATACACTAATTTCTGGATCACCAAATTTTATCAGGGTTACGTTTATGTGTGAAACTATATCCACATTTAATTTACCTCAAAGCTGATTTATAGGGGTGCTTGGGTGCCTCAGTCAGTTAAGCATCTGACTCTTGATTTCAGCTCAGGTTATGATCTCATGGTTGTGAGATCAAGCCCTGCATCAGGCTCTGTGCTGAGATTCTCTCTCTCCTTCTACCCCTACTCCTTCCCCAGTTTATACATACTCTCTCTCTCTCAAAAAAAAAAAAAAAGCCACAAAACAAAACAAAGAAATTCCACTCTGATTTATAAAAAGACTATTTTCTGCTTTATTTTCAACTGGATATTTATACTTTACTTAAATAGTCGTTAAAAATACCTGGTGCAACCTTTAGTGTGAGGTTATATCAGTCTTTGATGTTATAGGTGTTAAAGTAATTTTCTTCTTAGGGTCCTTCCTAAAACTGACGTCAAAGTTTTGGTTTTTGTTTTTTCCAACAGCAGAGAATGAGAAATGTGTCTTTCACATGTATGCTAGAAGCATCCTTTGGTTTTAAATAAATTATCAGAGAAAACGCGTAGTTCTAAAATTTAGCACTTTCTGAAAAACCAAATCCTTTTCTGTATGATGTAATTTAGTTTCAAAATTTATTTTAAGGACTAGAAATTGTCGACTGCTAATTGGTACACTGGACATAAGTTTTTAGATACAGAGTAAACAATTTACTTTAGTGTCAAGGAACCATCAGTGACCATTTTATTAGAATTCTAAAAATGAATAATAAGCCCAGCCCGAGCTTGTTATAATTGCTAAAATAAAATCACAGCTCACACTATGGTGATTTAGCTAAGCTCCTCTTTGATTCCATCAAACTGCACGGGGCAACAGCTGGCCTTTTTTCCGACACCCTTGGTATGTTGACTGCAGCCGTGTAACTGTGTAACTTTGTCTCAGGGCTGGACTGTTGCTAGGGCTTGGACCACACCTTCCTCCTGCTTTACCTAAAGCCCATTGGTCATGATTTCATAATCAGGCAGTTTGCAGGGTGTCAGCATAGGGGCATTGGCAAAAATATACTCTGTGTTTCTACAGGTGTTACATTTTTTGCTCCCCTAGTGACTAGTAATCATTCAATTGGACTAAAATGATATATTTTAAAAAAACAATGTCCTGGCATTGCTGAGAACATGCATAGAAGGCCATGAAGGTCTACAATGCAAGATTGCACAATAACCCATTAAAATAAACATTTGCAAGCACAGATAGCTGGACTGAAATCCTGCTCTGATACAAATAACATCTGGACAACTTTTGTTTGCATCTTCCAGCATAAAACACCCTGGAGAAAAAATAGAAGGCAAGCTAAAAGACAAAGGACCACTAAAGGTTTTATTATGCTATGGGTGTGGTACCATAAATTTGAGGGGTTTCGGGCCAGAGTTGCCAAACCTGAATTTAAACAGCATGTTGTTTTTAAAAGTTGTAACACTGGTGAGGAACAATTCAGTTTTCTTACATAATTAATCCAGTGTGAAATGGAGTGACTGGAAAACATCCAGTGGTTTAAAAATAACTCAATTATTTATAAGTTCCACAGTGCTATAAGATTCCACACCAAGGAGAGTAAAGGCAGCTTGGTACCAAGTGCGTCTTTCTTATTCAACAAGCACTTTAGGAGGTTGATATAGGCAATCTAACTGTAAAAGACTATGCCGAGGGGCAAAGAAACAGAAGTCTCCTTGGATTATGGATCGGGGTGACGGGCAGGAAGAAGTTTCTTCCTCTGACATTTATATATTGCTAATACATGTTAGGATGAATTACTAATACCAAAAGTACTGAAGCATGTGAATGAAGTGGGGGTGGAGGGGTGCAAAGGACGGAGGAAGAGAGGAGGTCTGGAAAAGAAAGAGAAATGAGCATCTTTTTTATACGATCCGCATCATAGGCTATGAATCAGACACGTCAGTGAGTGGACTTTCATTTCTAATGTTGCTCTTTGATGTGAAGCAAAATAATTACAAGCTGAAAGATACTACCAAGTATGATATTCAATATAAAGATAAAGAAATTAGCCATAAATAAATCCTTATATAAAATATCACTCTGAGGGCGGGCCAGCAGCTAGCAGCTATATATTTGTGTCAGCTACAGCTGGCTGCTAAACAAAGGGAATGAAAGTTTGCTTTAGTAACATTAAAATCTTGCAAAATATTTCACAGTTGTCTCATGCTTTATTTATTTATTTATTTATTTATTTATTTATTTATTTATTTAGGTGCTCTTCTATGTAAAGGGGGCATGCGAGAGACGGCAATAGTCTCAAAGCACCAGGCCCAGAGTTGGAAAGATTAAACTCTAAAACCTGCCTTTAAAATATCAGGTGAACTTTTCTAGATAGATTTAGTTTACTTTAATTTCATTTCTTTAAGCTAGAGTACAGAGATCAGGGCAAAAAAAAAATGAAAGCAGATCTTTATATATTCAGCCACTTTGTAAGCTTTTCACTATGATTCTAGTATGTTTCAGACATACTGTATGTATTGGTACTTTTAGCCTTAGAAACAAACAAAATATAAAACATAGTTCTTTCATTTATCTACCAGGCTGAACAAGCAAAATTTTGTTATACTCAAGATAAGGAAAGTAGGTGTCATTTACTTAAATAAAGCGTCAAGAAATGATTTTTTTTTTAAATCATCTGTTGTTTATTTATGGATACTACCTGAGAGATAAATTTCAGTAATCCTACTGTAAGAGGATTAGTTTTTTCTTGAGAAGCTGTGATAGTAGAAATACTGAAGGAAAGTAGTAAAGGGATTACAAAGTCCAGGTGGTTGCAGTTATCATATCTAACTGCTGGTAAGTGAAGTTTTACTTGTAATCATTGCACTAATAATTGGGAGATTACTACTAGAACAACTTGACAAAGTTTGTGATTAAAGGTCAAGCCAGTAAATAGGCTCAAGACTACCCCGCTCCCTGACATCAAGTTTCCATTGCTTTGATACTATTTTTTTTTCCCTGTCTGTAGTATGGAGTCAGTGGCTAGCTGAACATCAGTAATCTCTGCTTCTGTAGTATTTTGCTTCCCTCCCTCTAGCCAACCTGTAAAGACACAGTACATCAAGGCTTCTAGGCTGGCACTGACGACCCAATGCAGTAAGATCCTTCTGAAATGAATTAGAACAATGGCTATTGATCAGCTCAGGGCATTGTTTGCATGTGAAAAGAGAATACTGAACACTGTCAGCTCTGAGTGGTATCTCCACGTGTGAAAGACACTATTCTTGTGCCCGTTCATTTAAATGTATTATTTACTCATTTCCTTAAGGCCTACATTGTGGCAGTTATGTTAGATACCAGAATAGAGATACAATGTGTTGTTCCTGGAGGTGACAATCAATGATATGTGTTCAATCTTAATGTATAGGCATATGAATAGGGGGAGATTTGGCTCTTCCTAAGACAGTTGAGAATGGCTTCAAGGAGGATAAGACATTTGATGTGGATCATGAGGGAGGAACAGTTGGTGAGGAAGAGGGAAAAAAAATGCCTAGGTAGAAAAGAAATCGTAAGAAGGAAGAGGCATAAAGATGCACAATGTTGGGGCCCCTGGGTGGCTCAGTTAGTTGAGCGTCTGACTCTTGATTTCAGCTCAGATCATGATCCCAGAGTTGTGGGATTGAGCCCTGCCCCATGCTCAGCACAGAACCAGTACAGATTCTCTCTCTCTCTCTCTCTCTCTGTCCCTCTCTCCCATTCACATACTCTCTCTGAAATAAAACACACACACACACACACACACACACACACACACACACACTGCACTATGTGAGAGAAGGTCACTGTTGGGTGCAACTAAAGAATGAGGTGTGAAGAGGGATGTGGCATGAGATGAACATGGCCAGGTAAGTTGGACCAAGACTGTGGAAAGGGTCACACTAGGCCAAGGAGTTTATTCTTAGGGCAATATAAAGAAATTAAAGACTTACGTAGAATGTGACATAACTGGCTATAAATAGGTAAATAAACCTTGCTCATTAGACTTAAAGAGAATAGGCCATTTTGGTTTTTAGTAGGATTTGCAACATGCGGTTACAGAGTGAGTTATTAGGTCCATCTTGCCATGTGATGAAAAGACGGGCCTCATGGAGGCCCCTTATACAGTGATATACATTATATTGATATATAAACAGGGTATCTCTCTCCTGTTTATGATTTACCAACATAGCTTTCCTTCTCTATGAAAGAAAAGGGGAATTGAATGCCTTTTTCCTCCCATACACAGACAGACACACACACACACACACACACACACACACACACACACACACAGATGAAAAAAACAAAAAACCTTGAATTAACTAAAGTTTCAACCTGTGGAGATAAGAACTATATCCACATGTAGAAACTAAAATGGAGAATTAGGCACTGATCCAGGTAACCAACACCCCCTTTACTCATCATCACCTCCAAAATTCTGTTGCTTATCTCTATAGTTTGTAGAAAATAATGCTTCTCCAACAGATCCTTCCTTTTCTTTTTATTTTGTACTCTATGGCTACAGACTTAATTAGCTTATATGAACAAACCTTCTAGCACCTTACAGGAGAAATACTGGTTAAAAAAATGTTGGAAAGAACAAAGATTATTCCAAGATGAAATATTAGCATTATGACCCACACAGACCACCTGGAATTCTTTAAGCCATAATACTCAGTAACAATTCCTCTCATGCAATGTAGCTTGTACTTCCTAATTTCTCAAGAGATATTTACTTGGACACTAGCTCTTTGTTTTCAACAGTTTTCCTGCCTTTGCAAATTAATCCCCACCTGTAGTCAAATGCTTCCACTTATGAAATCACAACAGTTGTTTAAGTCATGGGATTAAGAATAATGGAAAACATTATGTAATTTTGGAATGTGGGAAGAGGAAAAAATATTTTAAATGAAGGGGAGAATTTTCTTATTTAGCTGTATCTTTAAAGATAAAATAATAGAGAAAAGTAAGTGGATGTTCCTGAAACAAAGAGAATAAAGCTGGGGCTATGTTGCTTTTAAAGAAAAAAACAAATGACATACTGACCAGTACAGAGCTTCAGTGGTCTTTATACTCATGGAAACCACTAACTCATTCTATAGATGGTGCACCGCAGTATTCCTAAGTGTCAGGCTAAAATGCCTGAGAAAATTACTGGATTTGGTTCTGCTAAGCTATTATGGGATGTTTGGAATCATGTCAACTCACCCAGTGACAAAAAGAGCAGAGTCACATGAAAAACTGACTGAATTCAAATTAGAATTACTTTAGCCAAACGAAATTATTCTGAACCCTAAATAATTTTTATTACAAATTATAGACTTTATCTACAGTCAAACAGTCAACTTAATAATTTCCAGTTCTCCCAGGTCTTCATGTAGGAAAATCTAGAGGGACCATCAACTGTTCTTTTCCATGTCCTGTTTGCATTACAAATGAGAAAGCCATGAAAAATGACTCAGTGGTGAACCTAAGACTTCCACCTCTTACCAAGAAGAAGTAACAGGACCAGCTTTACTGTGATTGAAACAAACACAAAATAGACAAATATATGAAACAATGATTTTTTTTAGGACACTGAACATCAGATAATGGACGTTGATTCCAGGGAAAAACTGAGGCCAGCCCTACAAGTGCCCTAGCTTAAGGCCTTGAAAGGGCTTCCAAGACATGGTCCAGGGAAGGAGAAAATAGGCTATATCAGCAAACTCCTTGAAGTTAGGGGATACGGGTAAGTGTCTGGAGAAAAGAAGGTGGCTACAATCTGTGAAATAGAGTACCAAAGAGGAACAAGATATACAGAGAGAACTACTGATATCCACAGGGGAGTATCCTTTAATATTCAGCTGAGTACTGATCATTAAAGATACTGCCGAAGACTGGGAGAGAAGGACCTGAAAAGATCAGAGGTAACAGTTTCCAGTGGTCACTCAGAGCTAGGAATAATGCCTATCCCTCCCAACCAGCATGGAAAACCTCATAACAAAGACAGCCTTGAGTAGAATACTCAGAAATATCTTGCCTGAGTGGTAGGGAATAATTAGTCCTAGACTGAGTACTATTCCAGTCCCAACTGATGAATTTTAAAAGGAAGAGCCAAAAGAATCAAACTATTTTCATATAATTTAACTGTGTTCCAGAATAAAGTTCTAGAATATTTATAGAACACAAACATATTGGACGCTCAAATAAAATTCATAATGTCTGGCATCCAATCAACAATTTCCAGGCATGCAAAGAAGTAGAAAAATATGGCCTATGATTAGGATAAAAATCATACAAAACAAACCAGAACTTCCACAGATGTTAGAATTAGCAGATAAAGATGCTAAGATAGTTTTTTTTAACTGTATTGCAAGGAAACAGATGAAAAAGTATATGACAAATAAACTCCTAAAGATGAAAAGTACACCAGAGATGAAACTGTACTAGATGGGAGTGGCATCAGATAATATATTGCAGAAGAAAAACATTAGTGAACTTGTAGACACAGCAATAAAAAAATTCCACAATGAAATATATAGAGAAAAATATTTATTTAAACAATGAACAGAAAATTAGATTTGAAAACACTTCAAATGTCCCTACACATGTATAATTGGAGCCTCTGAAGCTACTGACAGAGGGTGGACAGAAAAATACTTTGGAGAAATAATGACTGAAATTTTTCCAAAATTGATGAGAATTTAACCTACAGATCCAAGAAACTCAACAAGGTCTAAGCACAAGAAATAAAGAAAAACATACCAGGTCACGTTATAACCACATTGTTCAAAACCAGGGGTAAAGACAAAATCTTAAAATCATCCAGAAAGAAAAATGATGTTACACATAGAGAAGCAAGGATAAATACGTGGCAGATTTCTTACCAAAAACAACGATAGCAGGAAAACAGCACAGTAAAATCTTTAAAGTACTGAATGAATAAATCTGTCAAATTAGAATACCACATTCAGTAAAAAAATATCCTTTAAAAACAAAATTAAACTAAAAACTTCTTCATGCATACAAAAGTTGAAGGAATTCGTTACCAACAGGTCTGTACTATAAGAAATATTAAAGGAATCCATTCAAGTTTAATAATGACAGATGACATCCTGTAGCTATACAAAGAAAGAACACTGATAAAGATAACTACAGGGATAAATATATTTTTCTTAGTATTTCCCTTTCAAATAAAATGTACTTCTTAAACAAAAATAATAAAAATTTAGGGGTTTATAGCATATGTGTAAGTAAAATTTGAAACAACAGACTATGCGTAGGAGAAGAGTAAAAGAAGTATATTATGGTAAAGTTCTTATAAGTTAAAGATAGTGACTCTAAGCCACAAGGCAATTATTAAAATAATAAAACAAAGCACCATGGTTAATAGCTAAAAAAGAACATAAAATAGAATATAAAACATATTTATGCACAATATACACAAATACACATATAAATAAAAAATATATATTTTATATGCTTATAAAAATATATAAATATATGAAATATATTTCAGAGTAAATATAAATAAATATAAAGTATTTATATTTCAGAGTAAGTTGATGTTGATTTCTTTTTAATTTTTAAAAAATGTTTTATTTAGTTTTGAAGACGAGAGCATGAGCGGGGGAGGGGCAGAGGGAGAGAAGGCCAGAGGAGCTGAAGGAGGTTCTGTGCTGACAACCTGGAGCCAAGCAGGCTGGAACTCACAAACTGAATTGTGACATCATGACCTGACCTGAAGTCAGCCTCTCAATCAACTGAGCTACCTAGGTGCCGCCAGAGTAAGTTGATTTCTGAGCAAAGAATGTAACCAAAAAATATAGGATCTTTTCATAATCACATCAAATCACAACAAATGACATTAGAATATTAAACTTTGATGTTTCTAATAGAAAAGCTTCACAATAAATGAAGCAAAAACTAATAGAATCACAGGGGAAAATACGTAAATCTATCATCATCATCAGAGATTTCAATACCTCTCCTTCAATAACTGACAGAACAAATAGAAATCAGTAACAATATAGAAGAGCTGAAAATACTACAAACCAATTCAATGTGGTTAACATTTATAGACCACTCCAGTCAACAACCATAAAATATACATGTTTCTCAAGGACACAGAGAACATTTACTAAGATCACCTATATTTAAATTCAGAAAACAAGTCTCAATATATTTAAAAGTCAAAGTAAGCATGCCCTAGTCCTATAACAAAATTAAATTAGAAATCAACTACAAAATGATCTCTGGAAATACTGCAAATATTTGGAAATTATATAACACATTTCTAAGAAATCTACTAGCCAAAATAATAAATCAAAAGGGAAACATGAAAGTAGTTTAGACTGAATTAAAATGGAAACACAAATGTGTAGAATGCTGCTAAAGCAGTACAAAGCAGTATAAGCAGGGAAAATTATAGCACTGAATGACCAGAAATAATAATAATAAAAAAGTCTCAAATCAATGATTTGATCTTCAAAAACTAGTAAGAAGGGCAAGGATTTAATCTAAGGTATTCAGGAAAAGGAAATAATAAACATCAGAGCAGTTGGTAATGCAATAATAAGCAGAAAAACAATAGAAAAAATCATTGAAAGTAAAAGCTTGTTCTTAAAGAAAAATCAATAATATTGGTGAACACTTTGCCAGACTTCTCAGAAAAGACATATATTAACTATATAAGGAATGAGAGACGAAGAAGCTCACTACCTAACCTATAAATATTAGAAAGACAATAAGAGGATATTATGAGAAACCTTATGACAATAAATTCAATAAGTTAGGTGAAATGGGGAAGTTCCTTAAGAGACAAACCACCAAAGCTTACTCAAATAGAAAGAGATTATGTGAATAGCCCCATATCTTTTAGTAAATTGACTTTTGCTTTAAAAACCTTCCAAAAATTTTCCATCCAAGATAACTTCACTAATGACTCTACTAAACATTAAAAAATAGTACCATTTCTATACAAAGTCATTCAGAAGCTCCAAGAAGAAAGAATATTATCCCACTCATTTTATGAGGCAAACATTAACCTATTGTCAAAACCAGACAAAGTCATTGCAAGAGAAGAAATCTACAGATTCATATCCCTCATGGCATGCATGCATAAATTCTCAGTGAAATATAAATAAGTCAAAAGCAACAATATAAAAGCAGGATCATAATATATCACAACAAAGTATAGTTTAAGTAATGCATGGCTTATTCAACTTCAAAACTCAACCAATGTAATTCACCATTGTATATTAATAAAGTGTAAAAGGAAAACCATATGATCACCTTAATAGACATGTGCATGCATACCCACACATACACATACAAACATCTGGTGAAATTAAATATTCATTCCTGATAAAAATCTCAGCAAACTAGGAATAGAAGGCAATGCCCAAAGCCTGATGAAAGGCACCTAGGGAAAATCTATAGCTAATATCATAGGTAGAATGAAAGATTGAGTGTTTTTTTCCCCTTATATCAAGAATAAGAGAAGAATATTTGCTCTCACCACATCTATTATACAACATAATAGAGTTTAGGCATTGTAATCGTTTTGAAAAAAAAGTCATTCGAATTAGAAATAAAGAACTAAGACTATCTTTGTTCTCAGATGACATGATCATCTATGTAGAAAATTCCTCTCTACAACAAAATTCCTAAACCGAATGAGTTAATTGAGCAAGACTATAACATATAACTGTAATATTAACAAAGCTAACAATATTTTATTAACAATCTGAAATTGAAAGTTAAAAAATATCATTTATAATAGCATAAAAATAGAAAATGCTTAAAGATAAATCTGGCAAAGATGGTCAACACCTGTAAACTGGAAACTATAAAATACTGTTGAGGTGCACATGGGTGGCTCAGTTGGTTAAGCATCCAACTTCTGGGTTCTGCTCAGGTCACAATCATATGGTCATGGGATCGAGCACTGCATCAGGCTCTGCACTGACAGCACAGAGCCTGCATGGGATTCTCTCTCTCCCTCTCTCTCTGCCCCTTCCCTCTTCACTTTCTCTCTCCATAAATGAACTTTAAAATATGTATATGTTGTTGAAATAAATTAAAGCAACCCCAAATAGACCGTGAAATACACCATGCTTAATATACTTAATATTGTCAAGATGTCAATCATCCCTAACTTTATCTATAGATTTAATATAATTTCAGGTAAAATCCTAGCAGGATTTCTGTAAACATTAAGAAGTTGATTTAAAAAACCATATGGAAATATAAAAGACCTAGAATAGCCAAAAACATTGTAAAAGAAGAATAAACTTGAAGACAAACACTACCTATTTCAAGACTACTACAATGTGGCAGCAAAATCATGATAGGATGGAAGTAGCATAAAGATAGACAAATAGATCAGTGGAATAAAATAGGCCAGGAAAGATTCACAACATATGGAAAACTTATTTTTGTCATAGGTGCAAAGACAATTCAGTGGAAAATGGTTTATTCAACAAATAGTGCCGGAAAAACTGGGTATTAGTATCCACAAAAAAATTGAACTTTAATCCTTATCTTGTAAAACATATGCAAATTAAGGGGCTTGGGTGGCTCAGTCAGTTGAGCATCCAACTTTGGCTCAGATCATGATGTCACCATTCACGAGTACAGCTCCGTATTGAATTCTCTGCTGTCAGCACAGAGCCTCCTTCAGATCCTCTGCCTCCCTTTCTCTCTGCTCCCCTCTCTGTCCCTCCCTCTTTCTCTCTCTCAAAAATAAATATAAATAAATAAATAAATAAATAAATACAAATTTAAAAAATCTAAAAATATATGAAAATTAAATTCAAGTGGATCATAGATCTAAATGTAAAATATAATATTATAAAACTTATAGAAGAAAATCTGTGTGACATTTGTTTAGGCAAATATTCTTAAGATATAAAACCAATAGTACGATCCCAAAAGAAAAATAAAAACTGATCAACTGGCTGTCATCCTAAGTAGAAACTTTTACTCTTTAACAGACAGTGTTAAGATACAAAAATGACAAACAGCAGAGTTAGAGAAAATATATGTCAAATATATATCTACTGGAGGATTTTATTCAGAATACATAAATAACTCTTTAAATTCCACATTAAGAAAAACAACAACCCAATTCAAAATGGGCAAATGATTTGAACAGCCACTTCACCAAAGAAGATAAACAACAAATGGCAAACATGTACATGAAAAGATACTCAACAGAGTTAGCCATTAACAAAACTCAAATTAAATAACAATGGATTTCACTACACACTCATGAGAATAATTAAAATTAAAAAGACTGTACCAAATAACGCTATGGATTTGGAGGAACTGGAACTCTCACACACTACTGATAGGAATGTAAAATGGCACACCACTTTGGAAAATAGTGTGGCAGTTCCTTAAAAAGTTAAACATACACATATTACCTTATGTAGCCATTCCACTCCTATTTATTTACTCAAGGCAGGGGAAATATGTCCGTACAAAGATTGGTGCTCAAATATTCACAGCAACTTTACCTGTAATAGCCCCCAAATGGAAACAATCTCAATGTCCACCACAAGAAAACTGTGTAAGCAAATCATATACACACAGTGGAATACTACTCAGACTTTAAGAGGAATCAACTACTGATAGTAACAACAACATGGTTTAAACTCAAAATTATTTCTGAATGAAAAAAAAAAAACAGAAAAATACATATTTTTGGATTATTTAAAACTCTAGAGAGTTCAAACTAATTTCTAATAACAGAAAACAGATTAGTAGTCTCTGTAAGGAGATGTAAAAGATGTTTAGTGACATGAGGAAATTTTTTGGGTGATGAATATATTCTGTGTCTTGATTGTAACGATGGTTTCACAGGTGTCAAACACATAGACACATGGTCGAAACTTACCATATTGTACATTTTAAATCTATGCTTTTTTGGTATGTCAATTGTACCTCAATAAAACTGTTACAAAGCAAAAATAATGAATATAACGCTTTTTAAAATGTCTAACAAATACTTAAATATGAACTGTCAATTTCCATAGACTTCTTTTCTGAGATTTACTGATAATCTTGCATATTGTGGATACCTAAAATGAATACAGAAATTACGCAAGAAGTTTAAGTTCTCCTGCCTAAAGAAATTACTTAAATGAATTTGGGGCAGAGGGATCACTATACTTCTTGAGTTTAGCTCTGCTTATTCATGCATGCCATGTTTATACTATGATGTGAACATACTGTGTTCATTTTGATCTATGTTCCTTCAAGACAGAAGAGATCCCTCTGCTCAGAACAGAGATAACCCAAATTTGATTGAGAGCCAAATGGTATTGTGTGACCTAATTAAATGGCGGGTATTTCATGAGCTTAGTCTTTCACATCTGGCTGTTATTAGATAGCCCTACTTGGCTACCCCACAAAGCAGCATTTGATCTAAGGGCCAACTCTGCCCCACAATTTGCTAATGTCTCTCACCCTGACTAAATCCACAGGGAGAGGTCGGGCCCAAGAAACCACAAAACAAAGTAGGTAATATCTCTGCAGAAGGATATCTTCTATTTCTATTTCTGTTTGGTTTCTAAGTGCATTTTGCCTTGACTAACTTCAAATATTGATTGTTAGAAAGTGGACTGGAAATGTAATGATTGACTGATCGCAATGTATTACATACAATGAATTTTGAATACCACAGAACTAATTGAATAAATGAACGGAAATATTAATATTGAATTAATAGGAATGATCAGAGTGAATTAAGCACAGCAGGCCAAATTCTGCCCTTGGATATGCATGCACAATTTCCATTGACTTCAATGGGGGTTTTCTTGTGTGTATCCAAGGGCAGAATCCAGCTTAATGAATTTTTTAATTGTTTTTAAATGGTGAATGAATTGGTTAAAGTGCAAAGCACCAGAGATGATTCCAAACATATTGCATATATTCCCGTGTATTTTTTTGTATGCCCGAAATACATGCATATAATCTTATATCTACAATTTACCACAAAAGTCAAAATTTAAAGTTGGAGAAAATAATATGAGAAATAAAATCTTTGCTGTTACGTTTTCTTTGAAAGAGACTAATGCATTACACCGCCGAAGACTTCTCTTTTTGTATATTAAAATGACAATACTTTGATCTATTAATGAACCACTAAAGGAAATCTGAAACTCTGGGGGCCAGCAACTCATCTATGTCCTTTCCAGCATGAGCACCAGTAGATCAAGGTGCTTCCTCCACCACAGAACTTATCACCTTATGTTATAAAATCTTTTGCCAGTGATTATCAATGTCTATGCTTATTACTTGATCTGGAGCAACTGTCACCACAGGTTAGTTTTTAACACTTTTACTACCAAAGCCCTCCATGGATTGAGTCCATGATAGAATCTAAAATATGTTGATCCCCTAATAAATTTAGTCATTTAGACAGACCAATTCTACTTTAAATCATCACACCCACTAGCCTGAGACAAAGAAAAGCAATGTTTTAGACCTGAAATTTGTAACAATTTCATTATAAGACATTATTCCTTAACATAGCATTTTCTTGATAATGAAAAATAATATTTGTGTGAGATAAGCACTAACCCTGCGTAGGAAAAGTGTGTGTTTGAGTGTTTTGGAGATGAGGGTAGAATAACTCACCTGTACAAAAAAATCAGACAAAACAAAACCCAGAATATTATACATTCCTTTAATGGATATATAATATAAAATTAAATTGATCACATTCTGTTTGGTTTGCTTTGTTTTCTAATTAATAGGCTTTATTTTTTAGAGCAGCTTTAGATTCACAGAATTGAATGAAAGTACAGAGAATCCCTACATACTTCTCCTCGTATACACTACACATACACACACTCCCTCATCCATGTGGTACATTTGTTGTAGGATCAAGCCCTGCATGGAGCTCTGCACTGAGCATGGAGCCTACTTGGGATGCTCTCTCTCTC
Source organism: Prionailurus bengalensis (assembly GCF_016509475.1). NCBI lineage: Eukaryota > Metazoa > Chordata > Mammalia > Carnivora > Felidae > Prionailurus > Prionailurus bengalensis. Next base: position 136,818,122 of record NC_057345.1, on the reverse strand, counting down.
TCCCTCTGCCCCTCTCCACTGCTCACACTCTCTCTAAAATAAAAAAATAAAATAAAATGTCAACGTCAAATATATGGTATTATCTCCACCTTTTCCCACATAATCTTGTAAGAGTTTCACAGTTTGGCATTTTACATTTTGGTGTGTGATCTGTTTTAATTTTGGTAAAGAATGTAAGGTGAATGTCTAGATGATGATGATGATGATGATATTTTATTTATCTTTGCACATGGATATCTAGTTGTTCAGCATGACTTGTTGAGAGAGTATCCTTTCTGCATTGAACTTGCCTTTGCTCTTTAGTCAAATATCAGGTGACAGTGTGGATTTATTTCTGTTTTCTTTATCCTGTTCCACTGATCTGTGTATCTATTCTTTTGACACAAACACATTTTTCTGATTACCGTAGCTTTAGAGTAAGTCTTGAAGCAAATAGTGTGAATCCTCCAACTTTGTTCTTACCCTTCAATATTGTGTTGCCTATTTTGGGTCCTTTGCCTCTTCATATAAACTGTAGAGTCACTTTGTCAGATCACTTTCTTTTCAAAAGACTCTCTTTTTATTCTATTCTCTTTTTATGTTGAGTAAGAAATAAATTTAGGTATATGAATTCTAGAACTATCTTTCATAGAAAAACTTGTAAATAGGATAATAACTACTTAGAGAGACAGAATGACTATGACTTGTTTTTGGGGCTAGATAAATTCTTGGGGTCTTTCAGTAAGAAAGCTTTTGCTGTTTTTGAATATTATTTATATTAGTGATTATAATTTGTATAGTTCAAACTTCGGGGGAGTAAAGTTCTTGGGCTCTGTTCTACAAAAGTTTATAGTCAAAAGAAGGGATTTTGGCAACAAACATCAAAGTATTAAAAAATACAGTATACCTGGAGCCAAGATAACACTGCATGTTAATTATTCCTGAATAATAATAGGAAAAAGACCTGCCTCTTGAAACAAAGGTGTTCTGAGGGTCTCAAATGAGAAAAAACAATGTAACTGAAATTATATTAAAAACTGTGACATACCTCGAGAAGAAAATCCTTTCAAAATTCAGTATCTATGTCATGAAAACCGTCTCACTAAAATTATACTGTTGATAGCTGGTTGAATCATAGAATTTTAATTCTGGGGTGTGTGTTTTTGTTTTATTGCCTTGTGTTTATTTTGAATTTAAAATTTTGCTTTATAAAAAACATTAAACAGTTCCACTAACATTTAAATTTCCACAGGCAGGAGATGTCTTTGAATGCTACCTGCAGAGCAACAAAACTATTGTTAGTGGGCAATTTGATAGTAACTATGGAAGCAAACTATAGACTACAGAGAAATATTACATCAACCTAGCATTATGATCCTGTTTAATTTTGAAAATATATCATTAACTCACAAATGGTTGCATCTGCAATTATCCATTCCAACAAAATATTATACTTGATTAGAAAGTACAAATGGTGACAGGAGTCAATTTCATACATGGTAGTTTAGAATTCCTTAAATAATAAACACTATAACTAAAAAAAATTACTGCAAGTCCACAAGTAACTTATAACAAAATCCTGAAAATTTAAGTATAAAGGCATTCTCTCTCTTCACCCCTGCACTTCACCCTTGCTACTTAAAGTGTGGCCCATGGACTGACTTCATTATCATCATAACATGTCAGGCCCATCCCAGATCACCTGATTCAGAGTTTTCATTCAAAAAATAAAAAAGAGCAAAAATAAAAATCAAGGGATAGCTACAAACATATAATTTTGAAAAGCACTGCTCTACAATCTTAATAATATACTTAAAAATAAGTGTATTTTGTAGTTAGAGCTGCTCTGCCATTAATTGCCTATGTGACCCTGGATAAATTACTCAATCTGCCTATACTCAATCTCCTCATGAGTCATGCAGGGATAATATCTACTTCCCTAAGTTGTTTTGAGGGTAGAATAAATATCATTGTTAAGTGTATCCATATTTCCATTCATGCGATTGTTTGTGAACTACCTCAAGCATTGTGTTTTTCTTTTTGTTTTAATTTTGTTAAGTTATTTGAGAGAGTGGGGAGGGACAGAGACAGTGCTAGAGAGAATCCCAAGCAGGCTCCCCATTGTCAGCACAGAGCCCAATGTGGATCTTGAACTCATAAACCATGATGTCATGACCTGAGCCAACGTCAAGAGTGGGTTTCTTAACCGGCTGAGCCACCCAGGCACCCCCTTCAAGTAATACATTTTATAGGACTCTTCCAAATAACATGTTTCTCATTTCCTCTGCCTATAGGACAATAGCTCTTATCACAAAGGTTACCGAAAAGAAAACATGATATAGAAAATTCTTACTAGCATTAAATGAATACACTGTATGTTTACCGTGGGAATTTCTGAGTATCCTCAATATGCAAGACCTCTTTCAACCTTAGTGTCTTCTATTCCTTCCTTTATTGTATATGGGCTAATCTGGGGTATATTTGTGGCAAGGTTCAGCCTTCACATTCCCCAGGATGTGTCACTTCTCAGGAATAGTCAGAGTTGTTTCTCAGATGTGTCTGAGATAGCTGACTCTCTGTCTACCAGTGCTGAGCCCTGCCTGCACACATTTTCCTTCCCACCTGCAAAGGTGATATGAGCTTTCAATAATAGCAACCATCCAGGCATTGCTGAACTTTGCCATGGTTCATGTAGAATGGGAAGGTATTGTATCCTATGAATATCTGTCTTGTTTGTCTTCTCTCTGGCTTTTAATTTATCCCAAGGGATTAACTTCTCATTAGCATGATCCTTCATGAGGTGCTCTAATCACTCTGTGTTAAATTATCTGTATTTATAGTTCTGTTGCATAATTATAATACCTATCTTAATGTCTGACATATCACTGTCCCTCTATACGTATGGTTTTCCTTTCTCAATCTAGGCTGCTATTGGAGATATCTCAGAATAATAATATCACTGTAAACATAACTTAGATATCTTTTTCTTAGTTGTTTATCACAATATTGTTACTGAGACCAAATTGGTATATTTAAACTTATAAATTCTAATTACTAGCACATGATCACTAAAGCTATTGGATTGAAACATCTCCATTTATTTGCTTTTGGGGTCTTGTTCTGGAATTTGAATAGAAGACCCTTTACAGCTTGGCTTTAATGCATTTATTCTCATTAGGACTACAGGGATATTCACTGCACATAATTCAGTAGTGTTTCTGCCTAAAATAGTAAATTTGTCCTTGAGGTCTCATGAGTTTATTCCCACTCAACTTGTCTTAACAAATTGGTTATTGACATGGTGATCAAATAACGACTTTTGAGAGAACGAGTGGATGTGCTAATGATCCCCTGAAGATAACAAACATAAAGCAGACCTGTCTTGGCAATCTTGGATGTGATCACTGTAGGTGTCCGTAATTTCATCATCGGAATACTTATGGGCCATTCTTGATGCACAGTTATTTCAATGATGGAAAAGTCCTTTATCCAGGCAAAAGTATACTGCGGCTCTGGATACAATCTAAAGAACTATCTTGGGACACTTATAGCCAAAAGCCTAAATATGAGACCATGGAGAGGAGATCTCAATCTAAGAAACCATGCCAAGAGGGTGAAGACCACGGAGACGTGATAGGACAAGAAAGACTGACCAGAATGGTGATAGCTGTGCTCAAGAGCAACTGACAAGAGGAAAGCTACTGCAGTATTTAGAAGGTATGAGTGTCTTCAGGAGGAATCAGAGAGACTTTAAGGATATCCATTTACACAAACAGATGCCATCTTTGTATCAATCCTAAATTTATTTTTCACTCATTTTTCTTGATTAGCAAGAAAAGCTCTGTTCTTCACATAGGCAAATAATAACCTATATTGTGGATTATGGACAGATTTCTGACATCACAGAGACATACTGAATATAATTTGGTATTCAGTAGCAAAGAAAAATAAGGTCTGATTGGCAGTATTATTGAATCTTTTCTTTTGGAAGTAAGTATAATGTGCTAAAAAGTCATGACATAAACTACTTTTTTAAAGCGATGTTACATATTTTTTAAAGATGCCCCTGGTAGGATTCTTTATGTGCTTGTGCTTTAGAATGAACTGGAGCTGAGCAGATAGATAAACAGGATGGCTGAGCTGGGAACACCTTTCTCAGCTGCCCTGCCATTTTTTCAGACCGGCAAAGCCCCTAGGAAAGTACTTAAAGTTAGGGAAGAAACATTTGTAAGTTTAAAGTTTAGTAAGGAGGAAAGAGAGAATTTATTTTGCTTGTTCAAAAGTGCAAATTCTAGTGTTTTGGGGCATCAAGGGTGCAGAAAAGCAAATGTAATTGTTCAGTAAATTAGCCCTTGGGTTTTTCACTCAAACCTAAGCATTGCAACCAGATCAGAAATTTCGACAGTGTGGCATCTCTATGACTTTCTCTGTGAAATCTAATGCTCTGTCTCGTAGACATAATATAAAACACTCTGTAGGTCTGCATTATGTAACCTCCAACCATATAATTCCAGACTTGGCTCAAAATCTAAAATATTCCTTGGACAAAATGTAAAGAAATAATAATAGTATTAAATTTGAAGTCACTCACATTTAAATATATGAGAGCTTTACCTTAAAAGCTGAATATTTTTGACTATCTGCTTTAAATAATAACTAATCTGGACCAGCTTAATACAGTTTTTGATAATGTTTCGCTTCATATTCAATTTTGGAAGTCTCTGGTTTTGCATATTTTTTGAATTTTGTTCTTTTGATATTAAATAAAATTTTAGAGAAACGAATTTACCCAACTTAGCAAGGCAAATATTGAGTTTGTTATAAAATCGATGCCATTTGTCAGGCTTCCTCATTAAATATGCTACAGTATGTATGATTTTATTAACCCACCACTAAAATCATACTTTATATGATCAAACCCTCCCTGACTTGTGAATTCTCTCAAGGATTCAGAATTATGTTTGATATAAAGAATTAAGAAAAACATCTCTGATTTTGAAATTTAACTCCCTCTTGGAATAGAATACTGGTTGTACGGATTAGCTCTAGGTGTACCTAACTTAACTAGCTCTCTAAAGACAAAAACTTCTTAGGAAATTGTTCCCATTTCAATGAGAGACAAAAGATCTTTTTCTGAAAGTTCATGGACTCTAAAAAGCTTGGCTCCATTTTGATTCTAAAAGAAATAAATTTAAATATGATATTAATGACAATTATTATATTCAAACCGGTTGCCTTTTCAAAGTTGTATGCTTAGTTAGATGTTGTTACTAGAGACAATTAGGAAGTTTTTTTTGTGCATCAGTAATGTTAATCTCATATTAGCAGAAATAATGTAGTAGGTCAGAGATGTGAAGTGACTTTCAGAAGCCTCAACATAGACTAGGCTATGTTCTGCAGCAGGAAGAACACATTTCTTATGACAATGTGCACTATTTTTAGAAGGATGAAACCTAAGATCTTATATTACACAAACAAACAAGAACACCACCAACAACAAAATCTACAGTTCTGTTTCGGCTAACTTTTTATTAAGACCTTTCAAAGTACCTCAATGTGTCATACTCACTCTTTCTCCTCTGTCCTCTATTCACTTTTAAAATTCCGACAAAATTTCATATCATGTCGTTAATATATGGCAACATTTACATTTTGCCTGCTAATAGAGATTTCACCAAAGAGAAATTTGATCCTTATTCTCCTTTAAGAAAATAAATAAAATGTTTTGGTAATGGGTATTTGGGTCAGGAAGTTCCTTAACATTTTCAGGAATAAAATGTGTTTATTAGTACTTCAAAGGCAAATACACTCTACTATAGTCATGTTAATTCGCTGGTTTAATTTAAGCGTACAGAGTTTGGAATTATGTGAACTTGGGTTAGAATCTCAGCTGTATCATGTATGATCTCTGAGACCATAAAAATAAGTGGTCATTCTAATGGGAGAGACAGGAATGAATGCCAAGAAGATAAAGACCTGGGAGACTTAAATAAGAAATTTTGATGATGGTAGTGATAGGTGTTGGCAAGAGTACCTGATGAGAGGAAAGTTACTATACTACTTACAGGATGTAAGTATTTAGGAAAGTTACTTATTGTCTCTGAATCTTGTTGCCTATCTATAAAATAAGAATAGTAATACCAAATGTATGGAGTATATAAAGCTCTAAGTTCAGTGCTAAGAACAGAGAACCACCCCCCCCACCCTTAAAGAAGTTTTTTGCTCTTCTTCTCTCCTCCTCCTCTTTCTTCTTCATTACATGCATTTAGAATTAGCATTTACTTTTAAATATTTAATCTCTAATATCAAACCTAAAAATTATTACATTGTTCCAATTCTTAATTTTAAATAGCATATTTTTAAATAGCATATTATTCCCATATTGCATATAATCAACAATAGTGTTTTAAAATGATTTACAACAGTGTTAAATATTACTGCCTTGTCATGAATCAAACATTTCTATAGGGTCTTCGGACCTCACGATAAGAAAGAGAAGTTTGTTAGGCCTAATGTTTAGAATCTAGTACCAGTAGAGTCAAAGTCACGGATTTTTCTATTGCACTTTATGTAGGTCACAACTTTCTTTAAGATGACACACCTAACACTCTGGCGAACACCACATTTGAAACCAAGCAAGAGGGTATATATAGTTTGTATACATTCGTCACCATCCCTATGAAGAGTGATCAATACTAAAAATAATCCACTTAAATAATGGGCAGAGGATCTAAACGGGCATTTTGCCAAAGAACACATACAGATGGGCAACAGACAACATGAAAAGATGCTCAACATCACTAAACATCAGAGAACCAAGAATCAATACCACAGTGAGATAAGCACCTCACACCTATCAGAATAGCCTGTATCAAAAATAAGTGTTGGTATCAAATAAAAAGTGTTGGTGAGGATGTGGAGAAAAAGGAAACCCTGTGTGCTGTTGGTGGAAATGTAAATTGGATAACAACTGTGGAAAATAGTATGGAGGTTCCTCTAAAAATTAAACATAAAAATACCATGCAATCCAGTAGTTCCACTGCTGTGTATTTATCCCCCCCCCCCCACCACCACCAAAAAAAGAAAGCTCTAATTGGAAAAGATACATGCACCAATGTGTTCACCGAAGTATATTACAGTAGCCAAGATAAAAGCCACATAACTGTCCATCAATAGATGAATGGAGAGGTGCTTAGGTGGCTCAGCTGGTTAAGCCTCATCCTTAGGCTCAGGTCATGATCTTACGGTTCATGAGTTCAAGCCCTGCATTGGGCTCCGTGCTGACAGGGAGGACCCTGATTGGGATTCTCTCCCTCTCCTTCTCTCTCCGCTCCTCCTCCATGTGTGTGATTTCTCTCTTTCTCAAAATAAATGAACTTAAAAAAATGGGTGAATGGAAAAGATGTGGCATATATATTCACATGCACACACAATGGAATATTCTGAGCCATAAAAAAGAATGAGATCTTACCATTTGTGACAACAGGGATGGGCCTAAAGGGTAGTATGCTAAGTGAACTAAGTCGGAGAATGACAAATACAGTATGGTTTCACTTTTACAGGGGATCTATAAAACGCATGAAGAAAGAAACCAAGAAAAGCAGAAACATAAATACAGAGAAATGGTGGTTGCCAGAGGTCAGTGGGTGAAAGAATAGGCAGAAAGAAGTGAAAGGGAGTGGGAGATACAGGCTTCCAGCTATGGAACGAATTAGTCACAGGATCAAAGGTACAGCATAGGGAATATAGTCAATGGTATTGCAACAGCGGTGCATGGTGACAGATGGTAGCTACACTTCTGGTGAGGACAGCATAACATATATGGCTGCCAAATCACTATGTTCAATACACCTGAAACTAAAGTAATATTGTGCACCATGGTCGTCCAACAAAAAACAAACAGAAAACAGTGATTAAGAAGCATCCTCATAAGGATCCACATGCACCTTAAGGACAAATAATATCTCTTCCATTTATCTTCTGTTTGTCTTTTCTTTAATATGAAAACTTTTTTGAGGGGATAGTTTTAGACGGACAGAAAAGTTATAAACATTGTACAGAGAATTCCCAAGTGTCTCGTACCCCTATTGTTAACATCTTACTATGGAGTACATTTGTCAGAATTATTAAGCCAACCATTGCTATGTTACTATTAACTAAACTGCATGCTTTATTTGTATTTCACTAGTTTTTTCCATGTCATTATTCTATTTCAAGATACCATGCCGAACACTACATTACATTGAGTGTTTATCTCTCCATAGTCTCCTTTGGTCTGCATCACAGACTTCGCTTGTTTCTGATGACCTTGACAAATCTTGAGGAGTACCGATCAGATAATTAGTAGAATATCTCTTAATTTTGTTTTTCCTAATATTTTTCTCATGGTTACTCTAGGGTTATCGGTTTGGGGAGGTCTTCTGTTTGCTTTTATGTTCTGATTGTATTTTGTCTGGCCGAGAGTTCAAAAAAAAAAAAAAAAGCTTTTCCATCTGAGGCAATGCTTAGAATCATCCTGCTTTATTTAGCTCTCCTTGTTCAATTTTACTTAGTGATTGAGATGAAAGCTATTCAGATAACTACCAAAGGAGAAGAGATGATGCTAGCAAATAACCATGGAAAACAGGAGAAAATACTTTAGCCTATTTCTCTGAATATGTAAAATCCCTCCCCAAGTATATTTTCCTGAACCTTCTTTGACACCAAAGACAACTGCTCACCACGTATCATTCTTCAGCATGTTTATTTCATTTTGTATATGAAAAGGTCAACCTGAAAATATACATCAAACCTGAACGAAAACATCCTCTTTTCCTATGCAACATACCAGTGCTTGAAGTTTGCTCTTCCCGCATTATTTGTTTAATAGAAATATTTTCCATACCACCTGGTTCTGGCAGAAAGTCAAAATTTGCATTTATATGAGGTAGTTTATCAAATATAACATACAGAAGTCTGTTAAGTACACATTGCATTTTGTTTGTGAGAAAATCTGTTTGTATTTAATGTAGTTTTTAAATTAACCTTAATGAAAGCTTCTGAAAATTGTTGTTCTAAGCATTTGAAATATGCAACAAGAACTGGTGGAAGACATAAACATGTTTTCCATTATATGTTATCAGATAGCCCAAAATTACTACAAAGAAGAATGTGGGACTATGTTAAATTAGAAAGATAAGCAAGCATTTAGTTAAAAGCAAAGGTCTTTAGAAGAGGAAAGCATCTAACGCAGTTAACCCCAAACATCTTATAACAATCTTCTGTCAGAGGTATTTTTACATTTTTAAGTCAGAATGTTCTTACTACATACAGAAATGAAAATTATTTGCATCAAACCTTAACATTTCATTTCTCTTAATCTAAGATTTGCTAAATACAGACTCACCCAAGGTTTTCTCAAGTGCTTCAAAAGGTAATTGGAACAAGACCCTATCTGGCTGTGTCTCTCCAGACAATAGTTTTGGTCTCTTCTCATTTTTCCACTGCCCTTTCATTCCCTACATCATTGTTCTTAATATCTTTTTAAATTTCAACCTATCTCAGTAGTTTTCACATGGAAGATTCCCCAGTAGGGGATACTGGATTAATGTCCATTTCTAGTAGACCATGTTATCAGTTGAGGCCAACTCAAGTGTCTTTAGACCTTAGAGGATCTATTTACTTATGTAAAGGCAGCTTCACAAGTGCTAACGTGAACAGAACACAGAAATGACTTCAAAGAAGGGATCCCCACTTGTTCCCATACCATCTTTGTCATGTAAAAGGAAATACTCAGCATTTTCAGATAGCAGATATTTAAAAAAAAATTAAAACTAGATGTCCAGATACTTGTTTAAATCACATGATATTTAAATGCTGGAAACTAGCTTTCAAGTATCTTAAAATATTGGGTAAGCCAAACAAAATATGGCTGATGCCACTTTGCAACCTGTGTTACAAAGTACAATAAATAAATGTTAATGATCACCAAATTCAAGCAACAGCTAGGGAAATGACTATTTCCTTTTAGCATATATTTTAATCCTTTGGGCGGAAAGCCAGGGGATATTGAGAAATTAATCAGATATTATTCAGAAGTATTGCTCTTCAATGCTTACAGCATTTGACAAAGTCTAGGTTATGGTCCTTAATCCTAGATTTGCTGTACCTTTGATCACAAATTTCTTTGAAGCCACCGCAGTTTTGTTTTGATAGTTTTGCAAAAAAAAAATCTTAACAACAAAGTTTTTTATGCAATAAATTCCATCTTTGGTTACATTATTTCCAGTTTCCTACCTGTCTCATCTCCTAAACTTAAATTTGTCTATTCATAGTTTTATCATATGGAGCCCGTCTAAAGTATTTAATTTACTAAAACTATACATAGAGGGCTTGATCATTCGTATATTTCTCCTTTGACATTTGTACAAGGCACATGTTGCTGTAAACCATCATATGTAGCAGTCCCCTCTTGAATTACCTTCCAGGGGACTTTGGTTGAGATAAAGAGAGGTATTACATGAAACTGTAAATTTTTATGCTAAGATCAAAAAAAAAAGCGGTATACACCTTATTTATTCCTTATAGTCACAATGTGGGAAAGTTTTCTACGAATTTTACTTCCCCTTCCATCTTAATCAGGCCCCTCTGACAAGTGAGAAAGAAATTCCTAGAACTGGATGTGAATCATACACCTCTTCCCTCCTCAACCCCAGCCAGCTTAAAACAATCCTATGAGGGATGAGCTTTGAGCTCTTTGCCATCTTATCATGTCTCCAAATTCTTCCATGTAGCAAAGTCAGCATCTTTAACGTAAGAATGATTTCATATCCAGATTGTTATTATTTCTAGAATGTATTTGAAGTGTGATTTAATGTGTTTGAAGGCGATGTTAAAAGGATAAAAGGAGTTGTTTAGTGGAGATTTAAGAGTGAATTTTTAATGTAAATAATTTTTAAGTCTTTTTACCCTAAATTACATTCACCAGGAGCTCAATCTCGAATATAATGCAGAACTTCTCGCACGACACAGCAGGTCTAAGAAAAATTTGACCTTTGTGCATATGCAAATGTGTGGTTTTGTCTATTTTTAAGATGGCCCAGGGAACACATGTTCATGTATTATTATGGAACTTACAGTATCACAAAACTCATTCAAATAACTTCAGAAATTCCAGCACAGTTTTTTTAGAACAATCTCAGATAGAAAATGCTTATTCTGTGTGTACAGCTATGATTTTTATGACAACAGTCATGTTTGGCAAATAAAGTGGATAAACTTAAATTGGGCCATTCACTGGATTATGACATACAAGATTAAAATCCAGTTTCTCTATTTAATAAACATCGATAAATGCCTATAATATGAAAAGAGGATGATACAAAATGGCTTATCATAAGAGGTATATAGGTTCCCTGTTTTGAAGGGGATTCATTAGTTGTACTGTTTTTAGTCATTCTAATATAATTCATGAGATATTGCTAATACTAAAGCCATTAAGCCAACATATTAATTTATATGGCTATTTTCTACATATACTAGTGGCACCTTGGCTAATAAAGAATTTTATGGACTGAAATGTATTTTTTTGAAATATATTTTAAAGTCATAAAAAGTTTATCATCAGATAAAATTTGAGTTTGTTATTAATCTTATCAATATTTAAGGTTTGTGCTCTATGAACTATCTGCATTAGAATCACTTACCAATTCTTGTTAAAAACATAAACCCTTGGGCACCATGCTGGAATTCACATTCTTGCCATCACCACATAATTTTCTTACACAGAAAGAATTGAGAACTATTGGTTGCTATATCAAGATATTATTATGATAAGTTCATCACCTCTCCAATGGGCTCAGGAATCCTTCATAACAAGGTACAATCTCATCATTAGCTTATTTGTTGTATTGAGATGTTCCTCTTTGCTAAAAATTATATTACAGCCACTAGATTTGCTAACAATTTTATTGCAGCCAGTAGATTTGATACATTTCTATTTTTTGTGAAGCACCTATTTACATCATTTAGTGAATTTTGTGTGTGTTGTGTTTTTTTAAATGTATGTTTCAGTTTAGAATCTCTTTCATATTCTCTATATTTCCAAAAAAAGAATGTCAAGGGGTTTGATATGATATAAATGATTAAAAAATTAATCATTACGATTTTGGCAGTTCATGCCTTCACTCTATACTTTCAAGAAAAAACATATTGTGCTTTCGCTTCTCTGGTTTTTGATCCAGTGTTTGATCTAGTTTGATGGGGGCTTCAAGAATGTCCCTAACCCTCATCTCAAGTCTAATTATAACAAAGATAAAACCAGTGCATTTCCATCTTCATATACGAATTTTCATAAAATGGAGGAGTTAATATTTCCATACTTGACCTTTTCTCATTACAAAGAGAAATGCAAATAATTTAATAACATTATTTGCTTATACCCCTTAAGGTTCAAATAACTAGTTATTATATAGGAACAGCTAGGTCTAATCTGCTTCAGAAGAAACACACTCTGTTAGTGTACAATAGCTAATATCAGATCACTAATAGATTTAACCTTGTAAGTTCATAGATATTTAAAAGTGTGATGGTTTGAAGGTCAACTTGTCTGTCTTACTGTAAAAGAACGGCAAAGAAATGAATAAAAATTAGAAAGAATTAATTCTTCAAAAAGTTTTTACAAATCAAAACCCCACAGTTTCACACTGAGAACAAAAGAAGCATATTAAACACCAAAGTTTATCAAGACAAATTAGGTCCCAGTTTCAAATTTTCTTTAATCTTTTGCATCTGAACAGTTTTTTTGCCTCATGCTGTTTTCCCTAGTTAAATGTTAAAATGAATTCTAGCCAATACCATTGACTTCCTCCCTTAAAAATATTGAGACACATAATAAAAAATTAATTACTTCCCCTAATTTCCGTGTGATTCTTTAAAAAGATGTAAAATTCATTTAAAGTAAGTGGTGACTTTGTCTTTGAAGATCACGACAATTAACATGGATCAAAGCTTAGGTTCTGTAACGATGATAGCTTATTAGCATAATGAAATTAACTTAGAGACAAGAATCTTTAATAGGTACAACAAAAACGCTTTAATAATACTTGAAGAAAATTATGTATTTGCTAGAAGTACAACAGTTTCAGATTTTCTATCCAATTAATAAGTTGTTAATTAACTCCTTTCCCAAACAATGCGCACTTTCAGTTAACATCTGCCCATGGAATATTCTGTCTATTGTGCTTCATTTTTTTGGACGGATATTGCAGTTTTGCCCACGATACTTTGTATCTTTTTTTATTAAGAAAATTCAAGTTTACTCCTCTATACTGTAGATCCAATATTTTCATCATGAAAATAAAAGAAGGCTTAATCGCATACCTTGGGAGGGGAATGAAGATGTCCAATACGTGATTACATCATGTTTGGCAGCTCACAATTCAGGTTTCCGCATTTCAAGGGCAAATTGTTTTTGGACAGCTTGAGGGTGTCTATAAGATTTGACCCACTGTTTCAATCCAAGAAGAAAAAACTTACTCATTAAAAATAATACTAATAATTTCGGTCTAAGTGGATGTTGGAAAACGCTTGGATGTGAGGATAAGTAAAAGAATGCTTTATTTCCTGTATCAAGTCTGTAAAATTGTGCTTTATCCAAGTGCTGTTAAAAATGTATTTTGCCAGGGGCACCTGGGTGGCTCAGTCAGTTGAGCATCTCACTCTTGGTTTCGGCTCAGGTCATGATCCCAGGGTTGTGGGATCGAGCCCAGCATAGGGCTCTGTGCTGAGCATGGAACCTGCTTAAGATTCTGTCTCTCTCCCTCTGACTCTCTCACTCATGCTCTTGATCTCTCTCTAAAAAATAAAAATGCATTTTGTCATTTATTTTGCCATTCATTTCTTAAACCAGTATTTAGTGGATACTAATATTTATTGACTATGCCATGCACCAGGGGTCTCTGAACATTCAAAAGAAGAGGGATAATGTTGTTATAGGTGTTGTTTTCACTGCTGCTGGTGTTCCTTTTTCAGTTGACTTATTTTCTCTTTGTCCACATAGCAGAAATGGGTGCTCTGTTTAGGTCCTTTTCTCTGCTACACATGACTTGGACACTAACTTTCTGACTGACACAGGCATAATCCAAACACAACATTTAAAAAATCAATGATTTTTTAAATATTAAAATCTAACAAGGAATGTCTCCCTATTGTACTCCCTCCATTCCACCTCCAAAAGTCTCTTCCTCTTCTGTATCCATATAGAAAATCTGGGTCTTTTCCAACTTGTAGATGGTGGGATATTCTAAATATTTTCTTCTCTGGATCCAGAAATGAGAGAATAGCTTCTGATCCCAAATTTTTCTGCTGTTCCCAATCCGTATCATCAGTTCTTGGTTCCCTGGGAAATATGAGGTCCCCTGGCTGCCTCTTTTATCACCTGATCACCTACCTGCCTGCCCCTGCCCACACAGTTGTACTATAAGCTCCTTTCCTATCAGATAAGGGCCAAAACAGAAAGCATAGAAATAGGGCTCACAGCAGACATACAGAGAGAAATAGAGGAGAGTAGGAATATTATGAAGGTCAGTGATGCAATGGGAACATAATTCTGTGATGCTTTCAACTCTTGCCCCAGGATAAATTATGGTTTGAGTGAATTCCGACAAATCAGCACATGAAACCTGTTTCTTTTTCTTTTATTTTCTAATCTCACTCCCTACTTGAGCCCTAAGAATATCTTGTACCTTTATGTTAAAACTTACAAATTTTATCTTGTATATATGGCTATTTTGGGATGGGTCTTATCACATTACTCAACTATCCTTGAAGCCCCATTATTATTATTATTATTATTATTATTATTATTATTTTAATTCAAAAAGCATCTTGAGTCCTAAACTATAGCAAAATTTAATGGCGTTTTGAGAAATAACCTGACTTCTCCCTTCTTTCTATCCTCCAGTCTCACACAAGTAACTACAATTGGTCAAACCTTAACTAAAAGTTCAATGGACAAGAGATCTTGGGAGGTATAGTTTGCAGGGGTCAGCCACTCTGATTATAGGACAGAGTAGGAGAAAGCACAAAATGGATATAAGAATGACTGACATAATTTTGCAAATAATAGTTTCTTAATAACCACAGATATTAGATATAAGAGAATATTACTGAAATAGAATCCTCATGGATTTTCTTACCATCTGTTTAGTACTCTAAAGAATACCTCCACTCAGCTTGAGCATAGGGATGCCTTCCTTAAATGCATATCAGATTATATCATCCCTCTCATTCTGACAACCTTCAATTCCTTCTCATGCTTTATAATATAAATCCTAGTTTATACAGTTGATCATACGGACCTCTGTGCTTTGTGGCCCTTTCACCTCTAGCACCCCCTTCTGGCCACCAAAATATACCCCCTGGCCCAACCTAAACTAACCACTTGTAATATTGGATTGTTTCCACCTTTTGCATACATGATTTTAGAATACTTGAAATGTCCATAACCTTTTCCAACCTACGGCCAACACAGCCATTACCATTTTTTTTGGTCCCTATTAGAATAACTTTTACAGTTCTTCAAAACTTCATTTAATCTTTATGTTCCTGGTATGAGCCTTTTTGTGTTCCTCTTGAACTCTAGGTATACCCCCACCAATACATTTCACTAGAGCAATTTTTTATATTTGATATCCAGTATCCCATGCAGGATTTTAAGTACATGAAAGTGAAGGACTATACCTTTCTAATTTTGAACCACTAATGCTCATCACATAGCTGGAAAACGATAAAAGATTGTTGAATTACTAAATGAATGAATGAGTCATCTCTTCTTTGACCACATTTGGTAAGTATATTCACTTTACACATCCCATAGCTATAAAGACACTCAACAAAGGAAGCAAAATCCCATTCTGTTTCCTTTAACGTAAATGGAAACTGTTCCTTAAAGATATTTTAAACAGTAATTAAAATATCTTACAATGGTCTCCTCTAAATAAAAATAGACTTAGTTCATTTCCTTTTCATTGAGGATCTGTTCTAAAGTAATCCTTTCCTTCTCTACATGAGTGTTGCTACTCTTTACCGTCTAAGGTTTTACACAGCTCTGTCCTGGATTTGAATTTCCCTTGATGACCCTGTTCCTTTAATGTTGCTGTTCTTGTTTTCAGAATAATTTATGTTTCACACTTAATTTGCATGTTTTTTCTAACTTCATAAGTTTGAACAGGAGTATAGTTTTCTTGTCTCATATGACAACTCAGCAGGATAACATACTGTACAAAATATGCTCTGTTTTATTTTGTTTCTTCCCTGATCAAGTGCAAAAGATATTTGCCCCTGGTAACTATCTTTTTTTTAAATTATATATTACTCAACTAATAGCAAGGGAATCCCTAGGGAAGAAGGTAGCAGAGGAAAAGAAGGAAGGAAGGGAGGCGGAGAGGAAAGGGAAAGATAGGGGAAGGCCAAAACAAATCATATCTCTTCCCATTTGTGTTTACTTACCATTTTTTGACCATAAAAATCCTTCACAGCAATACCTTTAACAATGTTACTGCTAAGCTGAAGAAATTAATTAAAATCAGGATCCCTGGGAGGATAGATATACAATAGATTTGTCCAAGGGCTGATACAGTGAGAAAACTCAGGGTATATTAAAGTCTTAGCCTCTAGATGACCAATGATATTGTAAAAGGCTATCAGGAAAAGTAGAGGGCATTCAATTTGTGTGACTGACACAATTTGAGCCAGAGTCTGAATTATATATTAATCCAAAGATGGATCACTTCAGCTGTTTTAAAATATTCTATGAAAAGTTGACAATCATTTCTGATATCTCTATTTGCTTTGGCATGGCATAAATTGTGTACATATGTATGTATTATTTTAATGGAAGATTTTCAAATATATGCAGAAGTATAAAAGGATGATATAATAATGTTTTATATATCCATCCTCCAAACTCAACGACTACCAACTATTGGTCAACAGACTCAATACATCCCAATTCTCCCACTTTTGTTGTTGTCATTGATAGTGTTACATGACTGGAATGTTTTAAAGCAAATTGCAGACATATAATTTTACCCACAAGTTCAATATAAATTTCTAAAAGGTAGGGACCATTTTAAACACAACCACAATACGCTCAAATGTTTAAACATGAAACAATGACTTCTTAATGTTATCATCTAGTCACACTTAATTTTCTCTGCACTTTCTTAGATGGTGTGTTCAAATCAGAATACAGTCAAGGAAACTGGTTTGTTTTTCCTGTTGAATTTCTCTTATTTGTAATGTGTGTGATTATTTCCATAGATTGTCATTTAAGCTCTTTTTCATCTCTGAGTTTCCTATAAACAGGTGGGTAGAGTTAGGAATTTAAATGGAGTCATTTTAGTATTTTTGGTGGTATTTGTGAGGCAACAGTATCTCATGGCTGGTGCTGTGTGTTCCCTATCGTACCATGGCAGGATCCACTTAATATCCAGTGGCCCATTTGTGCCATTTTTATTTTTTTGTTTAGTGACAAATGATATTCAGTGAAGACTTATCAGTAGACTCCGGTGCTGTCAGCCTAGTATATCCATTATACGTCCATTACAAAATTCCCCATCACAATATTCGTGCAAGTCTTGGTATAAGTATCACATACGTAATTATTTTGTTGGAGGTTGCAAAAAGTGATTTTAAAAATTCTTTCTTTCCTTGTGAATTTTTTTCCTCTTATGCTAAAAATCTTGGTTTCTTTGAAACACACACTGGGGTAAACTGGAAGGAACCAGTGGGCATCCACATTGGGCTTAGAAAAAAACATTTGATTGTGTTTTTCTTTATGTTATATACCTGTGATAAGAACAAATTCAAAGTATTTGGTGATGCATTACAAATTAAAGTTTTTAAACTTTTGGAAAAAATCTTGTAAAATACTTATGAAAAGTTGAACTTGCTTCCATAACTTTAATCAAACTTTTTTGGAGTTGAAGAAAATGTAGATACATAAGAAAGTATAAGCAATGATACATAGAGATTTCATGTTCCCTTTACTCAATGGTATCATCTCACAAAACTATGGTATCATCTTGCAAGAGTATAGTACCATATCACTACCAGGATATTGACACTGATACAGTCAAGATACAGGCATTTCTATCACTACAAGAATTACTCATGCTTCTCTTTATAGTTTCCATCCCCTCATTCTTACACTGTGAAAACCACTAATATGTTCTCTAGTTATACAATATTGTCATTTCAAGAACATCATATAAACGGAATAATTCAGTATGTAAGCGGAATCATCTTTTTTCCACTCAGTGTAATTCTCTGAGATTCACTGAAGTTATTCCGTGTGTCAACAGTTCATTCATTTTTAACTGATAAGAAGTAGTCCACATACATCAGATTATTTAAATATTCCTCTACTGAAGGACCTCTTGGTTGCTTCCAGTATTTGGCTATCATGAATAAAGATGAAAGGAACAGTTGTATAGAGGTTTTTGTGTGAATACAAGTTTTTATTTCTCTGGGATAAATGCCCATAAGTGCAGTTAATGGTCGTGCAGTGCTCGCATGTTAAATTTCCTTAAGAAACTACCAAACTCTTTATAGAGCGGCTGTACATTTTACATTCCCACCAAGAATGTGTGAGTGATCCAATTTATCCTCATCTTCATAAGCATTTATTTCATCACTATTTTTTATTTTAGTCATTCTGATAGGTGTGTAGTGATATGTTGTCCTTTTAATTTGCATTTTCCTAATGGCTAACGATGCTGAATATTACTGAACACATTTACTTTTTGATATCTCTATGTACTTTTCAGTGAAATGTTTGATCTTTTGCCTATTATCATTTTTTAAAAATATATTTGAGAGAGAGAGAGAGACAGCATGAGAGGGGAAGAGTGGCAGAGGAAGGGAGAGAGGGACAGAGAGAAAAAATGAATCTCAAGTAGGCTCCACACTCAGTGCAGAGACTAATGCAGGGCTTGATTTCATGACCCTGGGATCATGACATGAGCTGAAATCAAGAGTTAGATGCTTAACTGGCTGAACCACCCAGACACCCCCCCTTTTGCCTATTTTCTAATTGGATTGTTTATTTTTTTTACTACTGAATTTTGAGAATTCTTTACATGTTCTAGATATTACTCTTTTGTAAGAAATGTGGTTTTCTAGTATTTTTTCCAAGTCTGTAGCTTATCTTTTTATCTTTTCAAAAGTATCTTTTGCAGAGCAAAAGTTTTAATTTTGATCATATGTAATTAATTCATTTTCCCTTCTATAAATCATGATTTTAGATTGCAACTTTTTTCTCCTATATTTTTTCTAAAAGTTTTATAATTTTGTGTTTTACATTTAAGTCCATGATGCATTTTGAGATTTAAAAAAAATTTTTTTTAATGCTTATTTATTTTTGAGAGAGGGATAGAGAGAGAGAGAGAGAGAGAGAGAGAGAACGGACCTGAGTGGAGGAGGGGCAGAGAGAGAGGGAGAGACAGAATCCAAAGCAGGCTCCAGGCTCTGAGTATCAGCCCAGAGCCTGACGCAGGGCTCGAACTCACGAACCGTAAGATCATGACCTGAGCCAAAGTCAGATGCTTAACTGACTGACCCACCCAGGCGCCCCAAGATAATTTTTATATAAGATGTGAGGTTTAAGTCAAGGTTATATTTTTGTCTGTGGATGTCCAATTAGTCTAGCATCTTTTGTTAAAAGAAGTCTATCTTTCCTCCATTGAATTGCTTTATAAAAAATCAGTTGAACATATTTATGTAGCTCTTTATTGCTACATAAATTGATTTATGTATATCTTTACCTATGCTACACAGTCTTCAATACTTTTGTTATATAGTAAGTTTTGAAACTTTGGGTAGGCTGATTCCTCTTTTTTTCTTCTTCTTCTTTTTTTTTTTTAATTTATGTTAACTATGGTAGTTCCTTTGCCTTTTCATATAACTTTTACAGTAATCTGCTCTTTGTCCACAAAACAATTTTGTTGGTATTTTAATAAGAAATGCATTTAACCTATATGTCAATTTAAGGACAAATGAGTTTTCTCTGTTCCTGTTATGGAATAATTTATATAGAGAGAAATTTATATATATATATATATAAATTATGGAATAATTATATATATAATTATGGAATAATTTATATATAAAGTATATATATTTATATATAATTATGGAATAATTTATATATAAATTATGGAATAATTTATATAGAGAGAAATATTTATTCTTTTAAGCCCTGAAAACTCCCTATTATAATACCACCTGGACCTGAAGCCTTTTTGTAGCAGTTCTCTGACAACGTTAAATATTTGTTTTCATGACTTGAAAAAAAAAAAAAGGACAATTGAAATCTTTACTATGTTGAGTCTTCCAAACCTTGACCAGAATATATCTATTTATTTAGATCTTCTTTATTTCACCAGCATGTTGTATTTTTCAGCATGTGAGTCCTGTACATATTTTTTTTTAGGTTCACACCTAATTGTTTCTCCCTTTTTAAACAATTTTAAGTAGGATTGCACTTTTCATCTTTTTTCTATGTTTATCATTAGCATATAGAAAGACAATTGCTTTTTAGATATTGTATCCTGAAAACTTGCTGAACTCAGTTATTTTCCAGTTTTCGGTAGAATCCTTGGGATTTTTGCATGGACAATCACATCGTCTGCACATAGCAAGTGTTGTATTGCTTCCTTTGTAATCTTTATGACATTTATTTCCTTTGCTAATCTTATTGCACTGGCTAGGACTTTCAGAACCAAGTTGAATACATAAGAGCAGATACCTTTGCCTCCTTCCTAGTCGTAGGGGAAAGCATTCAAATTCCTCACCATTAAGTATTGGCTGTAGGTTTTTTATAGATGCTCTTTATCAAGTTGAGGAAGTTTCCCTCTTCTCTCATTTTTCTAAGAGTTTTTGTTATGAATGATGTTGAACTTTGGTAAATGCATTTTCTGTACCAATTGATATCATATGGTTTTTCTTCTTTAGCTTGTTAATGTGGTAGGTCATATAATAGTTTTTGAGGACCAATCTTGCATTGCTGTAATAAACCCCACTTGGTCATGGCATACAATTCTATATATATATTACCTAATTCTATTTGCTAATATGTTACAGATTTTTGGGTCTAATTTCATGAGGGATATCGGACTGTAGTTTTCTTTTTCTTTACTGTCTTTATATAGTTTTAGTATCAGTGTAGTATCCACTCCATAAAATGAATTTGGATATAGTTCCTGGTCTTCTCTTTTCTGGAAGAGATTGTGTACAATTAGTCTTAAATCTCTCTTAAAAGTGCGGTGGAATTTCCGAGTAAAATGATTTGGACCTGGCTATTTCTTTCATGAGTTTTTCAATGATGAAGGCAGTTTTCCTAACAGTTGCAGGACCACGGGCCTCTTTCCGTCTCTGGCTACCGAGTGAGAGGAGCTGCTGCCGTGACCGCCCACCCACAACGGAAGGTGGCGCAAAACTGCTCCAACGTCCTGCCCCTGCCACAGAAACAAGCAGCCGTACACCATTCAAACAACCATTCAAAAAGTTAAAACAGTTAAAATTAGTTAGCAAAGCTAAGGCCTTTCCACTCATTGATAAATATAGTGCTGAAATTCCCTTCAATAATTTTGATTCCAACAGAATGTTTTCTCATTAAGATCCAATTTAGAAGCATACATATTATTAGAGCAGCTACCATGCGGCTAGTGTGGCTATCATTAAAAGAATACAAATGATCCACAATAAGATAGATGAATTCAATATATATAAAGTAATGATGTAGAGCCTCCATCCTCAAGCTCTGGCTACTAAGAGTCTCCACCTTGCTATTCTCAACCCACTAAGTTTCCACCCTAGGCCCGGTTCAGACTATGCACCTTCCTTTTTGAAAACCTGAAAAAGGACTCCTCCAAAAGGTCCAAAGACCTTTATTCAGGATGGACACAATGAGCTCTGCAGCTAGCCACTGAAGTACTTTACCCCACCTTCCCTGCTGAGCCTAGAGCACCTGAGCCAAGCAGCAAATGCTGGATGTTAACTTACCCTGCTCACTGTCTGTAGGCTTTCCCTATCAGACCCAACTTGACATGGCTGCTCAAGGGCCAAAGATATATAGCCTTGGGGTAACAGGCCAGGAAATCTAGCTGTTCTGGTCGTGACCAGACAGAGCCCCCTGAAACCGTGCTGCACTGCGCACATGGGCTTCCACCAGATCATGTAACGTCATGTGCCCCAACCCATACACAATCTGAAAAATGCTATCTCTTCTTCTGACACTATAGAACACTCATCTCATGTGACAGGAGAAACTATTTACAGCAAAGTAAAAATTTTAAGGACAAATCTTGTTTGCCCACTGATAATTTATGGTAAGACATGGGGTATGTTCTGCAGGATGCTCACGGTGATGAAATACTTACAAGCCTTTCAAGATTTGACGAGAAAAAGACAGGGCTACTGGCCAGATCCACACACACTAGCCAGCCAGTATCAAGGGGGAGTGCGGAGATTTCTACTAGCCTGAGTCACAGAGCAGATCACCTATTTCCAAGTGCTCTGAACCACCCTTTGCCTAGTTACAAAACCACCCCTGCAGCATGCCCATGCGTTAGCCCCCTCCTCAAGTAAGCAGACAATTGACCCTTTTCTCAAATAGTGGTCCTTCGTATTGCAGGGTTGTCAACAAAGTTTTCAGGGGTTCATTTTAAACAACAACAACAAAAAAACACTAAAGACATTGTATTATATGTTTCACAGGCTATTTTAAAAAATTGGCATTTTTTTCTACTTTCTTATTTTTTTAAAGTTCATACTGTTGGTGAATGAGAGAATTATAATAGAAGGCATTATATTTTCCATGTTCTTTTTATTAAATAGAAATATGCTAACTCTATGTCTGTTCTTATTTTTATTTAGTTTTACTGGTCTATAAAGTACAAGTCAGAGAGCCACTCCACAAAATGAGTATTTTAGTCTTTTATAACCTTCAGAAACATAGGACAAAATTAATTTTCCTAACTCAAGATTAAAAAGAATGAGCTAAAAAATGCAACAACTAAAATAATGGAAGTCAAATAATATCATTTTGGGGGTTGTTTTAATATTTAAGAGCAGCAAAAAGCTGCTATGTGAAAGTATCTATAAAACCAAGTCTGAAAAAAAGGAACATGAAGGCATCATGAGCCAAACCTGTGAGATGGCCTGAAATTTTATCCTATACCAAATGGCTGGTGTTCACTAGATACACACAACCTGATGCAATCCCTGTTTGCACAATATGGCAACTGGCGTTATACTGGCATTGCCTCAGGGGAGGCCCCATTGACAGCTATAGGAACAATTTAATTCTCACTTTTTTTTTTTTTATTTTAGTTGTCACCAACAATGCCTCCACCTTCTGGCTTAGCATCTCAATATTAACTTAAAACCATGAAACGAGAACTTAATCAAGGAATGATTGGGGATTTGCTTTGCAGCAGCTGAGATATTAAAGGTGAGGTCAGAGCAAATATTTGTTGGTGGGGGACAGCAATTAGGTTCAGACAGAAGGTACAGAACTGCAGTGTTAGCTACATCTGTTCATAGCTGTGCCTCATCTCAATTAATGAAATATGTATACATTACATCATAAGAATGTATAAGGTTGAGGGTTCTTGCAAAATAGTCTAGACTGGGGCCCTCGTGTTGGCACTGTTGATATCTTCAAAGATTGCAAGTGGCTTGTTCCAGAAAAATGCTAGTTATCTTGTGTTTTATAGCTGCTTCTTTCCTTCTTCTCCTTCACTATTATTGTTATTATTATTAATTACTATTATTATTTCTTATTCTTATTCTTCTTTTAAACTATTACCTGCCTCTGCCACAAAGCCATATTCAAGAGTAACGTGTGACCCAAGTAATAGAGAGTACCACTTCTCAACACCATGAATGATTACAGACTATACAAGAATTATTGTTCACTTATAAAAAGCAGTGCCATAGAAACATAAGAAATAGGGCTCTGAGTTGAGAGATAAGATTAGTCCTAACTTTATTACTCTCCAGCTGGATAACTTTAGACATGTAAATATCCAATGCTTCTATTTCCATATCTGGACAATGTTGTCAATGTTCATTCTATATTTCTTACAAGGCACTTGTGAGTATTAAATTTTTATTAATATTTTAAGGTCTGAAACTTCTGAACTAAAATCTTTTTCCTCTTTAAAAGTGGAAATTGTTGTCTTTTACTTTTTACGGCTATAATAGATAGGTCTAATTGGATCCCTACATTATAAAGATGAGGAAAAACTAAGATCTAGACCAGTAATTTTTCAAGGATCGGCACATCAGCCTCACCGGGAATGCATATACATGCCCTGCCCCCAGACCCCCTGAATCAGAATCTCTTGGGGGTAGTGTCCACCTAGGAAGCTCTACCAACGTTTCCAACAGTCACTCAAGTCTAGAAAGCATGGGTCTAGACTGCCTATTGACAGAGAACAGAGTATGGAGGCAGATCCAGAACTAAATCCCATAGCCTCTAAAGTCTAACCCAGATCATTCCATTAATCTCTACTTTTAACCTTAGTCTTTAGAATAAATACTATTGTTTTCTATACACATTTCACTATTTTAAAAAATACAAAGGAATATTACATTTTATGTATGTAACACATTTTCTTTATCCATTCATCTATCAATGGATACTCAGGTTGCTTCCATATCTCAGCTATTGTAAATGATGCTGCAGTAAACATAGGGGTGAATCTACCTTTTCATTTTCATTTTCTTTGAGTAAATGCCCAGTAGCAGGATTACTGGATTATATGATAATACTATTTTTAATTTTTGAGGAATCTTCATATTGCTCCCATTGTGGCTGTACTAGTTTGCATTTCCACCAACAGTGCATGAGGATTCCTTTTTCTCCACAACCTCACCAACACTTGTTATTTGTCTTTTTATTTCAGTGATTCTAACAGGTGTGAAGCGAACTCTGTGTTTTGATTTGCATTTCCCTGATGATTAGTAATGCTAAGCATCTTTTCATATGTGTGTTGGCCATCTGTATGTTTTCTTTGGGAAAATGTCTACTCAGATCCTCTGCTCATTTTTAATTTTATGATTTGTTGGGTTTTTTTGGTGTTGAGTTGGATAAGTTCTTTATATAGTTTGGATATTAGCCCTTTATTGGATATATCATTTGCAAATATCTTCTCTGATTCCAGAGGTTACCTTTTTGTTTCCTTCACTGTACAAAAGCTTTTATTTTGGTGTAGTCCCAATATTTTAATTTTACTTTTGCTTCCCTTGCCAGAGGATACATATCTAGAAAATTGTTTCTAAGCTTGATGTCAAAAAAATTATTGCCTGTGTTTTCTTCTAGGAATTTTCTGGTTTTAGTTCTCATATGTAGGTATTTAATCCATTTTGAGTTTATTTTTGGAGCTACAAAAGACCTCAAATAGCCAAAGCAATCTTCGGGAAGAAGAGCAAAGCCAGAGGTATCACAATCCCAGATTTTTAGATATGCTACAAAGCTATAGTAATCAAAACAGTATAGTACTGGCACAAAAATAGATACATAGATCAATGGAACAGAATAGAAAGTCCAGAAATAAACCTATGCTTTTATGGTCAATTAATCTATGACAAAGGAAGCAAGAATATGCAATGGAAAAATACAGTCTTTTCAACAAATGGTGCTGGGGAAACTGGACAGCTAATTCAAAATAATGGAAGTGGACCACTTTCTTACACCATACAGTTATGTTGGCTTTAAACCTCAATATTCAGAATAAGTACTATTATTTTCTTATACATATTTTACTATAAAAAAAAACAAGAAGCACTGCAATCAGAAACAAAAAGATACTGGTTTTCTTTCTTCACTATTTCACAAGAATAGAGACCCTAGGTTTTGGGTTTTTTTTATCAAGAACTAAAAGCAAGAAATAGAAAAAACTATGGTATTTCCCTATCTTAAGATGTTGGCATCCTAAATTATTTCCTTAGTTCCCTTTCTTATCATGTTGTCTCCTGTCATTGTGAAACACACTCTATCAGAAACAAAATAGAAAAATAACTGCTTAAGGATTCATTGCATGCTAGAAATTGTATCTAGTCAAATTTGAATTAAATTTCTTTGCGAATAAAAACGGTATGTATCAAGGACCCGACCAAAGTATTTTAAGGAGAATTTAAGAGTTACAAATAAAGTATCAAAATGGAAATAAAATGGCTATATAAACACCATACCACTCTAAGTATTCATAACCTGATTTTCTCTCTTTTTAGAGTATTCAAATTAAATACAAAGAGAATACATAACTCAATAATAAATAATACAAGAATAAATAAATGAAGAAGGGTGAAATACAGTAAGACAATAACAGGCAAGCATTTGCAATCAATTTATTAAAATGTTCTGTGATACCAAATTATACCCATGTATTTAAGTCTTTAAAAACTAAGACAGCTGGGGTGCCTGGGTGGCTCAGTTGGTTAAGCATTTGACTCTCGATTTCAGCTCAGGTCATGATCTCCCAGTTCCTGAGATGGAGCCCTGTGTAGGGGCTCTGTGCTGATAGCATAGAGCCTGCTTGGGATTCTCTCTCTCAAGATAAATAAATAAAAATTAAAAAAAAAAACGCCTAAAGTCTAGAATAACTGAAATCAGATGTGATTGGTTTCAAAAGGCTATGAGGATACTAAATAATTTAGCAGAGGTTGAGAGACAAAAAAATGAAGATTCAATCAATAATTTAAAGAGAGGATCTGGTTAAAGTCAATAGTGTATGATATTCAATGCCAGCTCCTAGACAAAATCATAAGATGGCCAAATTTGCCACTGCTCTTCTCCTGGCCCTTGGTTGACTATTGACTGTCCAGGGTCATCACACTAATGTCCTTACTGGACACCCATGTAGCAATCAGAAAACTTTGGTTGTATGTGACAGAATCCCAACTCATGTAAGCTGAAGTACCACAGTTAACCAGAGGCAGGGAGGTTCAAAGAATAAATAGTCTTGGGGTAGAGTTAGTTTTAGGCATGGCTGGTTTCAAGAGCTTACATGAATTTTTACTCTTTTACTCTGACCCTATCTCAGTTCTGCTTTACTCTGAATTGACTTTATTGTCACATAGGCTTTTCTGTCATGAGGACAAAATAACCTCCAGAAGCTCTGGCTTTTATTGTGACTGCCCAACAACACTAGCCTAGAGACAGACTCCTCATTAGCCCTAACTAGCTTCTTGCGAATTACACACTCATTGCTCAACAAATCACTGTGGCCAGGGATCTAATGGCTTTATTGAACAAATCTATATTAAGATTTCCCCTAGGACTGGGGGATGTGAACCCCAACTGAATGAAGAGTGGGGGAGAGTTGGTTTTCCCAGGAAAATCAGGGTGACCTTAGCCAATATGAATAGAGGGCAAATGAATACTAGGTCAAAACAAGTATCCACTAAAATCTATAGTTCTGGACTGTCATCTAGGATTTAGACCCTTCCTTACCAGAAGAGAGTCCTTAACAGAAGAGTCTTATATTTCACTTCCCTTGGTGCTCCTAAGTGAATAAAACTCCTCACATACAAACTGTAGCGTCATAGTTTCACCATGATGGCCTGGGAAATTCAGGGAGGGAATATTTTGGTCTTACTTACTATTATCTATGCTTAAACTCCTAGTAATGGTGGTCATTATTGCTGTTAAGTACATGTAGTTAAAATTTTCTTTCTTATTTTGAGCTGGTTATCTGCCCCTCTATGGTTTATCCATCAATTTTTCCCCTTGGAGTTGTCCGAATTATGCCTATTATGTGTTCTACATAGATCTTCACCTCTCTAAAGACAGGTTTATACAACTGCTGTGCATAGGATATGACTTCCAGAAATTGGACATCCAACTAATTGTTACTTATGTCCATTTTGTCTCCAATAGAATGTCTGCTCTTCTTTTTCTCTTGGGCTTAATTTTGGTTGAACCTCAGATTGGAAGGTATTTTAGTACTTCTGTCATCTTTATTTTGCTTGCTTGTTTTGTTTACATAGTCTCTGAAAGTCAAAGAAGTGAAAGTTCAACCAATAGTAAGCAAAGAATTGTTATCTCTTACTAACACTTCTCATTGCCTATAGGCTTCCTATGTTGAAGAGCAACAGAAATATACCAATTTCAGCTGTGAAACAAAAATATTCTGCATTCTTGTGTAATTTTTTTTGTTTCATTTATCAGATTGTTTTACTTCAAAACAAATAAACAAGCAATTTGAGTCTTACAGAGAGTGTATACTTTATAATCTTGGAGTCTACAAAAAAATTTATTTATTGCTGCAAATGGTTGGATTCCTGCTTGTGTGCCATGGGAACTGAATTTCTGCCCTAATGTTTTGGCACATCTTCAGTATACTTACCTCTGTAGGAGTGGTGTGTATCCACAATTATGCTATTTGAAAAGAATCTTTGTACTGGAAAATCCCATTGAGATGTAGCATCGCGTTTCCAAGGGTGTCTTGGGACAAGAAAGAATGGGGCAGTAATATACAACCACTTGGTTACATCATTCATACCAGAGAAATTATCATCCTACTGCTGATGGGGAACACTTGTACTTCTCTATTATCAAAGATTTTGCAGAACTGCTCAGCCCCCTCTATTCATATCATTCCAGCTGTTCTAACACAAGGATTGAAACAGATTGTTTCATTCTCTAAGCGTACATTAAAAAGGACAATGCCATCATTGGGTGGGGGGGTGGGGCTTTGAAGGGGTTTTTGCTCAATTTGGACTGTGTGTGGAGCAAGCTCACTGCCTTACAACAAAAGCATAAAATTCAGTGGTGACAGGCAAGTCAAAGGCTAAAGAATTCGCTAAAAGGAAGAAGCCCTAAATGTTCAGCCATAAACAACAAGAGACATCAGAAAGGAAGCAGGGAAAAGGTAAAGGAGACCGTGAGAAGGAATGTGCACTGGCTCAGCACTGCATCCTTTTATAATCCTTTGGGAAAACTCACTCATAGGGCTCCAACGGCTCTTTCCTGAATTTGTCCTACATCAAAGAGCCACAAACTTGCTCTTGCTTGAGTTGTTTTTAGTACCTTTTAAGTGTACATTTTTTTAATTTTTTAATACCAAAATGTTAAAATTTGTTTTCAGCCAAGTATCTTGTAATTTCTTTCCATGTGATCTTGAAGCATCAGCCTTGTTCTGTCCTTGGGAATCTTTCATTTCTTCATATAATATTCCTGTTTCATTTTACTTTCTGTACATATCACAAATATCTACCAGCCTTTCTTATTATGCTTTCTTTTCAATTCCTATTCCTATTTTCCTTAATGTCAAATAGAAAAATACATAGTTTCACCCCAGTCTCCATACCAATGTCAGCCATTGCAAGTTAATCACGGAAAGTTTATAGTGAATGAATAATTTTCAATATATATAACATGAAGTCACCACCAAGGGTGCAGTATTGAAAAATGAGATAAAACATTTTCATATCCTTATCAGGACTGAAAACTCATGAAACAAGAAGGCTGTCAAAATATTTCTGCAATGTGAATTTTGTAAAGAACATATCTTTATACTTGGTCAATAGTGACAGCAAAATTGATTCTCAATTCAAGATCATTGTAGAGGGAAATATTAGGGAAATATTTTATCTTCAGTTTGGCTCCCCTTTAATCCCCAAGTATATATGGATTTAGTTCTTAAAGATTCTCATTGATTTTTACAAGTGGTAATTTTCAGACAATTTTTATTATATTTTATTGTAAGCTATAGAAATGGATATAGTCTCTGCTCTTCCTTCTTCTTCTTCTTCCCCTTACCCACATTTCATACTTAAGACTGGTACTAGTGTTAGCAGGAGGATTTGGTTTCACCTGTGAAAGGGAGACACTGTTACAAGCTGTTACTTTTATTTGGAAAGTTCTCTTTTGGGTGGCTGGTCTATCAGATCACATGCCAGCTCACTTTTCCCTCCCACAATACTAATAAGTCTGAGGTCTTCTTCCTTCTAATTTAATAAACAAAAAGAATCCTTGAAGCTCACACATGGTCAATTTTTTTTATGATGGGTAGACTACATAGGGCATTGGTCCTATCTGAAATTACTAATCAAGATATATTTATCCAGCATGTTCTCTTTCCTACATGTACTAGAAATCATGCAGTGGAGACAGGTGGCTATATTCAGGATTTAATGATCCTAATCATGGCCACATACACATATACCTCAAAGATATTGTGAGTTCAGTTCCAGTCCACTGCCATAAAGTGAATATCATAATACAGCAAGTCAAATGAATTTTTTAGGTTCCTAGTGTATATGAAAGTTATGTTCATACTATACTATAGTCTATTAAGTGTACAATAGCATTATGTCTAAAAAATGTATTTACCTTAATTTAAAAATACTTTATTGCTGAAAAATGCTATCATCTGAACTTTCAGTGAGCTTTCCTTTTGCTGGTGGAGGGTCTTGCCTGGATGTTGATGGTTGTTGACTAATCTGGGTGAGGGATTGCTGAAGGTTGGGGTGGCTGTAGCCATTTCTTAAAATAAGGCAACAATGAAGTTTGCCACATCATTGGACTCTTCCTTTTTTTTTTACATGTCTATTTATTTTTGAGAGAGAGAACACATGTGCAAAGAAGGGAGGGGCAGAGAGAGAGAGAGAGAGGGAGAGAGACAGAGACAGAGAATCCTAAGCAGGCTCCACGCTGTCAGCACAGAGCCTGACAGGGCTTGAACTTGTGAACTGTGAGATCATGACCTGGGTCAAAACCAAGAGTCAGATGCTTAACTGACTCAGCCACCCAGGTGCCCCAATGGATTCTTCCTTTTTTGAACAATGTCTCTGTATTGTGTTACCCACAATAGAACTCCTTTCCAAACTGGAGTCAATCCTTTCTAACCCTGCTTCTGCTTTATCACCTAAGTTTATGTACTATTCTAAATACTTTGTTGTCATTTCAACAGTTTCCATAGCATCTTCATCAGGAATAGTTTTCATCTCAAGATAGAAACTTTCTTTATTCATCCATGAGAAGCAATTCCTCAACCATTTCAAGTTTTTTCATGAGATTGTAGCAACTCAGTCAGATCTTCAGGCTTCACTTCTAATTCTTTTGCTATTTTTTTTTGCTATTTCCTTTTGCTATTTGTTTTTCTTTTGCTATTTCCACCACATCTGCAATTACCTTCTCCACTGAAGTCTTGATCCTAAAGTCACCCATGAGGGATGGAATCAACTTCTTCCAAACTCCTATTCATGTTGATATTTTGACCTCTTCCCATGAATCACAAATGTTTTTAATGGAATCTAGAATTGTGAATCCTTCCAAGGTCTCAA
Source organism: Prionailurus bengalensis (assembly GCF_016509475.1). Lineage (NCBI taxonomy): Eukaryota > Metazoa > Chordata > Mammalia > Carnivora > Felidae > Prionailurus > Prionailurus bengalensis. The sequence goes on along the minus strand of NC_057345.1, from coordinate 136,786,805 downwards.
AGGACTTTTCCCAGATCCATCAGAGGAATCACTATCTATAACAGTGATAGCCTTATGAAATATATTTCTTAAACAATAAGAAAAGTCTAAATTACTCTTTAATATATGGGCTACAGAATGGATACTGTGTTAGCAATCATGTAAACATGTCATTAGCAATCATGTAAAACAGTCACTGTATATCTCCATCAGAGCTCTTGGGTGACCAGGTCTGAAAGCAGTAGTGTTCTGAAAGAAATCTTTATTTCTAAGCAGTAGTACAGGTGAAACCAAATGTAAGCAGCGGGCTTACATTATTCAATGAAACATGTTTTAAACAAATGTGCTGTCATCCACGCTTTGTGGTTCCATTTATAGAGCATAGAAATAGTAGATTCAACAAAATTATTAAGAGCCCTAGAGTTTGGAGAATGGTAAATGAGCACTTCAAGTTAAATGAAATGCTTCAAATTAAAGTCACCAGCTGCATTAGCCCCTAAAGAGAGTCAGCTTGTCCTTTGAAGCCAGGTATTGACTTCTCTTCTTTAGCTATGTAAGTCCTAGATGGCTGCTTCTTTCAAAGAAAGGCTGTTTCATCTATATTGAGAATATACTGTTTAATGTAGCTACCTTCATTCATATTCTTAATTAGATTTTCTGGATAACTGGCTAAAGCTTTCACATTAACACTTCCTGCTTCACCTTGCATTTTTTTGTTATGGAGGTGGTTTCTCTCCTTAAACCTCATGAACCAATATCTGCTAGCTTCACATTTTTTTAATTCTTTTTTGTTTGTTAGCTTGTTTAAGCTTATTTATTTATTTTCAGAGAGAGACAGCATGCATGTGGAGACAGAATCCAAGCAGGCTCTGTGCCATCAGCATGGAGCCCAGCATGGGGCTCAATCTCATGAAACCTGAGATCATGACCAGAGCTGAAATGAAGAGTCAGATGCTTAACTGACTGAGCCACCCAGGTGCCCCTTCACACTTTCCTTCAGCACTTCCTCACCTCTCTCAGTCTTTGCATAATTGAAGAGAAGCTAGGGCCTTGCTTTAGATTAGGCTTTGGTTTAAAGGAATACTGTGGCTGGTTTGATCTTGTATTCAGGCACTAAAACTTTCTCTGCATCAGCAATTAAGCTGTTTCACTTTCTTATTATTCATATGTTCACTAGAGTAGCACTTTCCATTTCCTTCAAGAACTTTGTCTTTGCATTCACAACTTGGCTCACTGGTACAGGAGGCCTAGCTTTTGGTCTATCTTGGCTTTCCACTAAGCTCATCATTTCTCGCTTCTGATTTAAAGTGAGAGATGTGCAAATCTTTCACCTTTCATTCAGAAGCCATTGTAGGATTACTCACTGGCCTCATTTCAATATTGTTGCGACTCCAGGAATAGGGAGGACTGAAGAGAGAGAAAGATGGGAACAGTGGTCTGTGGGGCAGTCAAAACACACACATTTATCGAGTTTGCCCTCGTGTACGGGTTTGGTTCATGGTGCCCCAAAACGATTACAATAGTAACATCAAAAACTGCTGATCACAGATCACCATAACAAATAACAGTGAAAAGGTTTGAAATATTATGAGAATTACTGAAACCTGACACAGAGACATGAAGTGAGCAAATGCGGTTAGAAAGATATTGCAGAAAGAGTTGCTGGACAAAGGATGGCCATCAACCTTCAGTTTGTAAAACAACAGATATCTGTGAAGTGCAATAAGGCAAAACACAATAAAACAAGGTATGCCTGTAATCACAACAAATATGGCAATGTTTGTTTAATTATGGTGCACACATACAAGTTATCTGTGGGACGACACGGAAGAGAAGGATTTGAATGTCCTGACTGTGGCTACAAACTAAGTACTAGGCAGTAAACTGAGGCGATTCCATTATTCAAGGAGGACATTTAATCTAAAAGTAGATACCTGGGGAAGTTCCTTGACTTGCTGACTTGGGTTTCATGATTATAAACAGAGTATACTATACTCATTCTGTGATAGGTTAAGTTCCCAGCCTACAGAAGCTTCCTGGCATTTTTTTTTCTAGATCAAACTGCCTTTATATTTCTATTGTTTTCATTCCGACAAGACCACCTCCTCGATATCTGTGGCCAATATTGAACACACACAGACACGCATACAAGATGAAAATCTCATTTAGAAGAAACAAAAATTAACCCCAAAACCTACCCAAGTTTTTCTTTCAAATGGTGAGTCATTTCTGCCTCTAATTTTTCATGTTTCCTGAATTCTTACTCATTATATTGCTACTTAAAGCTATACCTTTATTTTTCTTTTTAATTTTTAGCATTTATTCATTTTTGAGAAACACAGCAAGACTGAGCAGGGGAGAGGCAGAGAGAGAGGGAGACACAGAATCCAAAGCAGGCTCCAGGCTCTGAGCTTTCAGCACAGAGCTGGATGTGGGGCTCGAACTCTTGAACCATGAGATCATAACCTGAGCTGAAGTCAGACGTTCAACTGACTGAGCTACCCAGGTGCCCCCTGAAAGCCATACCTTTAAATCTAGCTTGGGTTCCTCAAAGTCCTTTCCCCTTAACTCCCCACCTTTCCAAAATACCCACAACACATTGCTAATTTGGTTTTGTCTATGGAACTGTGAGCTTGTGAATCATAAAGCAGGGGTATTGTGTCAGCCAAAGAAGTTTGGATGTTCCTCTCCTTACATGCCATAGTGACCACCCTACCACTAGAAGTGGCTTCTAGTACATCTAGAAAGTACCAGGATGGGGGAAGAACAGATCTTACATTGGTCCATAGAGGATAGAGTATATTTAAATACATGATAACCATCAAAACTGCAGTCTTTACATGTCTACCTGGCTCACTGATGCTTGAGGACCCAGTAAACAGATGCATCTATCCTTTCCCACCGAAACCTCTAATGCCTTTTCACCATAGTAACTAAATTAGTAACTTCGTGTTAAGGTGAGCAAGGCAGACCAATGGTTGTGTGAATAAAATACTAGCAATTATTTTTGCTTGTTTCACTTTCCCTTTAAGTTCTATTGTCTGAGTAGCATATTTATAAATGTAATAGAAAATAAACACCCAAATAAATATAAATTGCAAAGGAATGACCCCAGTATTTTTATGGCTTCAAAATTGTTGGAAGTCTCAATTCCTGATAATATGCATTTGGGGAATGTGCTCAGCAGAGCGAAAGCTTCTTCCTCACCTTACTAAAACCTCCCCAGCAATAATGTGACTGGTAGGGAAGGGAGAGGATTCTAATAGGTTTTGTTTTGGTCTGGTTTGGTTTTTTCTTTCTTTCCTCCTGACCTACTTTGTTTTTTTTTTTTTTTTTTTTTTTTTAACGTTTATTTATTTTTGGGACAGAGAGAGACAGAGCATGAACGGGGGAGGGGCAGAGAGAGAGGGAGACACAGAATCGGAAACAGGCTCCAGGCTCTGAGCCATCAGCCCAGAGCCTGACGCGGGGCTCGAACTCACGGACCACGAGATCGTGACCTGGCTGAAGTCGGACGCTTAACCAACTGCGCCACCCAGGCGCCCCCCTCCTGATCTACTTTGTATACAGCACCAACTTTTCCACCAGCCTTCCTTCTGTTTTTCCTTGTTTGAGGAGCTGAGCAGGACAAAGAGAAATCCTATGATGGAATAAAGTGTCCCCTCTCCTTCTGGTCTCTTTAAGAGAAACTGGATGTTTTGAGGTATGTTCCTGATCTGTGATATGAATAGGAAAGACAAATCCTCTACTTATTAAACATCTTGACATCTCCTGTCGAGACCCTATTCTTGGGCATGGGAGGTAAGGCTCAAATGTTACATACAGGGAAATCCTTATATCCTGAATTGAATTACTAACCATTTCTAACCCAAAGGAGCTGGATTTCAAACGTAATGTTTGCATTACTTGACACAGTTTTTTTTTTTTTGCCCCTCCCTACTTCTGTTTAAAGACTGTTGGAAATCAGAAAGAAACATCATGAGATCTGCTTTATTCTTTAATTCTCCATTCAGCTGCACAGTATCTTACATTTAATAGCCACTCAATGAATATTCATAGATTTGACAGGACTTGCTTTAAGATAGTGCTTTAAACTAAGGCTTTGGTTCTTCAGGATTAGCGTGAGTCAGAATCACCTGGAGAACTTGTCAAATCAAAGATTACTGAACCTCAACCCCAGAGTTACTGATTCAGGAGGTCTGGGGAGGGACCCTAGAACCTATATTTCTACCAAATTCCTAAATGATGATGATGGCTGCTAATTAAGGATCATACATTAAGAACCACGGATCAAAGAAGTGTAATATATATACATATACATATGTAATATACATATACATATATACACATATTCTCTGTAAGCATAGACAAGGCAAGACCTAGAAATAGACTGGGGTAATCATTTTACAAGTGAAGAAAAAAGTTCAGAAAGACTGTTCTAAGTGTTTAGGGAGGTTGAGTACGTTTGCCCTAAAGCCAAATAGCTCCTAAATCGTGAAGTTCACATTAGCACCCAGATTAATTGTTTTAATTCTATTCCCCGTCTTCCACCCCACATCTCTATCTATTGTTGAGGTTTCAGTTTTGTGATGTCCGCAGACTACTTAGAGGACAAAGCAAGCAGCCCATCATCGAGGGAGTGGGGCTTGAGCTGGAATTAGAACACCCAGGTTCTAGACAACTTTTTCTTTTTTATTTTTTTTATTTTTTTTTTTCAACGTTTATTTATTTTTGGGACAGAGAGAGACAGAGCATGAACGGGGGAGGGGCAGAGAGAGAGGGAGACACAGAATCGGAAACAGGCTCCAGGCTCTGAGCCATCAGCCCAGAGCCTGACGCGGGGCTCAAACTCACGGACCGCGAGATCGTGACCTGGCTGAAGTCAGACGCTTAACCGACTGCGCCACACAGGCGCCCCTAGACAACTTTTTCTACTAATTACCTACCCCACCCTCACCCCACTCCCACCAAGACGCAAGGCCGCCTTCAACAGCCAGACCAACCTGGTGCTTTATGCCTCCTGCCTGTACTTCCAGGACGACTTGGCCTTTGAAGCGCTCCGTAGGTCCTTCCCGCACCAGCCCCGGTTGGAGAGGGAGGAGAGGGAACTCCCAGAGGAAGAAGACCAGGTGGCCGCGGTATCCGCGTGGCCGCATAGCCTCTGCAGAAACCAAGCTCCAGGACTTCCCGCTGCGAAGCACCGTGAAAGCTTTGGCTTGCTCCTTCCAGCTGGAGAAGCAAGTGACCAGCTTCCTTTATCAGCAACAGCTGGCCACTGATGGGAACGACTCCCACCTGTGGCAGCTCCTGAAGCGTCCCTCCCTCCACAAGCAGGTCAAGTCCTTCAAAGAGTATGTAGCTCTCACCAAGCTGAGTTGAATGGGGGCCCTGCGCAGGATGGCAAGCCCAGCATGGTGCACAGCAGGAAGAACTTGTCCACCTTCCACGTAGCCACAGAGTGACTCCCCCCACCCCCCCCCATCACCATGCTGGGCATGCATACCGAAACATTGCCCTTGAAAACCATTCACTTAAAATTTTCTTTCTTCCAAGTTTACCATTCCTTTCAATAAAGGTATATGGTTCTTAAATTAAAACAAACAAAAAAAAAATGGAAGCAAGAGAGGTAATCTTTCCCTGCCTGCGATTCATTCATGAAAATGATAAACTCTGCTTTATCTTCCTCATAAGATTGTGTGAAGATCAAATTTCATAATGTATTTGCAATTAAATCTATTTGTTCATACCTGCCTCATTGCAGAAAGAATGTAATAGTTTAGTATATAAAAAATAATTTAGAAATCTAAAAGTGCATTAGAGATTTAAAGTCTAATTTAGGCAGAGTGATTATAACTTGTATTATTTTAGTTTAAAAGTCTATGAATTAAATACAGAGATTAGATTAATTGTTAATATTTAAGATACTTAGAGTAAGTTTTAAAATAAAGAATATGGAATGACCCAGCTAGGGATATAATCCACTTTGGAACTAGTAAGAATGAGGGAAAATGCTACAAGTGCTTCCATATTCTGAAATAAGTACACAATTCTGGTATGAGGAAAGGAACATCAGTAATGCAGCTGTTTCCCCAAAGGGGGGGCGGGGGGATATTTTGATTCAACCTTTCTCCTACCGACTTCCCTTCTTTCTTCTCTTCGATTTCTTTCCAAAAAGTTTTGAAATATCTGTCTTCTGAACTTCATATTTGTTCGACATTCTCATGTAATTTCTTTCACATCTACTAACAGATATTCTAAATGGAATATAAATTTAAAGCATTTCTCCCAGTGACTCCAATAACCCGTACTTGCTAGGGAGTACATGAATGCATTACTTCTAGAAGCCCAGCCTTCATCTGGTTATGTTCACTTTCATTTGACTCAATTGAACCATAGAATATTGAAGCCAAAAGCTACCTTAAGACAACACTGCATCCCCACTCCCTCGTTTCACAGATGAGGAAGAAAGGAACATAGACTAGCGGTTAAGATCACACAGCTACTTAGTAACGAGGCTTGTACTAGAAGTAAGGGAATCTACCACTCCCATGACAGCTTTCTCTTGGCCATACCATGCTTCTCCCTCTGGAGTCTGCACCTTTACCTGGGAAACTAAGAAACAGGTTAGAGCCAAATCAAAGGCCTCACTGTGAGGCAGAAGTTCCAGAAAAAAGTGCAGAAGGTACAGAAAAAAAAAAAAAATTGATGGAACCAGACAATGTGCCGTGGAACCCTGAACTGATTTACTTAACACTGACCTGAAACGTGTGGCTTTACCTCAGTTAGCCCTAACTCAATTGTTATGAAGTGGGGACCAAAAATACCCATATTAGAAGGTTGATGGTGTAACAGACTATGGTCCACTCTGCCCACAATATAGTAGGGAAATAATATATCCTCACTCTGTTCCTTATTTCTCACACTGTTCCATCTTTCTTCAAGTACTATCTGCCACCAATCAATATTTCTCTCCTTTGCATCTATAGAATTCAATCTTGGAGGTTCCTTCTTGCCTCTGTGACTTTTCCTTTTGCACCCCCTATGATAGTTTTCCCTTCCCTTTCAGTCCTTCCCGTTCACCCTTCCCCTTCTCCCCTATGCTTTCACAAACTTCTTTTGGGGTGCCCACAATGAGTGGGGATTGCTTACAGGGAAAAGGCGATGCCAGCAGTACCCTCTCCCCCGCCCCATATCACCTTCCTCTGTAGTTTGAGGACCCTTTCAACAGTGCTTCTAATATTCTTTTAGTAACCAAGAGCCATTATCCAGGCATTTGGAAAATGGCTAATGACATATACCCAACCTGCCTGAAAATGCCTCAACAGAGTGAATATTAAACTTCAGAGTTTTTATTCAATTCTTGTTTCATCCATTGTATGTGCAGTTTTAAAAAGCCTTCATTACGTACCTGTTGCCTCGGCAAAATATGTGACACTTGTCTGAATTCCACTGTTGAAATACCAAGTTTGAAAGAACATGTAGAAAGAAAGAATATTCTTAAGAGATCCAGAGAATCATTCACTTGAAAATTTCTCCATTATTTTGCAACTCTAAGAAGTCGCCAACATCATTGCGAGATTTGGCTTGTACACCTGGAAAATATGAGACTTGAATATTTCATGTTGACACTCAGGCTTCTCTTCCCTTGGGGATGGGGAGAGAGGCTGAAGTGCATGTGTTAATCTTATTGCTGGACTGTAACTCAGCATATGCCACAGGGGCTTCCTGATGGCCTCTTTCTTTCGATATTTACCCCCTACCTTTTCATGCAAAATGAGTTTATGTAGCTGTTCATATTATTGGAACAAAGTATTGCTCAGGGTCAGCTTTAGCCCCAGGTAAAGGAGGCAGATGTTTTATAGGTTTTTTTTTTTTTTTAAGTCCAAAAGCCTCCTACAAAAAAAAAATTTTTTTTTGTAATAGCTCTCTTGAAATCCCCATATTAGTCACTTCTGTGGAATGAAGCAGTGAGAAAAAAAATTATCTGATAAAATATACAAGCTATCTTGAAGACATGACACATAAAGCCCCTTTTACTTACTGATCAAACTAGATAGTCACTTAGAAGAACTGAAGAGAAGAAAAATGTGATAAGAAAGAGGAGGAAAAACAAGGCTTGGAGCATGTCCAAACTTAGAAAGGCAACAACATCTAAACAGTTGAAGGAGATGACAGAAAGGAGATACCCCCAGATATACATGTCCTGATTTGAAAATGATTGCTTAGGACCAACCCTGATGCTGTATATTTCTACTTCCATCTGTCCGTCCATCCACCCAGCCATCCATCCATCCAGCCATCCATTTAACAAATGTTTATGGAGTAACTTTGAATGAAACACTGTGATGTTACATTAAGAACACAGAGATGAAAAGTGTCTCAAGGCATTACTCTTAAAAACATACAAAGGAATAAAATTGTCTAAGTAAAATTTACATATCAGAGTCCTAGATGCTGTAATACATATCAACTGATGGGGCTATAATAAGAATGAAATTTCTTATCTTGTGACAGACATTGTTCTATAGATGAAGTATTCATTTACTCCTTCCAATAATGCTTTCAGGTAGATACTATTAGTAAGTCCATTTTACAGATAAGAAAATGGTGATAGACCTTAAGTAACTTGCCCAAATCCTATAGATAAAAGGAGACAGGATTAGGATTTTGAACCCCGGTTCTCAAACTCCAAAAGACATTTTCTATATCTCTTAGCTCTCAAGAGTACCCAGGGTCAGAGCACAACTAAATAAAATCTTACAGAACTAAATATGAGAAATATTGCCCAGATTCTTCACGGTCTTCTCTACTTGAATTTTCAGCGAGTCAGGAAGGAAATAATATTTCTTCACCTAAAATTGGGAAGAATGTATGGTTATTATAGTCATTGCTCCATTCCCTGCTGCCACAGTATCATGAACATGACTGCTTGCTAGCTTAAACATCAAGGTTATTCATTGTCAAGCTATATCCTTATGGATGAAAAGGGTGGGTAGGACACCTTTGAGCTATTACGATTTGGTCATTTTCATTATGAGTAGAGATAAGCGCTTGGACATTTCTTAGGCTCACAAAAGAGATAGATGATAAAAAAAAATAGTTTAGGGAGGCCAGTGAAATTTGTGAGCAAGACCACTTTTGTCAGGGTATGGGGAGGAGACCTAGGAGACTGAGGCATCTAATTTGATACACTTATAAGCCACAAACATGTCTGAATGACCAAGAGCCAGCCATCACCACAAAATAACCAGGATAGGTCCGGAGTCAGCAGGGAAGAGCTGGGAAGAGGGCCAGGCCAATAATGAAAGGGGGCATTAAGGTACACATTAAACTCTCCAAAGGGGGAAAAAATAAGCAAAATTTCCAAGACATCCCTAACGAAAAGTTGAAGTATTAACATTTTTGCTAAAGTAGCAAAAATGGCAAATTTGCTGGTTTCACTAAGTACATTATATTGCTCCCCCCCTTTCTTTTTCCTTGAAGTGGGGAGGTGGAAAAGCTTCACTGAGCAACAGTGAAGATGTAAGAGACTTTTCAGAAGTGGTGCATCAACCAATTACTTGGAGTTTGAAGGGAGCAGTTTATTTTTCTGGCACTGAGAAATCGGCATATTTGGAGCTGGCATCCAATGGCTTAGTCCCGCTCCCCGAGCGATTTGGGATTCCAGATGGGAGAGAAGCTGTCTTCTTTCAAGGAGTAAAGCTGCCACTGGAACCCAGGGCACTTGATTGAAATTTCAGACATCTGATTTTGTCAGAGTTCGGATCCCTTTCCTTTGAAATGCCCTGCCTTAATAACCGCTTTAACCCATTGCCAATCTTGCCCGGCAAGCATGCCTCCCTATGATTGGGAAAATTAATGAACAGGCACTGGCTAATATAATTAAACCCAAACACTCCTGATTCCAGTATTGAGAAAAAGCCATCGCCCTGATTTTCTCTTGACAACACACAAGTCTTGCCATCCCCGAACTGTTTAATTATTGAAATGAACTGTAACAGGACACCGGATAGGGGCAGAGGTCGCGGAACAGTACTGGAAGTCAGAAATCAGGCAGGGGCTGACACAGAGCCAGCCAGCGCCTCCGGCTGCAGCCTCAAACCCACACACTTTTTCTCAGGCAGCCAGCCTCTGATAGGTAGGGTGATAGCGGGACTCACTTGTTAGGATTCCAAAGGTCCAACGGTGCTTGCTTGTTTTAAGACAAGCCAAAATATGCTCGGTGACCACCAGGACACTGTGATTCCCATGCCCTGCCACATTCCTCCTCTCCAATCCCAGGCGGTTTTTTTTTGTCTCCCTACGTGCAGTCCAGGATGTAGACAAAATGAATTCCAAGTGACCTATGTGGGGGTGGATTTTTTTTAGAAACAAACAGCAAATTAAGAGGGGGGGAAAAATCCTGTTCTCACTTTTTTTTTTTTTTTTTTTTGGAAGGGAGTGTATATGTTTATTTTCTCAGAGACACTTTCTGGCAATGACAACAGAACTCGGTTCTATTGAAAGTATCTTATTTTCCCCCAACTTGAACATACTAAATATCAGTCCCCTATTTTGTTTCACTTCCTTTTCTGCCTCCCAGGCCTAATTGAACCTATGACAATTACTTTCTTTAAACAGAGATGCCCAATTTTCTTTTTTTTTTTAATTTTTTAAACATTTATTAATTTTTGAGAGACAGAGAGAGACAGAGAGTGAGGGAAGGACAGAGTGAGAGGGAGCCACAGTAATGCAAAGCAAGCTCCAGGCTCTGAGCTGTCAGCACAGAGCCCGATGTGGGGCTCGAACGCAGGACCGCTAGGTCATGACCTGAGCCGAAGTCGGACGCCCAACCAACTGAGCCCCCCAGGCACTCCGAGGTGTCCAATTTTCTATGATTCTAGAATAGCAGCATTTCCTGGAAAGGTAGGGATTTTTTTTTCTAATATGTCATAGTAATATTTAAAGTATTACCAAAGATGATTGGGGGAAAATAGCTGGAAAAGCTTGCTGGCAATATTAGATCTAGGCAAATCAGAATAAAGGTGTAATTTTCAAATATGTTAGTATTTAATATTCAAGATTATTACTTAACAGTCGAGAAAAGTTATAAAAATAAGTGTATTCAATGGTTTGATAAAAAGATAATGTTTAAATATTTTGTGTGCTCTGAATTACAAATAGAACTTCTCTTTTATTTTTTATTTAAAAAAATTTTTTTTAACGTTTATTTATTTTTGAGACAGAGACAGAGCATGAACAGGGAAGGGGCAGAGAGAGAGGGAGACACAGAATCCAAAGCAGGCTCCGGGCTCTGAGCTGTCAGCACAGAGCCCGACGCGGGCCTCGAACTCACGGACCGTGAGATCATGACCTGAGCCAAAGTCGGACGCTTAACTGACCAAGCCACCCAGGCACCCCTAGAACTTCTCTTTTAAAGAAAAAAAAAGTATCAGAAGTAACAGGGTTTTCTGTAGCACCAGACATGGCCTGACATAAACCTGTCCTCAATCTTTGTATCCTACACCATTCTCTTGGATGTCATTCCTCCCTCACTCCATGTCTAGTGCCAATGGAACCTGTTATTTCTCTCACCTTATTAAAACTCGTTCTAAGGCTAAGCAATGATAAAGCCTTAAAGGGGCTTACTAATCTTTTAATTATAGAACTTGGATATGTGGACTCTTTTTAGGACCAGCAAAGGTAACGGGAGGACAAGATATTACTGGATCTGCATACCATTTTTCGCCAAATGGAACACATAAGCAATTAATGATTGCACTGGGACAAGAAGCTTGAGGAGAACTATCCCAGGTAAAAGGGATGTCTTCTGTATTTATCTAAATATTGGATAGTGAAGAAAGTCATGTTTAGAAATACATTAGATGGCTGTATCCTGTTATTTTCCTAACCAAACTAACTGCCCCCTTTCTGTTTTATTACTGCCCCCATCCCTTAAGCTGAACTCCCAGATCAACACTGCCAGCTTTCAGGGTCTCAACTCAACCTTTGCCATCTCCGGACATTCTCCAGTCTTTCTGGATAGATTTGCTGGGAACAGGTGAGACTTTGGTGTTTCCAGGCCAGCCTCCCAGAGTAAGAACTCTCTGCCATCACTCAGATCCTCTGTCCCCATCTAGCTGCCTGGGAGCTAAGAGTCCCCATGTGATCAAATCTTCATAGATTATGCATGGTCCTGTGGGTGAAACAAGGACATGTGAAATGCAGTAGGACTCTGTCACAAGCTGAGTAGCACAAGAATTTAATACCATTGGAAGAAGTCTTATTCAACATAGTATGACAGTGCCTAGAGAAGACCGGGCACAGTCATAGTGAATTAGTTGTAGCCGTCTCCAGATACAAATATGATAACAAAAACATCCCTAGCAGTTCCTTTCGATAAGTTTTGTGAAAAGGTAAAGAATGGCTAGCGGTGATTTCCAAACTTTAGTGTTTGTAAGAATCAATGGGACCACTTGAAAGAGTTCCTGGGTTCCACCCTTTAGCAAAATTGATTAGATGCCCAAGAATCAGTATGTACAATAAGCACATCAGGTGGTTTGGACGTCAGGGGTCCATGGAGCCAAAAGCACTGGAAAAAGTCTTCATTGTTTCTCCATTATTCTCTTGCCAACACACAGAATGCCCTGGGCCTGTAAGTAGCTGCTTTTGTTTGCCTACAAGCCCTCCTGTATTAGGGAGGATGCACAGACCTACCTAAGGCTGGAAAAGAGACTTCCGCACTCCTATGCAACTGGTATAGTGTCCATCTGGGAAAAGGGACCACTTTTGGCCCAGACTTGAAATGAAGGACTCGGATCAATCTCCAGAGAAATAATGTTGAGTATAGCCTAAACCCCATTCAAGGAGAAACTGCTATTCCCTTTATGATTCTGCTTTGGCAAACGGAAGTTAGAATGCAGCCCAGCTGCCCCAGCCATGTACAGGAACAGACTACAGAAAATATGAATGGAAATTGCTGGTAGGGAGACATCTGAATTTTTCAAACAAGGTGAATTTCCCTCCTGCTTCTCTAATTTAACATTCCAAGATGAGAAGAAAGCTGGCAACTGAAAACTCTACTTAATCCATTCTTTAAATAGCATTACAGTGTTTTTCATTTCTCTCCACACTGCATTTTGTTGTTTTTGTCTCAGAGGCTTTAACACAGGGCCAGGACTTGCACTGGGAGGCCTGCGGATTACAGGAAATAATGACCTGTATATATTTAGTTGTTCAAAGGAAATTAGAGTAGCCTGATTTTTATTATTCCCCATTGCCCTCCGTTCTCTGGTGTAATAACTTGCCCTGTTCTCTAATTTACTTTTACATCATCAGAAATGTATACCATTTAGTCCGGATTCTCCCATGACCAATCAGGACCTGCTTCTAGCTAGGTTAACAAAACCTTCCATAGAATGGGACGCCTTCATAACACAGGCCAGCCAAAGACACTGAAGAGCTCATCTTTCTGGAAAGTATGCGACCTGGAGAAATTTACCCACTTCTTCCCTTCGGTAGCCAGTGACCACTATATGCCCCTGCTGTTGAATGTGACAGCTAACCTTTTTGGGACTGGTGTCGTTTTAGATTAACCTTCTCCTGTAAAAATGTGTAGGCAATTTCCTTCTATTTAATCTTTTAATTGTTTATCAGTGTATTTCCAGTGGTGCTGCCTCCCTGTGCCGCCTGTCCCTCTCACCCCATCTCTTATGAGCAATCTCGTATATTCTATTTAACGTTGATATCCAAAACCTACAATTCATCTGCTTGTAGTTTTTAATTTAGAGGAAAAAGCTTATATATTTGAGTTTTCTTTAAGAATCATAATTAGATGTTTAAATTATGATTTCGTTGAGATTTTCTAGTTCCATAGCACATATCATCTGAATTTGCCTGCCTACTGGGATGGGGAGGGAGGGGCACAGCTGAAAATACATCTGCATTGGAGACGAACATCATAATACCTTCAGAACATTTGAAAAAGTTCCTGGGTTAGTTTTTCTTTTCATTACAACTCTATATATGGTTTATAGACTCTTCAAAATGAAACTAACATTTGAAAGGTAGGCGAAACAGATTTTTGTTAGTTTCAGTGTGTTTTTGTGACAATTGATGAAGTTTTGTGGATTCTCTAAATTCCATTGCCATAGTGTGAGTTGTGTGTTCTTTCACTGGCAGGGTTTGGCAGGATAGAAATGAAGTAGTAAGTAGTTTTAATAATCACAACTTCTGAAATTCACTCCAACATGATCATATTTTAAGAGCTCAATAAATTTGGCCTTTATAAACTTTTCTTCATCCCTCCCCAAACATTTCTTTTCAGTCTGGGCAGTTGCCTCATTATTAAATAGGTTCTCTATTCCAAAACAAACTCAAGTCACTAGTATTCATTTTACTTTAATTGCCTTCAGCCTCATATATTATAAGATTAATTATTGGTTTCGTTCAGTCCCCTCCCCGTCCCTTCTGAAACAGCAGCAATCTGCCTCATTCCTACTTAAAATTTCTGAAAAAAGAATATTTTTCCTTATCATACTCTCTCAAATTTGGTGCCTCTGGATGTTCCTCACATCTTCCTAAGTCTTAACTGAATCCTCTCAACTCTCCTAGTTTAACACAATTTTTAAAACAACTGCTACTTTATAGCAACTCTAACAACCAAACCATAGTTTTATTACTGGAGCTTAGGCAGTTTCTCTTACCAAGTCAGCTGCCTTGCTCTGAATCCTAATCCTAGGTGACATGGTAACTTGGCTGGGTCTGGATTCAGAGGTCACAGAAATGCTTTTGGAATACTCTGGCTCACTAACCCTCCAAGGACCTTTGAGCCTCAGGAAAATTTGGGATATGAATAGTTTATACCTCAGTGTGTATTTAAATCAGCTAATGTTTACCCTTTCCAGAGAGTTCACCAGGTGGTTGGCCATGGGGCTGGGGGCGAGGGAGGTGGATAGGGAATAATGTAGTGGAGTGAAAAAGAGAAATACTGACTCTTTTCTCTGCGGTGACAGAAAGATTCAATTGCCAAACTTCAATCAGAAAATATTTATTCCAATTGATTATATTTATTCCAAAATGATTTCATAGGGAATCATGAAAACAAATATGATAGCAGGATAGACAGATGATATATTGAAGCATTTATCTCAAGATAGAAATTTGGATTTTGCTCTATGTATTTTTCTCTCTCCCTTTTCTTGGAGGTTTATTTATGGATTTTCAATTTGATTCCATTTATCTGTGTTTGTCCTTACACCAGCACCAAGCTGTCTTGACTTCTACAGCTTTATAGTAAGTTTTTAAAATAGGATTGTGAGTCCTTCAACTTTCTTCTTCTTTTCCAAGATTATTTTGAACTATTCTGGGTCCTTTAAAGTAATTTTAGGACAGTTTGTCATGTTCTGCAGAAAAATCAACTCAGATTTTGATAAAGATTGTGTTGAATCTATAGGTCAATTTGGGAAATATTGCCATCATAAAAATATTAAACATTCTTATCTATAACATCAAACATCTTTCCATTAATTTATTTTTTTAAATATGAAATTTACTGTCAAATTGGTTTCCATACAACACCCAGTGCTCATCCCAAAAGGTGCCCTCCTCAATACCCATCACCCACCCTCCCCTCTCTCCCACCCCCCATCAACCCTCAGCTTATTCTCAGTTTTTAAGAGTCTCTTATGTTTTCGCTCCCTCCCTCTCTAACCTTTTTGTTGTTTTTTTTTTCCTTCCCCTCCCCCATGGTCTTCTGTTAAGTTTCTCAGAAAACTTTCACATAAGAGTGAAAACATATGGTATCTATCTTTCTCTGTATGGCTTATTTCACTTAGCATAACACTCTCCGGTTTCATCCATGTTGCTACAAAAGGCCATATTTCATTCTTTCTCATTGCCAAGTAGTATTCCATTGTGTATATAAACCAAAATTTCTTTATCCATTCATCAGTTGATGGACATTTAGGCTCTTTCCATAATTTGGCTATTGTTGAGAGTGCTGCCATAAACATTGGGGTACAAGTGCCCCTATGCCTCAGCACTCCTGTATCCCCTGGGTCAATTCCTAGCAGTGCTATTGCTGGGTCATAGGGTAGATCTATTTTTAATTTTTTGAGGAACCTCCACACTGTTTTCCAGAGTGGCTGCACCAATTTGCATTCCCACCAACAGTGTAAGAGGGTTCCCGTTTGTCCACATCCTCGCCAGCATCTAAAGTCTCCTGATTTGTTCATTTTAGCCACTCTGACTGGCATGAGGCAGTATCTGAGTGTGGTTTTGATTTGTATTTCCCTGACGAGGAGTGACGTTGAGCATCTTTTCATGTGCCTGTTGGCCATCTGGATGTTTTCTCTAGAGAAGTGTCTATTCATGTTTTCTGCCCATTTCTTCACTGGGTTATTTGTTTTTTGGGTGTGGAGTTTGGTGAGCTCTTTATAGATTTTGGATACTAGCCTTGGTCCTATATGTCATTTGCAAATATATTTTCCCATTCTGTTGGTTGCCTTTTAGCTTTGTTGATTGTTTCCTTTGCAGTGCAGAAGCTTTTTATCTTCATGAGGTCCCAATAGTTCATTTTTGCTTTTAATTTCCTTGCCTTTGGGAATGTGTCAAGTAAGAAATTGCTGCGGCTGAGGTCAGAGAGGTTTTTTCCTGCTTTCTCCTCTAGGGTTTTGATGGTTTCCTGTCTCACATTCAGGTCCGTTATCCATTTTGTGGATGGTGTAAGAAAGTGGTCTAGTTTCATCCATCTGCCTGTTGCTGTCCAGTTCTCCCAGCACCATTTGTTAAAGAGGCTGTCTTTTTTCCATTGGAAATTCTTTCTTGCTTTGTCAAAGATTAGTTGGCCATAGTTTTGTGGGTCTAGTTCTGGGGTTTCTATTCTATTCCATTGGTCTATGTGTCTGTTTTGGTGCCAATACCATGCTGTCTTGAGGATTACAGCTTTGTAGTAGAGGCTAAAGTCTGGGATTGTGATGCCTCCTGCTTTGGTCTTCTTCTTCAAAATTACTTAGGCTATTCGGGGCCTTTTGTGGTTCCATACAAATTTTAGGATTGCTTGTTCTAGCTTCGAGAAAAATGCTAGTGCAATTTTGATTGGAATTGCATTGAATGTGTAGATAGCTTTGGGTAGTATTGAAATTTTAACAGTATTTATTCTTCAAGGTTTCACTTTTTGCAGATGACATGATATTATACATGGAAAACCCAATAGACTCCACCAAAAGTCTGCTAGAACTGATACATGAATTCAGCAAAGTCGCAGGATACAAAATCAATGTACAGAAATCAGTTGCATTCTTATACACTAATAATGAAGCAACAGAAAGACAAATAAAGAAACTGATCCCATTCACAATTGCACCAAGAAGCATAAAATACCTAGGAATAAACCTAACCAAAGATGTAAAACATCTATTTGCTGAAAACTATAGAAAGCTTATGAAGGAAATTGAAGAAATCATAAAGAAATGGAAAAACATATTTCTATTAATTTAAATCATCTTTGGGGAGGCTAGGTGGCTCAGTCACTTGAGTGTTCAACTCTTAGATTTGGCTCAGGCCATGATCTCACAGTCTGTGGGATTGAGCCCTACATTTGGCTCCACAGTGTCAAAGGAGCCTGTTTCGGACTTTCTCTTCCTGTCTTTGCTCCCCCCCTCCCCTCGCTCACACACACACTCTCTCTCTCTCAAGATAAGCAAAGTTGAAAAACATCACCTTTAATTTCTTTCAACATTTTTTTTTAGTTTTAAGAGTATAAATTTTG
Organism: Prionailurus bengalensis; assembly: GCF_016509475.1. NCBI lineage: Eukaryota > Metazoa > Chordata > Mammalia > Carnivora > Felidae > Prionailurus > Prionailurus bengalensis. Next base: position 136,769,077 of record NC_057345.1, on the reverse strand, counting down.
TACTTTATTTGATAAATTTATCCCTAAGTATTATTTTTCATTAAATTGTTTTCTTAATTTTGTTTTCAGATTGTTCATTGTTAGCATATAGAAATATAATTGAATTTTGTATTTTGATCTTGTACACTGTACCTTGCTGAAGTCTTCATTTGCTCTAAAGTTTTAATGGATTATTCAGGATTTTCTATATATATGACCATGGTTGCTGCAAATATAGAGAGTTTTAATTTTTCTTTTCCAATCAGGTTGTCTTTTATTTCTTTTTCTTGCCCAATTTCCCTGGCTAGAACCTCCAGTAAAATGTTTAATATAAGTCGCAAGAGTAACATCTTTGTCTTCATATTAGGAGGAAAGCATTCAGTCTTTCATCATTAAAAATGATGTTAGCTAATAGGTTTTTTTCATAGATGTCCTTTATCAAGTTGAGGAAGATCCCTTCAATTCCCAGTTTATTTAGTGTTATTATCATGACAAAATGTTGGATTTTGTCAAATCCTTTTTCTGCATCTGTTGAGATGATCATGTAGTTTTGTCCTTTATTCTGTTGACATTGTATATTCTATTACTTTAATTGCAGAAATAAAACCATCCTTGTATTCCTGGGATAAGTCTCACTTTTTCATGGTATACCCTTTCTTTTTTAAAATTTTTTTTTTAATGTTAGAGAGAGAGAGAGCTCAAGCGGGGCAGGTGTCAGAAAGAGAGAGAGACACAGAATCTGAAGCAGTTCCCAGATTCTGAGCTGTCAGCACAGAACCCGATGCGGGGCTTGAACTCACAAACCATGAGATCGTGACCTGAGCCAAAGTCAGACGCTTAACCGACTGAGCTACCCAGGCACCCAGCACCAAATCTTACAAATGGTACACTTCATTAATGAAGCCATCTGGGTTTGGGTTTTGCTTTGTAGGAGGGCTTTGAGTTACTGAATCAAAGTCTTCACTCATTTATATGTTGCCCTCAGCTGTATTTTTGCAGTTTGAAACATGGAGGCATTTTTCTCTTATTTGTAAAAACCAAACCTCATTGAAAAAATATCTTTGGTCTCATGATAACAAAGGAGAATGAGGATAATTTCTCCAAATGCAGTAGTGAATAAGGAAGAAGGAGAGACTTCCCTGAACTGGGGGTAGTAGGTGTACCAGGCACAATTTGTGGCATAGTCCTATGGAGGGGTCAACACATTATAGCAGGGATGTGACCAACTAAAGATACTGGACATGAAGTTTGGACTCCCACAATCTCCAGCTTTCTCCTACCTCTAGAAACCCTGGGATCTGCAGAGTCACGAGACCCGCAGGTACCTGTATAAGCTGATACAAACGGAACCTCAGTAAAATGGAATATGGATTTATGACTGATTCCTGGAGGAACTCCCTGACATTTTAACTTTAGCTAGAACCCATGGTAGAATAGGGGCTTCATGGATTTAAATCAATTTAAAGAAAATTAAGATAAACATCTTAATTTGTTGACTAAAATTTGTAAGACGTTGTTAACATTCTACATGTTCATGATTCTCCACAATAGACTAGCCCCACCTGACCAGTCCTTTAGCAGAGCTGAATTATCTAGAAATTCTTCTAGGATGTTAGTCCCTTTCAGTATAATATAGAGATTATGCTCCCTGATTCTGGAGCCAGAGTGCCTGGAATTAATGCCTGGTTCAGCTACTTAGTAGTTATGGGACCTCAGGCAATTTACTTAGTTTTTCTGTATCTCAGTTTCTTAATTTTTAAAATAGGGATGACATATAATACCTAATGTAGTACCTACCATGAATGACAGTCGTCATTTATTCCTTGTCTACCAAGATAAATGATATTGTTACCAAAAATAACTTGCTGAAGAACTAAATTCTATATGATGTGTAATTTTTATTGAAATGGCCGAATATCTTCCTTCTTCACTACTGTGCCACTGATATGGCATCTCTGTCCTTGCTGTCACCCATTTTCAACCTATTAGTTATCCTTTATTTTTCCTTTACCGCATTTTTTAAGACTTAGAGACTCTTTTTTTTTTTTTTACCTTATGTTTCATATTCTCTCCTTTGCCTCCAAGCCCTCCTGGTTTTCACACAAATTATTGAGAAATCTACCTCCAATGTTGCCTTTCTTTTTCCAGTGAATGAGTCCTGAGTGCCTGTATATGTCAAGCTTGGCACTGGTCTTTTAAATGCAGTATTTGGGGCAGCTGGGTGGCTCAGTCAGTGAAGCATTTGACTTCAGCTCAGGTCACAATCTCAGAGTTGGTGGGTTCAAGTCCTACTGTCAGAGCCTGTTCCAGATTCTGTGTCTCCCTCTCTGTCTCTCTTTCTCTTGTGCTCCCTCTTGCTCCAAAATAAATAAATAAACATTTTAAAAATAATAAATAAATCCAGGATGTCAAATCCATATCAGAGCCCTGCAGGAAAAGTACTGCCATACCCATTTTACAAGTGAGGAAATGGGTGAGGAAAGATTTGGTGACCTTCCACCCCAGTTCACTCAGCTAATACATGACCGGTCTAGCACACAAATTTGGTCTGAGTCTCTAGTCCACACTGCTGCTTATCTTTCAAGCTGCTGCCAAAGTAATTTTGGTGTAGTGCAGCTTTGATTATAACACACTCAGCTCAATGGGTCCTTATTGCCCATAAAATAAAGCCTAAACTCTTAGCTTTAAAATTCAAAGCCTGCTATAATCTGGCCCAAATCTCCATTTCCAGCCTCTCTTCTCATTGATCCTTCGCACACCCACTACACTCCAACCAAAACATATCACTTTTCATTTGCAAGTATGTTATGTGCTTCCCTGCAAGGATGCCTTTGCACATATCTGCCCTTGTACTAGGATATTCTACCCAGTGCCACCCCTGCCATAAGGGCCTTAAATCTCAGATGGGATGTAAAGTCCCCTGCTCTCTTCTCCCACAGGAGTTTGCATTGATCTGCTTCATGCAAAATGAATGCCAGTGCTGCTGGGTTGGTGAATACATAAAGGAGCTGGGAGGACTCACATGGCCTTTTGCATTACCCACATAAGAAGCAGCCCTGACAGGGGGCCCATCAGGGTAAAGAAGTGTCTTGCGACTTTTCTGCCCAATCATCCCATCATTTCAGTAAGTCTAGGTGAGGACACCTAGCCTATGGGTACCACCAGTGCAGCCACATGGGCATCTGGGTCAATCTTGCCTATTTCACAGGCTTATATTAAGATGATGGGAGTCAAGGGCCTTAAACAGATCATGGAAATTGCTATATTAATGTCAACTGCATGGCCAAGTGACTAGAAAAATACTATAGTGTCTTCCTCAGGGGCCCAAGAGGTTATATGGCCCATGAATTTGTTATGGACACAAGGAACTTAACAAAGCCTGTAAATATTGAACTGTGGATGTGGCCAAAATGCTCCGAGATTATGCTTCTATAACCTGACAGTAGAATTCCTTTCTCCCAATTCTATCTTCCAACTCGTGGCTGAGTGGTGGATGATTCAGGAGAAGAGTTCATTTCTTAGATGCATTGCCTACATTATACACCTGACTAGTAGCATTTGTGGAAGGGAGAGGGAGAAGGGGCTAGGAGAGAAGTTGATGATTAAAGTTACACCCCAAATTTCCAGGTCATATTCTATCTCCAGCCTTAACATTCTTTTCATGTTTGATAGAATGATTTCCACACTTGCTCAAAGGGTAGGATTGTTCAGGTACCTGACCTATAGTAGGCACTCAGAACACATATGTTGAAAGAAAGAAAGAAAGAAAGAAAGAAAGAAAGAAAGAAGAAAGAAAGTTTGAGAGAGTTTGACAGAAAAGATTAGAACTGGCTGATCAGATAAGCCCCTCTGGGTTCAGCTACTACAGACAAGTGAAGAAAAAACCAAGAGCAATGAGGAGGAAGACGGTAATGCAGAGTAGAAGTGCACTTTCCTGAAAGAGGAATCAATTTTTTTTTTCATTCTACCATTCATTAAGACACAGGAATTATTAGGTGGAGGTGAAGGATATTGTCAGATAAGAATTTTGGCTACATAAAAAAATTGACTTTCCATATGGAATTACTGGCTTGATGTGTTTTATACATTATTTCTGGATGTTAATTTGGTTTCATTCAGATCATTTTTGTGAGAGTGCCTATCCAGAATTTAAAATATCCCTGGGGATTAAGAGGGAGGGAAGTGGCCAGCAGTATCCATATTCCATGTAATTAATTATTTGGACAGATTCATGTCATAATATACTGATACAGATTTATGTAGTCATCTCCGAACACATCTTACATTCCATGTTAGCCTAAAAAAATAGATCATGGAGAATATGTCTTATTCAATGTGCCTAGCTTAGTGCCTTTCATATATTGATGCAGGGTTCAGATTTCATTGACAGTGTATTTTCAACATAGAGGATTCAGAGCCTAGTATTACTTTGACCTACTAGTGGTGAGTTAGGCAGGTAGAAGAGGGGCATTGAGTATCTGTGTAAGAAAGGGGAGACACAGACTTCCTTGAGCCAGAGTCAGGTATTACCTTATAACCTTAAAGGCCATGATGTGGACAGTTTAAGGCAGGATTTCTCAAACTTGGCATTATTTACATTTGGGGCCTGTTAATTCTTTGTCTCATGGACCAGTCCTGTGCCTTGTAGGATGTTTAACAGCATCCCTGGCCTCCACCTGCTAGATACCTGTAGCATTCCTCTAGTTATGACAATACAAATTATCTCCAGACATTGCCAATATATCCCATCCCTTATGGGCCAAAAATCACACCCAGTTGAGAACCACTGGCAATGAGCCAAAACAAAACATCTTGGGAGATTTGAACCCTCAAATTCATGGAAACCACCCAGCTGAAATGCCACTTTGAAGGAGCTTTCCAAAGAAAGAAAATCCAGGTATAAACAACAGCAACAACAACAAACCAGGGAAAACGTTTTGAAGAGAAAGATAGGAAGTGAAGCCTAGAGCAATTTCTTCACCCAACTAGCTTACAGCTACTGAAGCCACAAGTCTGTTTCTGCAAGACTTAGGAGCTGATGATCATAGAAGTCCTGGCAGAGGTTAACAGTAGGAAAAACATTTGTCCATAGAATATAGCTACACATATTCATGATACAGGCCTAGTTCCAGTGTTCAAAACACAGTGGAACTTGCTAAGCGATAGTCACGATGTAGCATCAGGGAAGCAGGGATGGATGGGGTGGGATCTGAGCTAATGGTACTCAGATTTTGAGCCAGGACAGCATTCCTGTCTAGGTTCCAGAAGTACATGTGCACACAAAAGCAAGTCTGGTCCTCGTCACTGTGTAAAGATAGGGTCCTGAATGATGACTAAGGAAAAGCCAAGTTCTAAGAACTATGGCACCTAGAGCAGAATTTGACCTGAGATTTTATATGACTGAAGGCACTACAGGGTTTATGGGGCAAGTTAGATTCTGGCCTCAACTATGAAGCCCAAAGGTAAGCAGGAGACATGATGTCATGGGTGAGATAAGCATCAATGGTGATTCAGACTGAGAAGCATCACCACTGGTGCTCCAGCAGCATACCCCTACGCAGTCCTATTAACCCGATAGAGTGAGTCAGGAGAGGCTGATACTCCCTGTCTGCCCCAAGAATCATGTATTGGAAGGTTTTGCAATGACCTGCAATAACCTAAAATATAACATTGTGTGAGAATAAAAGGATACAAAATTGCATACATATATAGTGTGGTCTTACTTTTTTTTAATTTTTTAAGCAATTTTTTAAACGTCTATTTTCTTTTTGAGAGACAGAGCACAAGCGAGGGAGGGGCAGAGAGAGAGGGACACATGGAATCTGAAGCATGTTCCAGGCTCTGAGCAGTCAGTCAGCACAGAGCCCCAAGCGGGGCTTGAACTCATGAACCGTGAGATAATGACCTGGGCCGAAGTCAGACGCTTAACAAACTGAGCCACCCAGGCGCCCCTGATCTTTTATATTAAAAGGGTAAAAGATATATCATAGCTAACTAGATACAAATATTAACACATAGGAAACCTCATGGAAGGAAAGAGTGGAAATATGCTTTAAGATGTAGGATGAGAGGGGATTGTATATTACTTTTATTTCTTCATACTTTTCTTTATCTTCTATGTTCTGGGTAATGAGTATGAAATAGTTTTATAATCATTTTTTAGGTGTTCTCAAAAAATGAACTTCCTGTCTCAAACCAAGATTGGTCTAGGAATTAGGAACAGCTGATTTCCTAAGTAGGACAAATATTAGGTCTTGTGAAAAAGCTTGGGAAGACACAGCTTGAGGAAAGAGTGGGAAATGTGGAAAATATGGTTTGCTCAATGGAAATGAACACACTCCTACATAAACTGAACAAGAATTTAGCATGTGTCATCAGAGCACTTTCTTCTTAACAGACAACAACTTTATAGTTTTGTAATAGGAAGCAACATGTTTTCTCTCCCTCCCCCTGCCCCCACCCCACCACCAACTGTTCTCTGGGAAAAAAAAAAAAATGCTCAACTCTTTGGCCACATGTAACTGTATACTAGGCTATGGAGTGTAGGGTTTGTTTGGAATGATGGATGGTTTGACAATATAGCACAATCAGACAAGACCAGCCATCAATCACTTTAAATCAATGATAGACCTTGGGTGTGTTTTGTGCCATTTTCATTCATTCTAGTGCCCAGAGAGTTGCACAGAGCAACCTCATGACCTCACATGAGCAAAGAAAATGGCTTTTAAAGTTGTTTCCAAGCTCTATTCATCACTCATTCCTGGGTGAGATGCCAGGAAGTAACTTTCATGATTTTTCTTTTCTTTTTTTCCAACTCATCTTTCTCACCTCAAAGCCTGAACGAAGGATATGCACATAGACAAAAAAGGGCAAGAACCCCTCTGAGTGGGCTAGGTTTTCTATCATGTGAAGGAAATTTGGTCCTTATTTATTGCATTTTTTTAAAAATTTCTCTTACTCATCAAACAATCTGCTCAGAATTCCCTCCTGTCTTTTAGAAAGGAAGTTGTGATTTAGTCATGATTTCCTCTTGGGTCATTCCAGAACATTTGGAACGGAGCACTCTGGCCATCAGTGTATGCTAAACTTTGCTCTTACGTTCACCAGAAGAGACCATGAGAAGCCTACTCTGCTGGGCACAGGTACTTTTCACTGTGACCTTCATGGCCATGCTTACTAATGTCTTGTCCCCACCTTCAAAAGGCCTAAACCACCCCCAAAAGTGATACTGACATCTCTTAGGGTTAAGAATATCACTGCAGGGGCTAAGGAAATATGAAGTCTACCCCATAGCCTCAGAAAGACTTTCAACACCTTTAACAATATGCCTCTTTTCCAAAGCCCCTTATAACACATCTTCCCCAACTCAAAGCACTAGGTCAGCTCTGGCACTCTCATTAATCCCTTTCGATGGTCCTAAAATACGAAAGTATTTTTACTTGTCCTTATCCTCCCCTTTTCTTGTCACAGAGGTAAACAGGGAAATAATAGCAGTTTAGCCCTGCAGAAACAGAGGTTAACTCCGTCATTTTAGGGTGAAGCCACGGGAATGAATAGAAAAAGCTAGCTTTTGGCTCATCTTGCTATATACAAGATGCCTGCAACAACTAGTAACATTTTATTTCTTCCCATAACAAATGGACCCACCACAAATTTCTTTGGATTTTTCATCTCCCAGGAAAATACCTTAATATCTATCTTGTGATACTGTCCTATAAATACATGCTGCATACAAAATTTTATCATGATGTTCATAGGATTCTGTTTAATGATGGAAGAAATTTTGTGCATTTTTTTAGAGTGTCAAGTTCTATTACTATATACACATTACTCAATAAAAAGGCAGTGGATTGAACACTAAGGAATTGGAAACTAGTATTACTGGGATCTAAACACTTCAGGTTACAAGACAACCTGAAATAAGAGAAACTCACTGGCCTAAAAATCAAATCACTGATTAGTCCCCAGATCACTTACTAGATAAAGAAGGCAAGATGCCTTTTGTCAAGGTACCAAGGCTCTCTTTGGGCTTCAGATTCCCAGCAATTTGGTAGAATGATTTGGGGAATCTGTGTGGATTAAAAGCTATTTCTCTTATAACTGCATCAAATTCCTCTTTCCTCACTTATCTATGACAAAAATCTTATCTTCAGTGACAGTTACAGAATAATAACACTGTCCTCATTATTTTTGTTCCTGTTGTTATAAGGACCAAGACAAATACGAATATTTTCCATTAAATTATATACATATGTGTTTATTTCTGTGTGTGTATATGTACATATAAGCATGTATGTATATGTGTGAGGGTATACATACATACACACACAGACACACACTCATACACCTAGTTTCCCATTGTGAAAATTAGAGATCTAAATATGATACTGTCTTACTCAAAACGATCAACATGTGTCTGTGGCATTGATAAAACAAGGACTAATAGACCACAGTAGGAAGAGCTGACCTTTTTGTCACTAAGCAAGTTATAGTCAATCATGGATGTGAGGAACTCTGACCACTTCAGTAGTGAGATAACTATGTTCCTTGTGTTAAAGTAATTAAACAAGGAGGCCACTAGACTGAGGTGGCTCTATTGCCCGGGTAGCCTCTGTGAGCAAACCAAAATCCAAGCCAGAGCCACGCACTTGAATCCAAAAGATGACAGTTAAGAACAACCAATCACAAACAGCCAAATAGATTTTACCAAATCAGGTGACTGTTTAAGCTACAACCAGTCAAATGATTTCCTTACCTTGCTTTCCACCTTGTCTACAAAAATCTCTCTCCCAGCTCCTGTCGGTGGGGCACTCCTAACCACCTTTGACTGGGTGCCATCAAGTTTGAATTGATGTATGCTCAAATAAATTTTTGAAAATGTTAATGTGCTTCAGCTTATCTTTTATCACTTGCATAAAGAGAAAAAAAAATATATAGCCTAAAACAGTTCAACTCTAAAATGCACATAGGGGAAAATTATATCAGAGAAAACACAGACCATATACTCCTCAATCTCAGCCCTTGGAATGGAAGCAAACATCAAAACCCCCATGTGCACAAGTTCCTTTGGTGGGAATCTAGTGGCAGACGAGAACATTGTTGTAGAAGAAAGAAAATCAAGCAAAGTTTCACTCCTCCGGGGCAGACCAGCCAAGAATACCAAAGTAGAGCTGTATTTTTATTTTTCCTGTTACAGCACAGATCTGTTGTTTGGCTACCAAATTACAGGTTGGGTCTGGTTCTCACATACTTCTGCTTTTCATGTGCTGAACAGGAAGAGTAATAACAGACTGCTTCTTTTACTTGTGGGATTTAGGTATTCTTCATCCTAGAATGGGTCATTTTACTAAGAAAACCTGCCAGTTTAAAGACTGGAGGTGTATGCCATTCATGTGGGGGTGGAAAACCCATAAAAATGAGAGGCTTTTGGCTAAAAAGAGTGGTTCTAGTTACTTGTTCCCATGTTTAAATGACATGTTTATGAGTCATACTCTTATTATCTAATCCCAACACCATCATCCAGAGATCACTATCATTTATATGACTACTTCAGAGAAGGGTCTCTGGGAAATTTGACCAAGGAGAATATAATACATACCCATTCAGTTATAGAGCAGCACTCTGCACACACTTTTCATTCATTTCTTTTAAATGCTCTATCGATAATCTATAAAAGATAATGAAACAAAGTGTAACAAATGTTGTACAAATGCATAATACCGATATCCTGGACAGGAGAGCAGTTAAGTATAATATAACATATATTGAAGGAAACTACTGCACACAGATATTACCAATTAGTATTTGAATCAATTGGCATTCATACAAATTCTGTTCTCTTCGTTGTTTAGTTAATGGCTTTGCTCAGGAATCAGTGGGAACTAAAGTGACTTATTGGGATAAGATTTGGATACAGGGAATCAACTGACCATTGAGAGTATTATAGAAACATTTTAGCGGGAGAGGCCTTATCACTCTGACCGCCAACATGGGAAAGAACCTTGGAATTTTGACTCATCAGAGGATTTTTAAGAACTCTGTTGGCAGACAGGACCTATCTTGAGGACATCTGGATTTCTTCAAATGAAATTAACTTATCCTTTTTTTCTTAAAAATGAAAGAAAGAAAGAAAGAAAGAAATAGGTGTTTTCTTACCTTCAAGGCATTTGTCTTGTCTAAAGATTAAAAAATAAGACATTATCATTTATATGACCCTTCATATTTGTGCAAGAAAATGCTATCATTTTGTTTTATTCGAAGAGGAAATGGAAGAACACAGGATCTAAGTGATTTCTGCTGAGGGAAGTACAGAAATTCAGCAGAGGCAAGTAGTCTCAGGATCCATGATTATGTCAAGAGGAGGAATAACCAGCACTGAAGAGAACTCTAACTTTCCCACCCTAAGAGAATGCATGTTCTATAATCTCCACTTACAATTTTTCTATATGTGGTTATGTTTTCTCCTGTGGCTTAAACTACCAAGGTCTCTTTCGGACCTATCAAAATTCCATTGTCAAAATATTCTTGGCCTATTAATTAAAGGAGGAAGCCCAGGTTTCTCTGGCCAAGAGAAGAACAACCTGAATTGTCTGCCTTGCTAGGTGCATAAATTATTCCACCATACATATTGTATGATTCGACAAAATCGGGATTGGATGCCTTTATTCAAGAGAACGACCAGTGATAATGAAATATGACTGATGGGTTAACAAAATCTTTATGAATAAAATAATAATAATAATAATAATAACAATAACAATAATAAAAGTAAACATTTCATAGTATAATCTGGTTGCAATAATTTGGGTGGACATAACTAAAATCTGAAAAATATCAAGCCTCAAGGTGGGATGGAATTATTGCCAATATCCTCAAGAGTAGTTGAACTTTTCATCTTTAAGAAGAATGTTCTAACTATGCATATTCTACCAATTATCAAGTAAATTTCCACTCAGCACTTAAGCAACAAAACAAGGAAATTAAAAAGAAAACAACACACTTTTGATCTCAGCCACGTGTAGTGCTTTGTTTGGCTATGGTTTTGGATTATTTTCATAAATAATTTAAATCCCAAGATTTCCATTCCTTTTTTTTTTTAACTATTTGTTGACTTAATACTGCCATGTGTGTTCATCTTTGTTTTAAATGTCTTATGCACGTGATCTTGCTTAAAGTGAAAACTCCTGTTTCTTGGCTTATTGAGAGAATAGAGCAAGGTTACATTTTTACTCACAACCTTCCAAATACTCCTACCTGTTCTTACATTTTCTGAGTCTTTACTGTCACAAATAACCAGATGTGATTGCCTCAAGCTCTCGAGAAAGCAAGCAGATCATGTTAAACACCAGGTGGGGTTTAGTGACCTCTTATAGGAAGATGCCATTTCCTGATGCTCTGTGCTTTGCAATGAGGTGATTAGATGATCTCGTTGACCCAGAGTTCCTCTACTTAATCAACAAGAGAGGATTTTGGAAGCAGAGGCTTCCCTTTAAGCAGCTGACGTCAAAGCTGCAGCAAAAGCAGCATACAGCAGCAAGAGCTGCAGGTGCACTCGCTAAATCACTATGTCTTTACTTTCTCAGGACAACCTCCAGAGCGTACTCTGGCTCGCCACACATCTGGTTGATATTAATTGGTCACTGAAAAGAACATATGAAGATGCGGCATGTATAATTACATATTTACCAAAATGTCACAGCGTTTGATCGAAGCTGTCCCTGTGGCCATTGCTGTGACAGGGGCAAGTGGAAAGAAGGGAGTCACAGGGAGAGCTTTGTATGACTTCTCAATGCTTCACCGTAGCTTTCTCCATGAGGGAGGTGAACTAAAGCTCTTAACTGTGGTAACTAGAGAAACATTAAAGATAGTTGAACATTCTTTTCATGCAGTTACATTCGCCTTGTAAATGATCCCTTGGCCTCCAGCTTTGTCCTCCTCCATCAGTTCCCCCTTCAGATGCTCTCATTAGACCCTAAGTGAGATCCTGATCTTCCCTGCTCACATCCCCTCCTACCCATGTCCTGCAAGTAAAATGCAAAATCTTTCTGAGGGTCTAGGAGGCCCTCTGAGATCCATTCTAACCTTATCCCTCTAACTTCGTTTCTTGTGTTCTTTCCTTGGCTCACCCTTCTTGTCGGCCCCGCTCTTCCAGGAAGATGCCAGGCATGGTCCCACTCCCAGGCCTTTCCACTGGTCCTTGTCTTTACCTGCACTGTTTTTTTTTTCCCCACGTCCTCCAGGGCTCACTTCCTCGCTTCCTTCAAATCTGTGTTCAAATCCCATCTTCTTAGGAAGGTCACCTCTGGCCTCCCTATTTAAAATTACAACTCTCCTATACTAGCCTGCATCTGCCCTCTCTGTTTCACTTTCTCCCCGTAGTCCTTACTGTCTTTTAATATTCTACCTAATTTATTCATCTTATTTATGATCTGTCTTCTCCCATGAGAATGGAAGTCCAATGGACAGGGCTTTTTGTCTGTCTCGTTCACTGTTATGAACAATGCCTGGAATGGAATAGGTGCTCAAAACATTAGCATCCGGCCCGTCAGTAGTCCATGAAGTTTGATGGGTGATCCAAGGGGTTTGATTTAGCCAACTGCTTCTTAGAATATGAATGAGGCTAATCATCTGTTCTATCTGTGGACCAATTAGCCCTACAGAAAGAAAATCTTCATTCTACAGCAAAGACATCACCCTAGTGTTATCCCTCCACCTAAACATTGTAAGTAAATCACAATAAGAAAATATTGATGACACCATGCAATTCAGGGTGAGCTGAACAAGAAAAAAATCCCAGAGTATATATCTACCAATAGGGTGTATCAGTAAAAACACCTTTATATATAGCATATTTAGTTATTTTTTTAATGTTTATTTTTGAGCAAGAGAGAGAGACAGAGCACAAGTTGGGGAGGGGCAGAGAGAGAGGGAGACACAGAATCTGAAGCACACTCCAGGTTCCGAGCTGTCAGCACAGAGCCCGATGTGGGGCCCGAACCCACAAACCGTGAGATCATGACCTGAGCTGAAGTTCGTCGCTTAACCAACTGAGCCACCTGGGCGCCCCAATATATAGTATTTATTTAGATAGTATAGTTCCTTAGTCCAGAAAGATATGATAGTTATAAGGAAATGAAGACATAAAGTATATTTTAAAGCCAAATAGAACTAGAAATGTTTGTTTATGTTTTATGAAATATGTTAGCAGCTATCCACTTGCCAAAAACAAGACATTTTATTTTACTAATATTATTAGTAAATATGTGTTTCTCTGGTTTTAAAAATAAGTCCTTTAATATAAAAAATTCAAAGGAAATAGAGTTCTGTAGTTAGGTAGGTTTGTGAATTTTCTCTTAAAAATATGTAACCATATTACTTAATACTCCTGACACCGGCAATCAAGAATATTTGATTTTTTTAAAAAGCAATTAGCCTTTAAGAAAAACAAAAGCTAATTAAAAGTGACAATCTAGTCATCTAGGCAAACAACAGCTCAGAATCAGTCTATACTACCTACTATAAACCGAAAAGCAGCAAACTATAGCTTAAAATGACTTGTTTTGGGGGCCCCTGAGTGGCTCAGTTGGTTGAGAGTCCAACTCTTGATTTTGGCTCTCATGATCCCACGGTCATGAGATCAAACCCTGTGTCAGGCTCCATGCTGAGTGTGGAGCCTGCTTGAGATTCTCTTTCTCTCTCCCTCTGCCCCTTTCCCCCACATGCGCACGCTCTCTCTCGCTCGCTCTCTCTCAAAAGTAATAAAAAAATAAAATGACTTATTTCCAATGTAGTTTTTTAAAGTTCTCACAGCTGCAGAGGCCTCACATCATTTTTCCTGCCCTGCTCTGTTGATTTATTCTCTGAAGTTGGTTAAATTCTTATGTATGGAAGGCTACAGCCATACATAACTTCCTTTAGAAACTCATTTGTGCTTAAGTCAATCTATCTTCAGTTATCCATGCTTCGAAAGCTTAGAGATTCAAAACCTCAAAAAGAAAACAAAGGCATTTGTAGAAAGAATGTAAGATCAGGCTATGGCTGTGCATTATTCCTAGGAGGCATTAATTTAGCAACTAGATGGATGTAAAATCCACCGTGAACGGCATAATGGACATAAAAGAAAATCTATAGTGAACAGCATAATGGACAGAAAGGAAGAGGAGGGACGGGGAGGGAAGAGAGAAGAGGAGAGGGAGAGAAAAAAGAAAACAAGTATCCTATTGAGTTTCCTCATGTAAAATCGAAGAAATTCCGTAAAACGCTCAAATACAGAGGACGAGAGCAGCTTGTAATTAAGCATACATTTTCCCCTAATTCCATCGTCTTTATTCATTCCTACGGTCACAAATTTTTTCGATCTCATCTTTTCTGTTCTTTGCGCCTGTGTTTATGCCACAAACTCTACGTGTTTTATTTTCCTGTTCTCTTTTCATTTCCTTCCTTGTTCACATCCCTTGTTTTGCAAAAAAAAGAAGTTGCAGATGTGACTGGACGAGCAGAGGCAGGGTGCAGTCTCCAAATCAGCTTGATTTCATTCAGATAAGACCGCCCAGGAAAGTGATGAGGGAGGAGGCACAGTGTATTCCATGTCTTAGAACCACGCCCACGAGCTCGCACCCTGCCATGTCTGTAAATGGCAGGGCCAGCTACTGGGGAGTTAAGGCCTGGAACGGGACTCCTGATATGTCAGGAAGTTCTGGATGACTGTATTTTGCTGAATGATGAAGTAGCAACTGCTGGAAATAATAATAGGCCTTAAAATAGCAAAAATTCCTGAATGACTGTATCAGGGAGTGACCAATTTCTATCATGTGTTGATGTCAATTTAGCGCATGGATGTTCCCTAGAGAAAAAAGAAATGAGATTCCAACCTACATTTTTTTTTTTTTTTGCAAGTGATTTAAACTACATACAAAACTCCTTCCAGGCACAAGCTATAGAGCATACTGGAAATGTCAAGAGGCCAAGTGACAGGAAATGCATTTGGTAGAATCATGCTGCTCTCATGTTTAATGTGGGAATAGGAATATCCTCAACAGCACAGCATTCCTGGATGGCTCTGAAACCACAAAATGCCACAACTACAGAGTTAAGGAACAACTTCTGTAGACGAAAGCCTGAGAAAAAGTTTCAGAAACTCTTTGAAAGGAAAGTGCATGCCACGTTAATAGCCCTTAAGGTAGAACTGAATGTATTTTATTAGAGATCCACGATCATGAGCTGCTGGTTCGTCCTGCCACTAGTGAGGCATGTCCTGCCATGTTTTGATTCTTGAAAACATGGAATTATTTACAAACATTCAGAAATCAGAAAATGTCAGGACACCTGGGTGGCTCAGTTGGTTAAGTGTCCGAATCTTGGTTTCAGCTCAGGTCATGATCTCATGGTTTCAGGGTTCAAGCCCCACGTCGGGCTCTGTGCTGGCAGCATGGAGCCTGCTTGGGATTCTCTGTCTCCTTCTCTCTCTCTGCCCCTCCCCTCAAAATAAATACATAAACTTAAAAAAAATTACACTATAAAAAAATCAGAAAATGTCATATTTTAAAAAGAAAGATTGGTATTTTTCTGGGGAAAACAAAAAAGATCTGCACCACTGGAAATATATGCCTCTCTGAGACCATTTTTTCCAGAGCTAGAGCTTGGCTCTTCTGTCCATGAAACAAAACTTCCAGTCTCTGCCACTCATTGTGGTGGCTCTTACACCAGATATGCTTTGTTCATTTTCATTACCTGCCTGGCTTTGAATCTGAGACACTTGTTCTAAATTCTCCAGCTGGATCTTAGCCCTCTATATCTGAAGACATCAATGGCAAGGAATAATGAGTTCAGAGAAAAACACTTCAAGAGAGAGACGGAAAAGAGTTTCTTACTCAATAAGAACAATGTCATCTTTCCACCCAGGGTTTCTTAAGACATGTCCCAATCTAAAAGCTGGGAAGGAGAAGTGATGATAAAAATGTCCAAAAGGACCAACCACAGAGTGAGAGAATGAGAGAGACAGAGACAGAGAGACTAGCACATTAGCAGGTGTCAATAATGTCTTTGTCAACATTAATACTTCTCCTTGGGAATCACATGCAGAAAAGGACAGAGATTAGAGAGGGGTCTGAAGCTTCACACAGAGGCCATAATCTATAATCCTATATTCACTAGAATATTTCTCAGATGCTAATGAAGCATAAAATTCTGGTAACTCATTAGGAAGGGTTCTTTCCAAGATCTTTTTATATTTGTAATTTTGAATTCTTTTTCTCAAGGATGGTCTCCCAAATTTTATATATTTCAGGCCTCAAAAACCAATATCACCTCCGCCCATATCCCCAGGTATAAATGTCTTGGCCAAACTTATCAGTCAAGGGAACCAAATGAAAAATGCATAAGGTGCCAAGTGTGTGTGTGTGTGTGTGTGTGTGTGTGAGAGAGAGAGAGAGAGAGAGAGAGACTGGCCAAGCCATTCAAGAAAGGGAGATGACCCAGTGGTTACTAAAACCATATTTCATAGAATGGGGGAGTCTCAGAAATTGCTTATTTCATGCAACACCTTCTGAGTCATTATTCCATAAGATAAGCTATTTTCAAAGATTTAAAAATAAATTAAAATTCCATTAAAACATGCTTTTTATGGATAAAATCAGAAGCACTGATATATATATTCTCTCTGTAGTTTAATATTCTATATCATTTAAGACTCGAGAGGCATAATCTGACTTGTTTCCCTGATCCCTAGTATATGGAAATGTTTAGAGATTTACTATAACTAGGTTTTAGAGGATTGTCCACAAAAATAACTATTAAGAAAGAAATCCTAGAGGCATCAGCTAAAGTCACAGGTCTAATAAGTGTTGGATCTGTTCTAGAATCTGTAATATAATCACCTATTCTTTTCATCTTTATAGTATAATCTTATACAAAAATGTAGGTGATAAAATATTGTAAACTTTTACTTTTAGAAAACAATGTCGGAAAATATTATCTTTCCACTCATTAAGATCAGAGTCTTATATCTGACATATAATGAATCCGTAAGCTACTGGCATTCAAATTATATCTAATTGCACACAAAGAAGTGGGTCCTAGAGTTTTGACTATCTCTAGCTTCTCAGAGGTTTGGTACTTTTCATTCCAAAATCAATTTTTCTAGATTACAATGGAGAAGTTGGCTTTATTTTGACATGGAAATTTCAAACCAGTCATGGAGCAACAGATTGGTGTAAAGGGGATTCCATCTCTCATTAGGAAATCGAATATAATTAAATAATAATCCACTGAAACTTGACAATATGCTTCCCTTACATCCATGCTATAGGTTTGTCAGATAGCTAACATGGATGAAAAGAAGGGACATTCTGAAACTAGAGTATAAAGACCCTTGAACTAGGTCCAAAAGAAACAGTCTTGAATCAAACGCTTCACCATTATCGGCAATGTCCTAATAAGATTCCTTTTGAAAAAATATGTATTAGCCCTTCACTGTTCTCTTCTTTTCTTTTTCTGTTTCTTGTACATTCATGTTTTGGCAAATTAGTCAATAACAACATTGAGGACACATTTATAAAGTGATGGATGAAATAAACATGAAACTAGAAATGTGTTTTACTAAAATTGGTTTGACTGATTCTTGCCATATAAATCAAGCAATATATTTTCGATAGCAAGATTGCACCTACTTAGGTCTACTTGGATTTCTACTAAATTTAAACACTCAAATCTTCAGATTTATGGCTCTCCACCAAAAACAAAGTTATATTTTGTAGCAATGAAGCAAATAAAATATTTTAGCGCATGCAAAATAATTCATTTCTGTATAGTATCTCTAGTTTTGCTCAGTCTTTGCTTTCATAGACAAATACACACACACACACACACACACACACACACACACCAATCTCTTCTTATGACTATTATCCCCTCAAATCGTTTTAATTAGAAGTATATGTGTAACAAGAAAATGGCTGGAGGCATTGAGATCAATGAAAGGTTGTGTGTGTGGGTGTATGTGTGTATGAATTTTCTTTCTCCTAATAGTGTATTTAGAGTGATACTTTATTATTATATTTTTGATTGTCATTCTGTTTTGTTTTTGCTTTTGTGAGAAAAATTTCTTTTCTTTTTGACACAAAATCTTTCCTACTAGAAAGCTATGTCTTTGATTGTCAACCTTTGAATTAATTTAATAGTATGAATACCTCCAGAAAATTTTAAAGAGATTTAGAAAATAGTGTGTTGTTCTATAGAAAGGACAGAACCTCAATCTTCAGATAAATCAGGAATTTGTCTTTGTCCAATTGTCTTAGAGAAGCTATGTTTTTTCCCGTCTTCTTTTTATTTTGTGAGGTAATGAAATATTTAAATAACTGATACTTGGCAGAAACACTTATTCCCACAGTATTTCTTGCCAAAATGAAAGAAGAAAGATCCAAATATCAAACAAGGGACGCCGTATTTGTGAGATTATGAGGCTGATTTTCTACATGACCTCCTCTTTAAAATAAAATAAAACAAAATAAAATAATCAGAGGAGTGGAAATCCAGAAAGCTTTTTGCGAAATGATATAACCATCCTCAGTTGATGACAGAAGTTGAAAATAAAAAAGGATATAGCAAGAAACAATCTTACCCTGACAGTGAGTGGATCAGATAACCAAATCAGTTTCAATATTTGTTCAATTTTTAAAAGGAACACAAAAGTTAGGACAACATGACCCATAACTTGTTATTACCTAAATAAAATTAAATGCCTTTAAAAAGTTTTCCATTGGAGGGGTGAGGGGGGCAGAAAACAAGCTAGGTCAGAAATAATGTGTTCACTGGGCCTTCTTTTATGAAAGGAAAATGCTCTACCAAAGAAAGAAGTAATCACATTCTACACAGGTGTCATTTTTATAAACATCAAGCTGGCAAAAATACCCTTTCTTTCTTCCCCAAGATTTGCTTTACAAAATTTAAGGAGGAACTCCCTTCACTAGGGCTCCTCATTTAATTATTGCATCCAAAATTTATTAAAGAAAGAAAACAAAAACATTTGTGAGCCACAGGGACTGGTGGTAACACAGGTACAGGGAAACCAGGAGGATCTGCTGATTCCAGATGGAGTGGATATATCCCCATGGCACCTATTACTTGCCAAATGTTTCGTAAAGCAAACACATGACCTAAAAGATTTTGCAAGTGTGGGGTCTTCAAAAAAAAAAAAAAAAAAAAAACAAGGAAAAAGAAAAAAAGTACACACTTGCAAAAAAAAAATTCTGTTCTTATTTAAAAGTCATTTCTTAATTCCTAACCATAAGTTGTTTTTAAAAACACACACACTTTTAATATTTTTCAGCTGTCATGCCCACTTTAGTGAGTCTACATGTGTGGGTACTCCATAAAATCTCAGTGGTGGTGGCAGATGTCCTCTCTGAAATATTTCATGTGCTGCTGGGGGTGGGGGAAGTGTCACTTTTGTGCCATGAACACCATTCCTTCTGAAGGCTCTGATTTGGGACAGCCCCTCTAGAGCAAACGCTGCATTGCTTGATGTCACTCAAACGGGTGGTAAGCAGCAGAGAAACATATGACTATGTCAAGATGAAAAAAGGAATTTTAAATAATAACATATTTATGAGGCCCTTTACAACAGCAAAAGAACGGCTGTAAAAAGAAATCAATAATTGTTGTAATTCCGGCTTGGCTATGGGAGAATAAAAATTTATATCTGTTGTCTGAAGTGAACAAAACCTATGTTCATGGAAGCTCTACTCAGTCCAAGGAAGAGTCACCTGGTTGTTGGAGCCTCAGAGTATCTCTTCCTTTGCATTCCTCTAGCAGTTTCATGATGTATCACACATTTTCACACTTAATTGCATGCTGTCTTCCTTTCTTCTCTAATTGTTTAGAGGTTTAGTGGTTTAAGAGATGTTTTTACTTACTTTGAATTAACTTGTATTCTTTCTCCTTCAAGATGATTACTGTGCTGAACAGAAGATACTTGATAAATATTTAATTGACCCATTAATTCATTCAGTAAATTTCATTAAGCACCTACCTTGGGCCGGATTTAAAAAATGCCATGCACCCTTGCCCCCGGGTAGCATACACATTTCCAGTAGAGAAAGCAGAGATTCCAGCTAAGAATCCCAGGAACAGAAGTAAAACTACATCCAGTGATATGAGCTTTGAAGGAAGAATACCACTTGCTGAGGGCGTCTATCTGGGGATCTCATGTCAAGGGGGGATGGGGAGAAGGTAAAATTTTCTAAGCAACTGATACTTTAAGTCCAAAGGGTAAGTTTATATTATCAAGGGAAGAGAAATAGAAACGTCTTGGGAAGAGGAAAGTGCAGGCTCGGATGAATAACTGAAATAAGACTAGTGTGTTGGGAGAGTAACAAATACTGGTTGAATAGAGGAAGATTCTGGAAAGGTTAGCAGTGGCCGTGTTGGCCCTTACAGTCTATGGTAAGGATTTTGAACTGTGAAGTCATTCAGGGTTCTCAGCCCTACAGTAGTAGCATGATAAAATTGACTTTTTAAGATGATTCTCCCTGCACAGAGAATAATGATATAGTTAACAGATAGGTAAAACTTAATTAGAAAGAATAAATATAGAGACAGGGAGACCAGAGGAAAAAAGATTTCATTAGTCCGGGTGAAAAATGACACAGCCTTGAACTAGGGAGCAGTGGACATGGAAAGACACGACAGACTTGAGATATGTTTGGAAAATCACATCTTTAAGACTTGATGATAGATTTGATGTGGAGTTTGAGAGCAAAAGGAATAAAAAAGAATACACAGAATTCTAGCTTGAACAACTAAGTGGTATAGTACCCTTTCCCAAGATGGGGAAATAAAAGGGAGTGTGGGACTAGACTGAGGAAGAGGGGGGAATCAATAGCCAGCTTCAGTTGTAAAATTTCAACTGACCCTGAGTTATCAAATTGGAAGTGTTGAACCAGCAGTTGGACAGATCTGGAGCTTGGAAGAGAGTTGTGGGTTTTTTTGGTTTTGGTTTTTGTTTTTGTTTTTGTTTTTCTTTTGAGAAGACAGTTTGGGAGTCATTAACCTACAGGGAATTTTTGGAAACAGGACTGGCACATATCACCTAGGGAAAGAGTAGGTGAGAGGAGGAGCAGAGGGCCCAGGGCAGAATCTGGAAGAAGTCCAAACAGGACGAGACATAGAAAACAGATCAACATAGAGGGAACAGGAGGAAAGCAGCGAGTGGAGTGTGAAGTAGCCTAAGGGAAGAGAATCCAAGAGGCCCCACCTGTTGACCGCCCCTTAAGAGAAGCTGCACAATCACCAATCAGTACCTTCCATTCAGGTGTCTGCCTTGGGTCATTCCTGTTGGAGTTTATGATCAAAACACAGATTATTTTCTCTGTCACTGATGTCTTCATTTTTACATCATTTTTCTCCCAATGGGTCTTACATGAGCTGTTCTGGAAAACACATTTCTCTTTGTGAAACTGCATGGCTACAAAAGGAATTCTTGTATGCCAGGCGATCTCTATTTTTAGGTCAGACCATCTTAAACATAGAGTCCAAATTTGGTGAAAATGTATCTAGTATATGATGTAGTTAACAAACAAGTAAATGGTAATTTACTATTCCATTAATAAATATTTTTGCCGACAGATGTTAAATGAGCTATAATTTATCTAACCAGCCTTCATGCCACCTTCTTATCACCAAAAAAAAAAAAAAAAAAAAGATACTTTAAAAAAGTACCGGGGAGCCTGGGTGGCTCAGTCAGTGAAGTGTCCGACTCTTGATTTTGGCTCAGTTCATGATTTCATGGTCATGAGATTGAGCCCCAAGTCAGGCTCCAAGCTGGGCATGGAGACTGCTTAAGATTCTCTCTCCCTCTCGTCCTCCTCCTCCACTCATGTGTGCACACACATTCTCTCTCTCTCTCTCTCTCTCTCTCTCAAAATGAAAAATTGCCAAAAATGTGTAAGGGATGCAAGAAAATTAAAAACAAGTATATTTTATTAGAAAAATTTCTGATGGGGTGCCTGGGTGGCTTAGTTGGTTAAGCGTCTGACTTCAGCTCAGGTCATGATCTCACAGTCCGTGAGTTCGAGCCCCACGTCAGGCTCTGTGCTGACAGCTCAGAGCCTGAAGCCTGCTTCAGATTCTGTGTCTCCCTCTCTCTCTGCCCTTCCCCTCCTCATGTTCTGTCTCTGTCTCAAAAATAAATAAAAATATTAAAAAAAAGAATAAATTCTGATGAATGTATATTCTTTTTAAAATTTTTCTTTAAAGGTCTGTGTGAAATATATTGTTGGTGGGAATGTAAACTGGTATACTTTGGAAAACAATATTATTTTATATTTTTAAACTTTTTATTTAATAATGTAATGTAGAAATTGCACATAAGTGTATAGTTCTCTGAATTTTTACAAACTTATCACACTTCTAAAGTCAACACTCTGATCAAGAAACAGAACAATTCCAATACTTCAGAAAGTGCTTTGATATTATATTTTTTAACGTTGAAGCTTCACTAACCCTATAGCAATTCTACTTATTTACACACACATATACCATATATATATATATATATATATACACACACACAATTCTGTTCATATACATGTATACCCACATGTATATATGTGATACTGTATATATATATATATATACACACGTATCAGTAATTCTGTTCATATACATGTATATACACACATATATGTACGCATACATATATATGTGTGTGTGTGTATCTACAATATAAATTCTTACACGCAACTCTCAGAATTGTACCAGAATGTTCATAACAAATCTGGTTATAATAGCTTAAAATTGCAAACAATCCATATAACAATCACCTGGAAATAACAACTTGCAGTATATTCGCAGAATGGAATATAATACAGCAGAGAAAATTCAAATGAATAAACAACCTCTAAGCACAACAACATAAATGAATCTTAGAAGCAAATATTATAAACATAATGTTTATGTAGAAAAAGCAAATTCCAGGAGAGTAGAATTAATTGTATGACACCTCTTTTATAACATTTTAAAATGAACAAAATATATTTAGGCATATACAAATGTGTGACAGAAACAAACAAGCAAATAAAAACACAATAAATACAACATTAATAATAGTGGTTTCCTTTTAGGTGAGGCAGAGGGAGGGGACAGGAAGAAGCACAAGGGTGAGTGACAGTGCAGTATATCATCGAGACCAGGGCAATTGTGAAAGCAAAAGGGGGCACTATTAATAAGTAAAGCAGGGAAGTGATGGTAAGTAGAGACTGTCCCAAGGCAAACCGGGACTGCGGATCACCCTAGTTATTCACAACCAGTTGTTAGATTGATTGGTAAGTTCATGGGCATATTAATTAACTAATACAATTAATAATAATAATTAGTATTATTATATAACTAATATAATATATCATAATAAAATAATAATTATTATTATTATAATATAATTAATATAAATTAAAGAGGGACATTCATGAACCAACGGTTTATGACTGATTCAATTCAGGAATCATCGAGGTCCAAACATAAGTAATACTTTGTCGATTTAAAAGTGTTAATTATTTAGTGTCCTGGGCTTTAATATTAATCCTTGGGGGCATGAATGAGAGGGATGGAACAGAACAACCATTTCCTAAAAGAGAGTCTAACTCAGGAAAGGAGGTGGAAGGGGGAACAGTTAGCCATTGTCCAGTCCCCTCTCTCCCAAGATCCAAAGAGTCAAAGTTCACAATGTAACAAATGTAATGAATGAAATGATTATTTGATTTTATACCTAACTGAGGTTAGGCTAATTACTTAACGAATTTCAGGGCACTCAGACAGGTTCAAGTTCTACCTAATTATTAAGCCAAAGTAATTGGATCCTGACAAAGTAGCTGACATTGCTTTATAAGTGTCCTTCAATAGCTAAAGGGAGTTTTGAAATTCAGTTGGATCCTCAGGTTTGTATAGGAAGATATTCACAATTCTTAGCCACCAATAAAGCACAAGAAACACCAATCCAAACAGGTCCCAGCCATGGCACTGGTGTAGGATTCTACAGCATTCCTGTTGCTCTGGCATGACCTCTCCATGCTGGATCATAAAGAGAGCCAGTGATCTCCAAGGAGAAGCCACTACAGCTTGAGTGGGAGGTGTGACCTCTAAGGACTTGAGCTGCAGCTCGTAAATAACCAGTTATGTGAGCAGGTCAATGTTTTAAAAATCGGTAAAACTACAGGTGGATAAAGAATTCATTCTGCCTGAAATTAATATAATTTTGAATATATTCATGAGGAAAGTGAATACAAATTGCCTTGCTTTCTCAAATAAATATGAGAAAAAAGAAAATAAAACGATCATGACTGAGACCTCCCTTGGGACTTTGGAAGCCTAAATGTGATTCGTTTTATGAAAATCCACCTCTGGCTATGACCACAGTGGAGCATACCAGCTGAGTGTTTACCTGAACTTCACACTGAATATTACAGATCCTACAGATGTGCAGACTGAACCAGCCTCTGTCAAGACCTTGTCACTGTTGACGACAATCCCTGCATAGACACAATCAGTGTGTTTGACTTCCACTTTTTGGTTTGTGCATGATTTGATTGTAAATTAAATTTGACTTACTACATTAGGATTCTAATCTTCAGGAAATACCAAAGAGGTGCCTAAAATATTTTTAGCAACTGCAATAGAATACAAAGCAACGTTGGGACAATTCTCTCCATGGTACCAAACTCTTCTATAACTCCAACAATTTCCATTACCCCAGTGCCTAAAATAGGCATATGCTACATGTTTGTTGTTTAATAAATGAAGGGAAATCTGGATCTTAATTATGGCTTTACCATTTAGTTCTATACCTTTTTTTTTTTACTTGTCTTTAAAATGGGAAAAGTAATAAAGCAGAAGCCTGCTGTGAGGTTTACTGACAAAAAAGAAGAATCAACATGGGAGATGCCCAGAAACTTATGGCCTTCCCCTTACACCAGAATATGATTAAAGAACCTGATTTCTGGAGCCCATAAGAAAACGATGGGGTTTCTCTATTAAAACAGTCCCTAGAGCCCAAAATGACCAGGTTTCTCAGTGGTGTAGAATGTTCTAATTAATACAGTATCGATATGTTGACTAAGTCCATATCACTCTGACTCAAGCTCAAACTAAATGCTATTAAAGATTGTGAATTCTATATCAGTATTGAATTGAACACACAAGGGAGAATTGTTTCTTTCTTTTTTCTTTTCTTTCTTTTTTTTTTTTTTTGAGAGAGAGACAGACAGACAGACAGACCAAGCAGGGGAGGGTCAGAGAGAGATAGAGTAGCCCAAGCAGGCTCCATACAGAGCCCAAGGCAGTGCTCAATTTCAGGACCCTGAGATCATGACCTGAGCCAAAATCAAGAGTCAGACACTTAACTGCCTAAGCCACCCAGGAGCCCTGTGGGAGAATGTCCTATATATGATGGTTTTAAAGGAGGGAAAGAGAGAAATCACAGCAATTAGTCCTAACTAACAGAGTGAAAAATGGAACACAAGACTGCTAGGACAATACCCAAATTATTAATGAATTCTAGATAACAAATAGAAATATATTTGTCATAAATAATTATTGGAACAAAAGAGGTCATATTTAAACAGGATACTAAAATCAAACTAAGGGAATTCAAGAGAAATTCCAGTTTTGGAAATACAAAAAACAAAAAAACCAAACTAAACTAAATAACCTTCTTTGTGGTTACTAACACCATTACTGTCATCAGTGATTACTGAATGATTATTATCATCACTGCATGATGTACAATTTCAAGTTCTTATAAGCCTTATACCTTATATATAATGAACATGGTAATAAATGCTAAATGTGTGAACACATTAACAATATATGATAAGTTTCTTTCTAGGAACTAGCTCATGGATGTCAGAAGTTTTATATTTGGTAGTTTCAATTAATTTTGCTACTTAATTCTAAGTACTATATTAAGTTACCTCAGTTCACCCATCTGGTAAAGAAATTTTATATGTAAAAATCAAGGCTTTTCTTTTCAATCATATTTCTTTCACTTTCTGAACTCCGCTTTTTATAACCCTAATTATGAACAAAGAGATCATGAGAAGTAAATCCATTTCAACTTCTAGCTACATTCAAAATATGGAATATTGAGTCTCCATGGAATGCCCAACCTCAGAAAGAGTTTCCCCTGGGCCTCACAGGATATATTTTACAGCAGTTTGGGAGAGGAACCAATATTTTTTACGGTTCTCTGGAGCTTTGGATGGGCAGAAGACCACCAAGAAGTGGGATAAGTTTTCAGTTCTGTGGGTGTTACTAGAAGGGATTTGCTAAACCTACAAATTTCCTTCTCAGGTCACTATTAAGTCAAGGCGACATATATATAATATCTGTATGTGCTGGTGATGTAATTGCAAAACATATGTCTGTCAAGATAAATTTAAAATACATTTTTATCCCAAACATTTCTAAGGATACCCATGCAAATAATATTTTTCGGTTTATGAGAGACCAGTTTGTTAGTTTCTATAGAGGCTTTAAGGATAATGTG